>NC_088685.1:201110746-201410746 GCF_028017835.1 Emys orbicularis
ATATTTCCCAGGGAATGCCTTGCTGGTAAATGATGAACTAGCACTCAGCTGAGTCCTCAAGGGTTAACACGTTGTTAATGTAGCCTCACACTCTACAAAGCAGCACAAATGGAGGGAGGGGAGACAGCATGGCAGATAGAGAGACACACCCTGTGTGTGAGAGACAGAGATGTGCATTGCCCCTTTAACTACACTGATCCCACTCTAAGTACATTGCCTTTTTAAGTAGATCAGCAAGTTGAGACAGCAGCTGCTGCCAGCAAGCTCCCTCCATCCTGAGCCCTGTTGTGTCCCCCCCCCCCCATGGAGATGGGGTAAGCAGGGGGGAGGGGGCCACCCTGACATTAGCCCCCCTCTTTCCCCACTCTCCGCACAGCAAGCAGGAGGCTCCCGGGAGCAGCTCCAAGGCAGAGGGCAGGAGCAGCACATGGCAGTGGGGGAGGGACAGCTGCACTGCCGTCAATTGATAGCCTGCTGGGCAGCTGCTGCACAGGGAACTTAGAGGAGTGGGGAGCTGATGGGGGGGGCTGCCGGTCCACCCTGGATCCAAGCCCCCACCAGCTAGCTCCAACGGGCTGCTCTTCCTGCAAGCAGTGGACAAAGCAGGCGGCTGCCAAACGACGACATTATAAGGGAGCATTGTGCAACTTTAAAGGAGCAAGTTCTCTAATCAGCAACGTAACAATAAATAAATAAAATGTAGATTGACTCAACTCTTATCTATGCCACTCTGACAAAATAGAATTTTATCATTTTACCCAAGTCAGCCTCATTCGCATACACACCTTTAATGCAACATTCTTGCCAAATGTAACATCACCCGAAACCGTGAGATGATCCAGTTCAAGCATATCTGGTATACTTTCAAACCTACTCAGGTAATCTTGAACCTTTTCAAAAAACAAAAACAGCAATAGTTTAGAGGATGCATTTGCTTATGTATTTTTTTCCCCAAAACTAAGGGTTTAATCCTAGAAGAAAGTATTGAAACAAGTTATGAAAGGATGAGACTAAAGCTAAATGTAAAGTGTATAAATACAGCAGGATTAACAATCCTTCAAGAATGTATTTTGTGAATGAAGAGTTCCTATCCCTATTCTAGGAAACTAGCTCCAAAATCTGTTCTTGAATCTACATCAGACAGAACCACAAGTCACCAACTATCCCCATGATAGCAGAGAGAGCTAGTTTCAACATAAAGTTATGGGAAACTAATTATGGACAACAGTAACAGTAATACACGCTGTTTAGAAATTAGGCAGTTTAAAGAAAACCTGAACTTTAGACTGGACAAAACACTATCCTCATCTTTACTATCCCCAAGTAAAAAGGATAAGGGAGTACGAGATAGCTATTATAATGCTGTGAATATTCAGATGTTTTTAAGATGTTTGAATGCAGCTATTTCATGACTCAATGAAGCAGTCATAATTTGCACAGTTGGAAGTAATTAAAGTAACTGTCCTTGTAACCTAGTCTCCTCTTACTGGTATGTTAACGTATGAAGGACATCAGTGTTTACAGTCTTTTCTTGAGAAAAATATGTAACTATGAGGGTTTACCTTGGTGAAAGAGCTTCCCAGTTTGACCAGAGGTACAGTTGGAAATTCACGTTTCTCACTCATAGTTAAGGATCCAGCATTAAGGCTATACAGGTTGGACATCACAAGCAAGAGATCTGATGTGGTCTTGACAGGCAGAAAACGACTACGAGGTACATTTATCCCCAAAGAATTCTCAAAACTTTTAACAGCAGCACCAACTGCAGTCTCCAGCTGAATAACATTTAAACCTCCATCCAAAGTCTGAAAAAGAAAGTTGTAGCATGAACATGACCAGACAAACAAATACTTGTTCACCATCAGACCTTTAAATAGTCAAAAGCACTAACGTTGTTTTAAAAGGGGACAGTTATGCAGAATATAAAGACATTCAGGAAACAAAGGTGAAGTTGGAGAAGTTAGCACAGTTGGACACCTCTGCACAGTCTCTGCTGTTTCCCCTCTGAAGTCCTGTCATGAGCTTACCTTTGGATTAACGATGATCTCCATATCAATAGCGTTTTGCTCTTGCAGTCGTTTAATTGCAGGCAAAGAAATCCACAAGTTGTTTGTATTGAATATTTTGAATTTTGACACAGACTTGAATTCATCAACATGTGCTTTTGGAACCTGAGCTATTTCTACCAGTCTCAGTTTGTTATCATATTGCGTGAGTGTACCACCCTGCAAAGGCAGAACAGATCTAAGTACTATAATATATGTAACAGCATGCTATACGTACATATAAAATCTTTATAACGGCATGCAATATATATCTTCTTAAAACACACTGTGAAGTGAGGTGCAGTTGGAAGTGTTTTGCCTATCACATTCCAATACCAAATACCTAATCTTAGGGCTTGTCTACACTTACATTTTATGGCGCTCTAACTTGCTGGCTCAGGGGAGTGAAAAATCACCCCCCTGAGCGCAGCAAGTCTGAGCGCTTTAAAGCGCTAGTGTAGACAGGCTCTGCATGCTGGGAGCCGTGTTCCCAGCACTTGGAGCTAATCCCCTCATGGAGGTGGATACCAGGAGCGCTGGGAGAGCTCTCCCAGTGCTCACGGGCGACCACACTCACACTTCAAAGTGCTGCCGCAGGAGCGTTCCCGCGACAGCGCTCTGAAGTTTCCAATGTAGCCATGCCCTTATATAAAACTTGTTTAACTTATGATAGAAACTGACTGGAACACCAGCATTGTTTATGCCAGTTATTGATATTGGAAAACACTAAGTTTTTTATGAAGCATTTAAATAGCTGTTATCCACAGTGGCTCTAGACAGTGGATAAAATTTTCCAAAGCACCTAAGTGACTTAGATGCCTAAATCACCTAAGCACTTATGGAAAGTTTTAGTCAATTTAAAAGTCACCTTTAGCTTGTGATGGATAATTAAACAATGGAGAATTCTATAAGGTTACATGTCAGGATCTAAATCAGGGGTTGGCAACGTTTGGCACGCAGCTCGCCAGGGTAAGCACCCTGGTGGGCCGGGCCAGTTTATTTATCTGCTGACGCGGCAGGTTCGGCTGATCGCGGCCCCCACTGGCCGCGGTTCGCCGTTCCGGGCCAATGGGGGCGGCGGTAAGCCGCGGCCAGCACATCCCTCGCTCGCGCCGCTTCTCGCCGCCCCCATTGGGGGGGCGAACCGCGGCAAGTGGGGGCCGCGATCGGCCGAACCTGCCGCGTCAGCAGGTAAATAAGCTGGCCCGGCCCACCAGGGTGCTTACCCTGGCGACCCGCATGCCAAACATTGCCGACCCCTGATCTAAATTAAACCTTTTCACAAAAGGAAATTCAAAAGTTATGGTTGAAATAGAAGATAGTCAGCTGACTATGTACTGTAGGTTAGGTGGCACTTACTACAGTATCAGTTAACTTTCCCCATGGGGCTTCAAAGGATAAAAAGCCCTGATCTTACATTACATTTCCTTCCTTTTATGGGTTGAATCAGATCCTTTACAATAATATCAGATGAATGGGACACTAGCAGTATTTTTCATGGTTAAAGAACATAGGACAAGACCCTTACAGGTGGTGGTACAAATCACTATGTGATAAAAATGCTTACAGCATGTACCAAACATGTCATTGTTTTGGTTTAAATGTTGGCCAACAATTAGCCAGAGAACCCGGTTTCACCACCTGAAACTAGTCAGGGCAGGATGCTGGGTCAAGACTGCCAGAAATTTAGGCTATAGAGTATTATATATTGTATTTTTAAAATACAGCAGTGGGTTAGGCAGCCCTGAACTAGCAAGAGAGGCTACTACTGTAGCA
This sequence comes from Emys orbicularis, assembly GCF_028017835.1. Lineage (NCBI taxonomy): Eukaryota > Metazoa > Chordata > Testudines > Emydidae > Emys > Emys orbicularis. The sequence goes on from NC_088685.1 coordinate 201,114,568, forward strand.
TGGTGGTTCTCAGCTTCTTCCATATTAAGACTCCTCTTAGATGTTGCTATATGGGAAGGGAAGGGTGTCATGACCCCCAGGTTGAAAATCCATGTGGCCTATACAATAGGCTGCCCTGTCTAGTAGTTCAAGCCCAGGAGATGTATATATTTTTTTAATACTTGCATATGACTGACCAAAACAGCATGCTATACGGCACTCCACGCCACAAAAAACTCTAAATAATGTCATAAAACCTGCTGACTTTACATCTCTTTTTCAAGTTAGATGTACAGCTGACTGCTGGGTTCAGGTATATAAGCCTTAAAGATATTTGAGGTGATATTTAACATCTGGTTGAAACTACTGATACAAAAGAAAATGAGACTAATATTTGCTAAGTCAGTGAGTGGATGAATTGACTTGAACAAATATATTTTTACCTTAACATCTGCCCGGGTTTTATTTGTGACCTCCATGACAAATTCACAACATTTTCCATTTGGTGGATTCATAAGATGGTTAAGAATGTAAAGATCCACAGTTGCTCCCAAGTTATCTATATTGGACACAAAAATGTACTCTTTCCCCTCTCCTATAAGTGTGTCAAGCAGACCAGAGTTATAGAAACTGGAGTAGATATCGCCGTGACCTGGGGGATACCACGCCTCAGTATTCTCTCCTGAATAAGATACGTCCTTGGCTATTGGCAGTAGAGACTCTTTATTAATTCTAGGATACCTGCAAAATGACAATTATTAGATCTCATCCATGTTAAATACTGATACAGACCTTAGTGCAGTAGTAATGCAGTCACATGGGATACTCCAGACTTGGTGTGGCTTTAAAATTATTACTTCTTAGGCCAGTTAATCAGATACACAGAAACTGGAGGAGACTGTGTGTGTTCATACTTGGATATCGGGGCAGAAACTGCAAGTTAATATTTAATTAAGTATGAACTTAAATGAATCATCTCTTTGAAGTCAGAGGTAATGCAAGTTTCTTCCTCCACAAGGGTTCAGAACATGTTATATGCAGTCAGTGGAACCTAGGAATTCACTTTTTAAAAAGCAGGACCCTCCCGAATCTCCCATGACCAATTCAGGGCAAACTTCATTGGTGGTCAGCCTACAAGTCACTCTATACCTGCTTCCGACAGCCCCAACCCTGTGGTTTCACAGCCAAGACAGTTCAGAATTCAAATCCCACGTTCCTGCGTTCCACTGCAAGTCTGATCTCGGAACACAGATCTCTTCCACCCATTTATTTTTAGTTATTAATTTTATCTGGCTATTCTTGGGCCCTCTCACTTTTTAAACTTCCAAAAAGGCCCGTTTAAAGAGGTAGAACATGAAAGTACGTCACTATTAATACTCAATAATATTGACTCTGTCTGAAAACTCTAACAAAAATATTTAATATGCACAACACGGAAGAGCTTGCTTGTTTCTTTTACCCCAAACAGAAGAAAAAAAAATCTGATACCTGCTTTGATTAAAAGTATATATTTTCACACGACTGTGGCTGTACTTCTGCAAGATTTTCTTTGTGTCTTCATCAGTGTTAAAGGAGTTCATTAGAACAAGAGGAACATCTGTGTTGTAGGTTTTGTTTAGATGCTGAGGAGAAAAAAAGATCATATTCAGCAAAAGTTACTGGGTTTTATTTCTGCCACCTAAACAATGAGACTTTAGATACTATTTGCAGACTGTGTCAAACAATGGTTATGAAAAAAATCTCAAAAAGATATTTAGACAAATGTGACAGTTAACTAAAGACAATCTTCATAGCTACAGAAGTATTTATGATGAAACAACAACAGTTATTGAAGGTCTAAATTAAATGTGCAAGCGCACACACAAATCATTCAGAGCTAACACAACAATTGAGTTTTTAACTCTTCAGTTCTAACTGGACAGTGCATCAGACAGGCTAATGCATACAAGGTGTGCCACAAAATGGTTATGTTGAAGGGACTCTTAGCTTTCTTTGAATTTCAGACATACATACACCCAGAAAACCATTTGTCCTTCTGCATGATATTTTATCCCAATAGGCAATTTAAAGCTTTTAAAATCCACTCTGTATTTAGGATTCTTTATAAATGGATTACAATCTCCTACCCACAACTGCTTTGAAGCTTTTTTTGGCAGATTGATGACATGATCAACAGTACAGAGCAGTTAGGATGTTATGGTATTGGTTATGGGGGGAGGGATAGCTCAGTGGTTTGAGCACTGGCCAGAGTTGTGAGTTCAATCCTTGAGGGGGCCATTTAGAGATCTGTGGCAAAAATCTGTCAGGGACAGTACTTGGTCCTGCTGTGAAGGCAGGGGACTGGACTCGATGACCTTTCAAGGTCCCTTCCAGTTCTATTAGATAGGTATATCTCCATATTATTATTATTATTATTATTAATTTGTTATTCAGGAATTGGTTAAAAACAGTTGGAAAATGGTGCGAGTAGATCTATAATCCCCACATTGGTTAACCATGGGTTATAACAGGAGACTGAGCCCAGTTAGGCCACTGGCTGGCACCTGAAGGTATTAGGCATAACATGATAAACCCAGCTGGGGAGGAGCTGGGTCTTTATGAAGGAGAGAACGTAGGGCAATGGCAGGAGGAGAACCAAGAATGAGTGAGATAGGTGACAGTTTCTCTCTTGGGTTGAAGACTGAGAGACACCTGAGAGACTTGGAACCGGACTAGAGGGTCCTGAGGCAGCAAAGCCCAAAAGCAGTATAGTAAAGCCTAAGGGGACTTTGGAGAGGAGCTCCAGGAAGGATAAGCTCCTGTAGCAGGCCCCTGAGGAGGGGGGATTCCAGGCAGAAAGCTCTGGGAGGCAGCATTCTGAAATGAGAATGAGAAAGAACTCTGCAGACATTAGGCTGAACCCCAGCACAAGGCCATGAGGAAGGAGGGCATGGGACCTGAAAAGGAAGCCCAGGAAGCTGAGGATATCAGGGAAGGCCGCTAGAGGCAAGGAAAACCCTGGGTACAGAGAGAAAAGGTGAAGGCTAGAGGAGATGTTGATTCTCACTGTTGTGGGCCCAAAAGAGGGTTCAATATGGAGCTGAGATTGAGAAGGAGAGGTTCTCAATATGGCAGTCAAGTGGGATTAGAAGTACTTGAGCTGTGTTTTCTTTGCGTGGTCTACGCTGAAGATCCCACAGGAGGACTCTGTCTTAGCAACTCCCAAACAGAGGGGCGGAAGAAACTGGAACTTTGGGTATGGTTTCATGTGGACTTGTTCCACCTGAGGGGGGGGGGGGGGTGTAACTCAACCATGATCTGGACAGAGGGCTGAGTTGCAAGAAGAGACAGACCACCTCCAGACTGGCGTGACCATCGGCAGGGGGTACTAGACAGGAAGAGCTGCTACACCATGTCCAGCCATGAGGGGGCACGCATACAGAGAGTCCAACTTTCTATCTATGGAGAATAGTTAAGGTTAAGATTTTGGCACGGGGATTTTTATTAAGATTCATGGGCAGGATGCAGGCAATAAACCGTAAGTCACGGAAGCCAGAGCCTTGCATGGGGGGGCCTGGCGGCCAGAGCCCTGCTACCCGGGGCTGAAGCCACAGATGTCTGTTAAAGTCACGGAATCCGTGGCCTCCGTGACCAAATCATATCCTTAATGATTGTCTAACATAGACAAAGCACACAGTATAAAGTATTAAAAAATTCAGAACCCAAAATGAAGTGGCCCCTCCCTTAACTATATGAAGGGTGATAATGAGCATTATTCTACTGCAATAAGGAGTGAATCAAATCAGCTTCATTGGGACTGTTCTGGAAAGAAGAAGAATATTCACTCCAGATATGGTTTGAGGCACTCACTTGTGTAATTTTTAACTGCTGGTACATTCAAAAAGGTGCGGGCACATTCTCAGTGTCTTTAACCCTACTCTGTGTGTTAGGATCTATACTAATAATCTTAAAAGTGATTAAAAGACAAGTTTTGTAATATACTTCTTGCCATGGATCTCCAAGAACTTCTGTTAAGTGCAGCTTTCATGTCAGCAACGGAGCAGCTATTAAGAACTTAAGTTTCCAAACCTCTGTGTGTGTGTGAGTGTGAGTGCGCGCGTGTGAGAGTGAGGGGGGGGGGGGACACCCAAAAAGTGGGCACATTAACCTCCACCTCAACAAAGACCCTCAAAAGAGAACACCCAAAGCATCCTCTTGGATATCACACTGAATGCAAGAATTGGGCACAAGACTAAATCTTTGTATGGGGCTGCAGCTCACCTTCCTAGCTCTTGGGGAAAGTACCACCGGACACACCAATATATGTACTCCAAACTAAAATACTTTGGTAAGCACCTAAAACTAGAAAGAACAGCGTGAGGAAACTAGGGCAAGCCAATATCCTACCCTTTCATGGCCATCTTACTTATCTACTGTAAGAATAACTAAGTAGCACTGTAAATCTAGAACAGCCAAAATGCCCTCCCAAAACCTGCAATTTTTCACTTGCTTTTCGGAGGAATAAATGCCAATCACTTCTAAAATCTGGATTTTACTGAGAAGAGAGTATACTTGGAGTGATGCTAACAACATTTGGTGTGGCAAGAGGGAGGGTTAAACTTAGAGAAAACAAAGCTTTTAAAGCTACTCTTGGGACTCAGATCTGGGGGGGGAAATCAAACGTGTACCTGGGATTTTGCTGCTTAAGGCCCTGCTAAACTCTGCAGTTTGATCCATGGTACTTTAGAAGTACAAGCACTGTCTGGGTTAGCATGCACGCTGATTTAAACTTGTCCAGAATGGTGTGAACCAGCAGTTCTCAAACTTTAGCAACCTGAGGACCCCCATTTTGATTTTAAAATTTTGGGAGAGCCCCAACACCCCCGCTCAGCCCCAGGCCCCATCCCCAGTCTGCCCCAGGCCCCACCCCTTCCCCCACTCACTCCCCCCTACCCTCACTCACTTTCACCAGGCTGGGGCAGGGGATCCGGATGCAGGAGGGGATCCAAGCTCTGGGAGGGAGTTTGGGTGCAGGCTCAGGGACAGCGTTTGGGTGTGGATAGGAGTTCCAGGAGCGGCGCAGAGCCAGGGCAGGCAGGGAACCTTAGCTCCACTGCGCCGCCAGACTTTTAGCACCTAAAATCTCCCGGTTTGGCTTCAGTAGCCTTCAGGAGATAGAGGGAGGCGGAGGAGTTGAGGGAGGAAGGGGGAAGAGTTGATCAGTGGGGTCTGCAGACCCCAGTTTGAGAAATGCTGGTGTAATTCAATTATTTAAGGTTCTCCACCCATTCCATCCACATAACATATGCGATACTTTATTTTTATCCTCTTTTCAGTGCAATTCCCTGCATCCCAGCGAGTTGGGGGTCTTCCATTTCCCTGCCTATCTTCTTTTGGGAAGCTTCCATCATAGTCACAATCTAAGGACCATATGGGATTCCCTACCATCTCTGTTAATGCTGCTACTTACTCTGCCATGGTGGGAGTGGCCGTGTGCATCACTACTAAGTGGTGCTCATAATCCAGTCCCGGTGCAATAACTCTCAGTACTCCCAATCGCTAGTGACAGAGAGCAGAACAGGGATCGGATTCCAGTTTCCTACCTAGTAGGTCAGAGCAGTACCCCTCAGATGGCCCAGTTTCAATTTTTAATCGAATCAGATTAGTCAGTGGAAGTGTTTCTAAATTAGCAAGAATTTCAATAGGAGTTTTAGCCTACGCTCTGATTCACAAAGTCTGTTGTTTCCACAATGGCTTTCAGAGCAGATCAAAAGTTTCTTACCTCAATCTGCTGAACTGTCAGGTCCAAGAAGGTGTTTTCATTCCGCACGCCGATAAGACTTTTGGGGCCTTTACAGCCCATGCTAGTGCCCAAGCCACCATTTAGTTTCACTACAACCAGTTTGTTCAAGACTGAGGTGATGTTAACAGGCAACCCCCTGGCCCTTATCTTCTCATAGGGCTGAATCTGTAAGGAAGCAGCAATTTTAGAAGGTATTCAAGTAAATTTGTCAGAGGTGACTGAAATAAACTAACATCTTTTTGTAGCTCTTGTTACCCTTCCCCACTGCTAAGAAGGGATTTCTAAAGGAACAGGAAAATATATCATGTAATAGAAAGGCTGAACTCTGAACTACAACTCCTTGCCAAAGTTCTCAACTTTCATGTGTTAGGAAGTTACTCACCCCACCCCCACCCCCCTTCTCAAATTTAAGAAGTTAATCTTCAACAATACCCAAATTTATTTGTGAGGCATCATTAGAGTGCCCAGCGTATTACAGACATCTAGGAAGATAAGGTTCCTACCCTAGACAGCTTAAAACACCACATACAATACAGTTTGTTAAAAAATAAAACACATTTTCCAAGAGGAGAGGTTATTTAATAGACAAAAGTGTCAAGGAAAGTTTAAGCTTTATCCAAATGCAGATACTCCTCATCACTTCCCTCTTCCAGCCCACAGGGAAAGTGGGCTGGGTACAAACAGAGCACCTTAGGAAGTCTCTCTCTGTGCAAGAAAAAGGTTCGACTTTTTCTTCCTTTTAAAAGCAGCTTTCTCTTGCTGCAGTCTCTTGATGTTCTGTACTAAGGTCACCAAAGCAAACAAGCAGAGCAGGCTAAGTTTTAAAAATTCTTTGCAAGAGTCTTTAATCAGATTAATGTTGGTTCTCGGTACTAGGCCTGTTAATTTTTTTCCACCTTGCAGCAAAAGTTCCAAAATGCTTCTAACCCTTCTATTTTCAGAGTATTCTCAGCCAAATCACTTCAAATTTTGCAGAAAAAGTTCTATCAATTTTAAAGGCGATATGACTTTTCTGGATTCTGGGGTGGGTTGGTATGTATACAAAATTAGGCCTTATAAAAAAAAAAAAAAAAAACAACCTCAGTTGTAACTTCATTAGAGAATGCCTACAAACACACACGAAAATGGGAAGGTATTGTTAAAGTGACATAGTTGTTTTAATCATTCTGGATTGATCTAATTCAGTGTTTCCCAAACTTGGGACGCCGCTTGTGCAGGGAAAGCCCCGGCGGGCCGGGCTGGTTTGTGTACCTGCCACGTCCACAGGTCCGGCCGATCGCGGCTCCCACTGGCCGCGGTTCGCCGCTCCAGGCCAACGGGAGCGGCTGGAAGCGGCGGCCAGTACGTCCCTCAGCCCGCGCCGCTTCCAGCGGCTCCCATTGGCCTGGAGCGGCGAACTACAGCCGGTAGGAGCCGCGATCAGCCGGACCTGCTGACGCGCAGGTACACAAACTGACCCGGCCCGCCAGGGGCTTTCCCTACACAAGCGGCGTCCCAAGTTTGGGAAACACTGATCTAATAGAATAAGGCTATAGAATGTTTTTCTACATTTTTTCTTCTGAAGGAAGCTTTTTAGAGGATTAAAACATTACACAGATTATTTATGGCATTTGGAAAAAAAAAATCTGAATGCTTCAAAAACTTCCAGCACAGTGACACAGAAATTACTTCAATTCTGGTTGGAATGTAGCAGAAATGCATCTGATTTATAACAAGACATGGACTAAATAAATTTGAGGACTTCATGTTCACTTTGGGTATGCTGGAGGAAGGGGGGGAGGGAAATGGAAAACCACATTACACGAGAACAAAAAGTTCATGTTCTGGTTGAGTGCAGAGGGAAAAAAAACTGTATTGCACAATTGATATTCCTGACCAATACAACGAGATGGTAGACTAGAAGGAAACTCTTACATTAGAGGAGTTCTGCCATGTACAACTAGGAAGGAGCTTGCTTTCCATTAAATGAACTTATCTTTTCTTAATTGTCTAGTTAAGTCATTGTGCCACAGCTACCTCGTTATTCAAATAGTGGAAGTTTGCCTAACCAAAGTGTCATAGTGCAATCTATTATAGTTATTCCATTACCTTAGAACATTGGCCCAAGGCCAAAACTATTTATTCAACAGAAGTAATTGATTAACCACCTTTAAGGCAACATGCCAGTTTCCCTTCCTTTAAAAAATTTTAATAATGAAGTTTTGATTTGTGTTTAATATGCATGGTATTTCAGTGGAGGAAACGGAAAGTTTTAATGGATTTTTACATAAAAGGGCATTTTAAATTGTGCTACAAGATTAGGAAGTTTACAAATGAGGGTGGACAGTGTCCTATACCCTAATACTAGGACACGTCACAGAACAACCTTAGCTACTGAATGGCTAGGTTTTGGAGAGTAAATAGCATATCTCAAACTTAAATTAAATTATGAAGTTTACCAAATGCAAACAGAGGAAATCTCTGTAACTTTAAGGGCTAGCAATTTATTTCTATAAATAAGAAAACTTAGATTTTCCTGCACAGTAGCATCAGTTGTAGAGTTTCCTACTTGTCCTTGGTGTGTGGATTTTCCAAAGACTTGAGGGAGTAGTGCTCCCCAACACCCTTTGCTGCATGAAGGGAAGATCCAGGGAACAAGCCAAACCATTTAAGAATATTTTTATAAAAATTTTGTTTAAATAAGTTCCTCCTTACTTACCTAACAAAATGAGAGTCCAGAGTTTATTACTCGTATAGCACCATATACGTATATGCTGCATTTACACCCCAAGTAATTATAGGCCTGTGAGTCTGACATTAATCCCAGGCCAAGATAACGGAGTGGCTGATATGGTACTGGATTAGTAAAGAATTAAAGGAGGGTAATATAATTAATGCCAATCAACATGGGTTTATGGAAAATAGATCCTATCAATCTTTTTTTATGAGGTAGAAAGTTTGTTTGATAAAGGAATAGTGTTGATGTAATAGACTTAGATTTATGTAAGCCATTTGACATGGATGCGCATGACATTTTGATTAAAACAGTGGAACAATATAATTAACATAGCCAGTTTTTAATCCATTTAATATGTGCTGATAGGTCTTAAAAGGTAATTGTAAACAAGGTAATCATCACAGAACGGGTATGTTTCTAGTGGGGTCCTACAGGTATCAGTTCTTGGCCCTATGCTATTGCACATTTTTATTAGTGACCTGGAAGAAAACATAAAATCATCACTGGTAAAGTTTGCAGATAGCACACAAATTAAGGGAGCAGTAAACAACAAAAAGGACAGGTCACCGACAGAGGGATCTGGATCACTTGGAAAACTGGGCGCAACCAAACAATATGCACTTTAATATGGCTAAATGTAAATGTATACATTTAGGAACAAAGAATACAGGCCATGCTTACAGGATAGGGGATTCTATCCTGGGACGCAGTGACTGAAAAAGATTTGGGGGTCGTGGTGGATAACAGCTGAAGATGAGCTCCCCGTGCAATACTGCAGCCAAAAGGGCGAATGCAATCCTTGGATATATAAACATGGGAACCTCAAGTAGGAGTAGAGAGGTTATTTTACCTCTGTATTTGGCACAGGTGCAACCACTGCTGGAATACTGTGCCCAGTTCTGGTGTCCACAGTTCAAGAAGGATAATTGGAGAGTGTTCAGAGAAGAGCCATGAGAATGATAAAAGGATTAGAAAGCATGCCTTATAGTGATAGATTGAGCTCCCTGAGTCTGTTCATCTTAACAAAGAGAAGGTTAAGGGGTGACATGATTATGTAAATACGTACATTGGGAACAAATATTTAATAATGGGCTCTTAATTCTAATAGAAAAAGGTATAACATATCCAATGGCTGAGAGCTAAATTCAGATGACCGGAAATAAGGCCTACATTTTTAAGGTAGGGTAATTAACTGCAACAATTTACCAAGGGTCATGGTAGAGTCTCCATCACCGACAATTTTTAAATCCAGATTGGATGTTTTTTCTAAAAGATATGCTCTAGGAATTATTTTGGGAAAGTTCTATGACCTGTACTTTACAGGAGGTCAGACTAGATTATCACAGTGGCACCTTCTGGCTTTGGAATCTAAAAAGTCAAGATGGAAAAGCTCTCCCAAAGATCTTAGTGTAAGTTGTCTCTCTTTCTGTTCTTGAGAGAACACATGAAGTGGTGAAGGGGATGAGGAATCAGTAAAGTAATACATACAGAGATCCTTAGTGACTCTGCAGTGTGAAATTAGGAAATCAAATACCAGCTCTCAAAGTTTCAACCTGGAGATGCAAAGGCTCAGCTACTACTACTACTCTATTATATCAGTAATAAATCTGGAGTAACTCCATTATGAGAGTCGCATCAAATTAACATTGCTGCTCCAGATTTCCACCTCCCTCCCTCGATATAAATGAGAACTGAATCTGGCCAAATACCTTACCTTACTTGTTAATTAGCTTGTTTAAAGCAGTTATCCGGGAAAACAAACCTTAAAAACCCCACCCCCTCATTTAACACCTTTTTAAGAAAGAAAGATTAAGATGAATTTACTTAACTTTCCATTATAAATTAACTAAAGATGTTACGTCTTCAGAAGCTAGTCACATTCTACATGCTAGACAAAATGGAATTGTTCCTCAGAGGAACCAGCAGCATACACTTCTAAAACCTGCTCTCTGTTACTCTACAAAGATGGCTGTTTATTTTTGATATTGCAAATATAAGCCCAATGAATCTTCATCAAGATTCCTCTTAAGAAATTTAGAATTTAATTTAATGCCTCCGTTATGTAGCAGAGCTTCCTAAATGGTATTTAAGTGGTATTTAAGTGATGTAAAGATTAAAATATTCATACCCCCAAATCTTATGTGAAGTGATACGTTTCAGATTTCAGATTCTAAGTACACTGCTGTAAACACAACAATCAAATTGATTGTTTCAGTTGCCTTTACCAGGAGATTGCAAATAAAACCACAAGCTGAACACTCAAACTTGTCAATTAAAACAAGCCTTTACATCTATGCCAGAGCGTAGTATCTTGATTTCTATTACTATAATCCAAGATTTCACACACTTAAATTAATGACCTCTGTAACTACAGTAAAATCTTGAGACAATACATTTAACCAGAAGAACGAACCCATCTTTGTATTATCAGTCCTATAACAGGTTTAAACAAATCTAATAGTGTCTTTTTACACCATCATCTAGAAAAGATTTATGGCAAGTTTGGGTTTTTTTTAAAAACTATACCAAAGACAGTGATTTATGTATCCACTGAACCTAATGCACATTTCTACTATATTAATGGAGGGGGTGTGGGCTCTGGGAGGGAGTTTGGTGCAGGAGGGGGCTCCGGGCTGGGGCAGGAGATTGGGGGGCAGGGTCTGGGAATGAGTTTGGGTGTAGGAGGGGGTTCTGACCTGGCGCAGGGGGTTGGGGTGCGAGGTACAGGCTCTAGCTGGAAGGCGCTTACCACAGGTGGCTCCCGGCCAGGGGCAGGGCTCAGGCAGGCTGCCTGCATTCCGTGGTCCCACGCCGCTCCTGGAAGCGACTGCGGCAGGCTGCTGCTGGCACGTCTCTGCGTGCCCCTTGGGGGGAGGGGGACAGTGGGTCTCCGTGCACTGCCCGCCTCCACAAACACTGCCCCCGCGGGCCATATTTTGCCCACCCCTGCTTTAGAATGAGCTTCAAAGAAGACTGCCATCTAGCCATCCTGGTCAAACGAAAGAATCACTACAAGTGATCCATTTGTTGGGAGGAAAAGGACATAAACAAGTCCATGAACTCTAAAATATTAGAAACTGTAATAATGCAGTTTTCACAAGTCAAGCAACCAAGCTTTCATGAACAACATTTGACCTTAGGCATTATCATACTGTATCAGACCAGGGGTTCATCTACTCCAGTATCCTTTCTATAACAGTGACCAGTATTAGATGCTTCACAGTAGGTTTGAAACAAAATGCATATAAGCCTGGCGTAAGACAAGTTTCACACAACATACCAGCACAATTAAAAATCCCCTACATCTTTTCCCCCCTTGCAGACTGTCAAGTATAGCTGGTTATTCAAGAAACCCGACTCATCTCCCCAGCACACTCCTCAGAGCTAGATCCTCCCATAAGGGGACAAATTACCAGCCAAAAGCAGTAAGGACACAGAAGGTGTGGGGGGAATGAACTGAAACACATTGTTCCCCTTCCCCAGAATTTATTCCACACGGAGTGGCAAAGTCTAGAGATTGCCATCCCCTTGGAAGCCATGGGAATCGCCCAGCATATAACAATGACTAGCATATTAGCATTATCCCTTACAAAAATCTCCACCTCCTCCAGAGGAAAGGGTTCAAGGCCAGCTGAAGACAGGGCCTCAGTCTGTGGTATTAGCCCAACCCCCGCCCTTCCCCCACAAAAGACAGCCAAGCATGTGCTTGAGTGACACCTGAGAGTGCTCGGCACTCCCTCTGCAGTGTCTTTTTAATGCTATCCCCCCTGCATGTAAGAATGCTATCCCTCCCCTTGCCAGAGGGTGATTATTTGGAAACTGCACAATTTGAAACTAACAGAAGTTCCAATCACTTTTGCAGAAAGGATGAGTTGGCTACAGCTATCAAAGCTCAGCACCAGAACGCCCCACATTTGGGAGCAAACCACAAGGGTTGGCCAGAAAGCAGTTGCATGGCATGGAGAAGGTCTCTTCTGTTGAGCAGATAATGGCCAATGCTAGAGCAACACCACCAATATGTTTGGACTTTATAAGGAGTGTATGTGCAGGGAAATCCTTTAGCAATGTTATCCGGGAGCTAGGTGGCATAAGTAAGATCCTTGCAAGGGTCTTTGTTATGAGCAGGTTTTCAAAACATTAACATGCCAAACCATGGACAGAATGTGATCTTTATCCCTGATGGCAGTCCCTCTGTGCTATTTCAGATGCACATCCGTTCAGGAATACCATCTGTTCATAGCAAATTTACTCTGTCCATAGTTCATCTATTCTGCTATATTTTCAAGAGGAAGCACACAGAATAAATGGAAGAGGCAGGACTCAGGATACGGTAACTTCACCGCATGCAGGATGTATCTGAATAAACTACAAATGGGAGGGAAGCAAGTATGGATTTGTCAAAAAAACATGAGTGACTTATACAGCATAAGAGGGCATTTATATAAGAAAGTGGAAAGACTGATGAGAGGACAGCTACCTGATTCTGAATGTGTGTTTAGGGAAAGCAGCAAGCCGACATCTGCTTTCTGCAATTCCTGCCTAAATGACTTGTCAAAAAATGCTGCATCCTTTAGATCATTTCACTCAGCTCTTATACACAGCACTGTCTTATTACCCACCCATGAGCATGCTAAGTGCTTCACTGAAATGCATAGGAAATCAATTCCTGCTCTAAGGAGCTTACATTATAAACATTGGATATGACAGACAAGTGAAGACAGAGACATACTGAGAACAGAAGGGACAAGGAAGGACATGATTTACAGAAATAAGATTAGTGTTACTCATTTTAGACATATATACTTCTTGGCAATGCAGAAGTTGTGGGGGGGGGGGGTTTAAGCTACATATTTTTTTTTAGGCAATGCTGATGTGTATTTTTTAGGAGTGATGTGAATGAGGTAAGGCTCGGAGTTTGACTAATAGATTTTACAAGTTTGTTCCAAGTGTAAGGGGCAATGTGGATGAAGGCATAGAGATAGCTGTGGGAGACAAAGGGAGAACTGAGACTGGCATCACAGGCAGAGTGGAGAGGAACACAGCCCCCATGTTGGTCAATGTGTACACAAGACATCGAGGGCATTTTTTTAAAAATAGGGTATAATAATGTGTTAATGATTCAACTCTAGAGGACTGCTTGAGTAATAGCACAAGATGGATACAATCAACTATCTTGTCCTCAACCCTGGGAAACATAAGACTACTTGCTAGTGGGTAGGAGTTGTTGATATTGGTTCTTTTCCTTCGTAACTTAATTTACTGAGATGAATTCAAGTAGTAGGCAAGTTTAAGTATATTTTTGATATTCAGTCATGTCCTTATCAAAATCCATGTATCACAAGCCCCTCCCATGCCCGAATCATGCAGGCTGCTCCCCTCACACCCCAGGTGACCTCACCAGACCACCTCAGGACTCCATTAACGCAATTCCCTCCCAGTAGATTTTCCAGCAGGCCTTTTCCATCACTTGCAATTTATGCAGAATGAAGTGCCAGGCTTACTCAAGTAGGATTAAGTTACATCCCTCTCTCCATCCCTCCCATGTTCTTTACTCTGGCTTTCTTAAAAGGGCCAGACTAACGTTAAGTTGATCCTCTTCTTCCTTAAGGCTCCAAATAGGAATAGGTCCTAGCTGTAAAACTGGAGCCTTCTGACAGAACATTAGGAAAAAAAACTTTTATTCATTTCATCTAAAATTGGTGACCTTTACTGTCACGGCCCCTAGGGTGTTAATTTTTCCCCAAACTGGTATTTGTTTCATCCCTGACCTCCATATTTTTCATGCCTCCTCATCCCTGGGAGTTTATTATAAAGCTATCATCATCCCATTTGATTTATAAACAAGTTTAATGATTGCTTTAGTATATTTTTATAATGTACTGTTATGGAATGTTCCAGACATGTTGGCAGAGGGAACTGAATACCCACCAATGCAACCAGAACTCCTGGGCAACAAATGAGTTGCCCTGGCTTGTCAGCACATGGAAGCTCAATTAGAAATTCTGTTCCTGTTGAGCTCAGATATGCCATTAAGCAGAAGCTCCCATTGAAACGTCATTTTTACATAGCTGGTGAACTTTGTAAACTTCCTTGCTTTCATGGCTCTAACTCCTTTTGGAAATTTCAAAACACATCCAAGTAGCAGGAGAAATTAAACCACCACAAAGGCATATGACATCTGAATTGTTTACAGGCTTTTAAGTCATTTAAAAATTCATGCACTCAAGTTTTCCAGCTCTGCACATCTTGAACTCCATCAAATATGGGTCAAGATTATAAATGCCAGAGTTCTCATAGGTTTAAAAAAAAAAGACCACGCACCAAATTGATTCAACAATAATCAAAGGCACCAGTTCTCATTAGGGATACTATAATAAACCATATTTGGAGTTTTGAGGTCAAAGTGTTTGAGATACAACATTCCCAAGTCAAAAGTCAGGAATTTTCAAGAAACTGATCGTTTGAAAAAATCAAAAACTGTCATAACTAATGCTTTGTCAGATTTCCAACAAACTTCCCAAAAAGACAGCCTCTGGCATAATATCCTCTACATGAGCAGCTTTGGCAAAATCTGGGGGATGGAGTTTGTGTGTTAAAATATGAGTTGGACACAACAGAAAGTTAGTCACAACTTTAATTATGGAAGACTATTATAACTGGAAGAAAGGAGATCAATGAAAAAGCTGAGAGCATAACAGTGCTAAAGACACACATACAGATTTCTCCCTTTCTCCACAAGTAAACATTACTCATGAAGAACTCCGTGTTCAAGTCGGTATCCTGAGGCCTTTCTAAAATTATATCTTCATCCCTGCTTTTGAGTTACCTAATGTTCCACTGCTTAGATCAACTTCTGTGAGAACAGAATTATCAATATTTATTTAACGAATGCCCTAGCCATGCTCACTAGCACAGAACATCACTATAGAAGTGATATTCAGTAGAAATGTGTTTTATGTGAGCAGCTTTCATTCTCTATACATCTGAAAGTCCTTTAGAAAAAAGTAATGGGTTAAACATTGATAGTGTACCAAGAGGTTAGGCAAACAGAGAATAGCTCTCAGCCTTGGACAGCAGAACTGCAACTTAGAAAGTCAGGGTGTAGAATTTATTCCCTGTATCTTTTTGAAAGTGCGGAGAGATTTAGATTCCACTTAGCCCATCACATATCAACTCAAGAAATCTCTGTGATCCATTTTATCCCAAGGATGGCAACTATCACATAGTATTGTTAGCACCTAATGTTAGCACTGGATGACTCCAAGTTTTCATAGATTCCAAGGCCATAAGGAACTATTATGATAATCTAGTCTAGCCTGTGTTCTACAGGAGGTCATAGAACAACCCCAAGATATTTCCTTGGGCAGATCTTTTAGAAAAACATCCAATACTGATTTAAAAATTGTCAGTGATGGAGAATCCACCATAACCCTTGGTAAGTTGTTGCAATGATTAATTTACCCTCGTCTAAAAATTTAGGCCTTATTTCCAGTCATCTGAACTCAACTTCCCGACACTGGATCGCATTATACCTTTCTCTGTTAGATTGAAGAGCCCATTCTTGATATTTGTTCCCTGTGTAGTTATTTATATACTGTAATCAAGTCACCCCTTAACCTTCTCTTTGTTAAACTAAATAGATTGAGCTCCTTGAATTTATCACTATATGGTAGATTTTCTAATCCTTTGATCATTCTCATGGCTCTTCTCTGAACCCTCTCCAATTTATCAACATTTTTCTTGAACTGTGGGCACCAGAACTGGACACAGGATTCCAGCAGCAGTTCCACCTGTGCCAAATACAGAGGTAAAATAAACTCTCTATTCCTACCCAAGATTCCCTGTTTATGCAACCAAGGATTGCATTTGCACTTTTGGCCACACCATTGCACTGGGAGCTCATCTTCAGCTGTTATCCACCAGGACCCCCAAATCTTTTTCAGAATCACTGCTTCCCCCATCCTGTAAGTACGGCATACATTGTGTTCCTAGATTTATACATTTAGCCATATTAAAACATATATTGTTTGCTTGCATCCAGATCTCTCTGTATCAGTAATCTGTCCTCTTCATCATTTACCGCTTCTCCCAATTCGTGTGTCATCTCCTAACTTTATCAGTAATAATTTTATGTTTTCTTCCAGGTCATTGATAAAAATATTAAATAGCATAGTAGAAACACACCCGTTCGGTGGTGGTACTCCATTCACAATTACATTTTGAGACCTATCAGTTAGCCAGTTTTTAATCAACTTAATGTGCGCGATGTTAATTTTATATCATTTTAGTTTTTTAATCAATGTCAATCAATCAACACAAATGCCTTACAGAAGTCTAAGTTTGTTACATCAACATTATTGCCTTTATCAACAAAACTTGTAATCTTATAAAAAAATATATCAAGTTAGTTCGACAAGATCTATTTTCTATAAACCCATGTTGATTGGCATTAATTATATTACCCTCCTTTAATTCTTTATTAATCAAGTCCCATATCAGCCACTCCATTATCTTGCTCAGGGTTGCTGTCAGATTGACAGTTCTCTAACTACCCAGTCGTCCCATATGTCCTCTTTATATAGTGGCACAACATTCACTTTCTTTCAGTCTTCAGGAACTTCCTGGTGACTTATTGAAGAAAAAAAATAAATCATTAACAGTCCAGTGAGCTCCTGAACCAGCTCTTTGAAAACTCTTGGATACAAGTTTTCTAGACCTGCAGATTTAAAAATATCTAACTTTAGTAGCTGCTGTTTAACATCTTCCTAAAATATTTGTGGAATGAAGATAGTTGTTCCCTCTCGCCAAACACAGAACAGAAATGTATTGAACACTTTGCCTTTTCTCCTCTATTATTGATAATTCTACTATTTCTATCTAGTAATGGACCAATACCATAGTTAGGATGCCTTTTGTTCCTTATATACTTACTCTGTATTGTCCTTAACTCTGCTGGCCATAGATTTCTCATGTCCCTTTGCTTCCCTTATCAATTTTCTACAATTCTCAGCTTCTGATTTATATTCATTACTCTCTACTTCCCCTTTCTTCCATTTGTTTATTTATTTTTAGAGTGCAAATGAAGGCTGCTATAAGTCACATTGATGTTTCAATCAGTATGGCTTTCTTCCTTGATTGTGGCTTTTTGGCATCTAGTAAAGTATTCTTACAAAATTTCCAATTATTCATATTTATCTGATTAAATTCTTCCGCCTAGCTGATTTAGCTCATAGTTGTTTCCACCTTTGTGAAATTGGCCATATTAAAGCACGACGTACATATAACTGGTCTGGACTTTATTCTGTTTGCACATTAAAAATGTGATAAGGTCACAACCACTTGTACCTAAGTTACTATAAATTTTTAGTTGTGTTCAGTTCCTCTTGGTCAAGGGGAGGTGTAATGTATAATTCCTCTGTGTTGGATATAACACTTTTTTTAGTTAGGAAACTGTCATCTATAATATTTAGAAATTTCAAGGATGTTTTAGTACCAGAAACGTGAGACATCCAGCATAGATCACTTAAATTGAAGTCCCCCGGGATCATGTAGCTTTTTTTCCCCTTCACATTGTAAATAGGTGAGTAAGGAGCCAATCACCCTGTTCCCTATTGTGATTTGGTGGTCTGACCTCCACTAACATATCTTGTGCTTTATCCGTTAGGACATTGATCCATAAGCATTCAAGATCATTTTCTTCCAAGTTATCAGTGACTCGGAAACACAATGCCACCTTTGACAGAGAGCCACTCCCCCTCTCCTGTTGCCCACCCAATCCTTCCTAAATAGATTACCATTGATTTTAACATTCCAATCACGAGAACTATCCCACCAGGTTTCAATAACAACTAGATCAAATTTATGCTCACAGATAAACAAGAAGAATTGGAATCGCTCGTTACCCAGGCTCCTAGCATTGGCACATAAGAAATTATTTGATTGCGTCTCTTCATGTCCTCTGGTTCCTTAATTAATTTTGTTCTCAATATCTTGATTTTGTGCTGAGAGCTCATATCTTCCCTTTGTTTACTGTCCCCTTTTGTTATTACTTTAATGTCCTCCTATTACTACAACTTTAATTTGGGACTTGGACACATTACTTAAGGGACAAACTTAGAGTTCAACTTTACACACAGTGTTAACGTGCAGTTATGATTAGAATATTGTCAACTGACAATGTAGGTGCAGGTAACTCATACTGCAGAATAGTTTTTGAGAATAATTTAAAAGGAACTATGTTATGCAGCACCATAGATATTCAATATGTCACCAGCTGTAAAAGCTTGAGCTCTCCTTTGTTGCAACAGCAACTGGGTTTTGAGCCTTTAGTACCAAACTTAAGACAAGATACTTTTATACACACAATTTTTATAAGATTTTTCCCTTGGATACAAATAGAAAATGAATTTCAAGGGGTATCAGGGAGATTTACCATCATTCATATGCAAGAAAAATTATTGGAATGAAGCTATAAGCTTCATGTAAGTTCCAGATGAACTTTGTGGAGAAAATAAAGCTGTTTATTGGAGCAATAAGATACAATTATTATAACATAACACCAGAGATAAATTTATTTAACTAAGAATAATTATGTAGTAGGAGGAACAGGGAAGGAGGGTTTCCCCCGCCCCAAGTAGTTTATTTACCTCAATAGTATTTGTAAAGTAGTGTGGTTTGATTCTGAGTTCATGATAGGTAATGGGATAACATCTATGGTTTTGAGCAAGGCACATGAATAATTTAAGTGGCATGATGATGCAGAGCTATGGAACGATACAATTTAAAAAAAAAAGTGAGCATAGGTCACATGAACAGGCTGTATGGCTGAAGGAAGTTTAGGCTCCAGGTGAAGAACCAGAGAAGCAGAAGACAGGTGAGATACTCATTTCCCCCCCCAATATAGCCCTTCTTTCAGCCATGAGCTAAAATGACCCTTTTATTTGTGCTTTGAGAACAGACACTGACATTTATATCATAGCCCTCCAACTACTAAATATTAATCAGCAATGACTAAGATATTGCGGAATTGACATTTTATTTTATAACTGGCTCCAGAAGTCACACCAGACCCAAACTGAAGAATAATCATACCGGTACTGGCCTCTGCACTATGTAAAGCTATTTTTACACAGTATTGTTATCTGGTACATGGGGCAATACTGGAGGCACATTTTCCTCCCCCCAGGGAGACTTCACACAAAGTAGGACAGAGTCTCATAGAAGGGACCATTGAGATCATCTAGTCCAGGGGTGGCCAACCTGAGCCTGGGAAGGAGCCAGAATTTACCAACGTACATTGCCGAAGAGCCACAGTAATACGTCAGCAGCCCCCGATCAGCACCCCCTCCCCACCCCCGCTCCCAGCGCCTCCCACCCAGCAGCAACCCTACTGATCAGTGCCTCCCCCTCTGTCCCCACATCTCCCGATCAGCTGTTTCATGGTGTGCAGAAGGCTCTGGGGGGGAGGAGCGAGGGCATGGCAGGCTCAGGGGAGGGGTCGGGAAGGAGTGGAGTGGGGGCAGAGCCAGGGGTTGAGCAGTGAGCACCCCCCGGCACATTGGAAAGTTGGCGCCTGTAGCTCCAGCCCCGGAGACAGTGCCTATACAACGAGCCGCATATTAACTTCTGAAGAGCCGCATGTGGCTCCGGAGCCACAGGTTGGCCACCCTGATCTAGTCTGACCCCCTCCACACTGCAGGCCAGAGAACCTCACCCACCCACTCCTGTAATAGACCCATAGCCTCTGTCTGAGTTACTGAAGTCCTCATAGCATGAAAATAATTTTAAAGTTAAGATGACTAGATTTGGAAGAAATGTAGAGCTTGTCTACACTTAAAATGCTGTAGCGACGCAGCTGCACTGCTGTAGCACTTCAGTGAAGACACTACCTATGCCAACGGGAGACGTTCTCCCATTGGCATAGGTACTCTAGCTTCCTGAGAGGCAGTAGCTAAGTGGACAGGAGAATTCTCCCATTGCCCTAGTGCCGTCTATACCGGGATTAGGTCCGTTTAACTGTGTCCCTTGGGGGCATGGATTTTTCACACTCTGAGCAACGTAGTTATACTGACCTAATGTAGACCAGACCTTAGACTCGCTACAAGACTTCATCTTTCAACACCACTTTGGAGAGCAGCATCAGCATCTATTCTGCAGCTTTTCAGTTGCAAAGTGGATCTTTAATTCAATCACTGCTGACAAATAGCATAGGGGCAAACAATGCCAGTCAACTCATGAAGATACTAACATCTCATGACTCCAATTCAGTTTTAATATACCAGGTTACCTCTTCTGGGAGAGCAAAAATTCTCACATTCATAACTAAAGGTTAGATGTGTAAACAGCCAAGAAAGAGCCTAGGGCGATAGACGAATTAATTTAAAAACAAGGTTTGGTTCAGTGAACAATGCTTACCTTTATAGAAATACTTGTGGGAAAATCTACTCTTTTTTGTTGCACCCTCTCACTTCAAAAGTTATTTTCTTCCCACACTTTATACAATACTGCAGGGAAATTGTGCTCTTTAAACAACATTAACTGTATTCCTAATTCCTTGATTTTATATAAACTATTGTAAAGCAGAAAAAGTTTTGAGCTATAAAATCCAGGCCACTTACTATGCATCTTTTTCAAAATATTTAGTAAAAACTGATTGTCAGAGTCAATGTCATCTGGGATTTGCAACATGTTTTCATTTGGGGAAGGGGTGAGATGGAGACTCTAGATGTCCTGCATACTCCCGACACTGCAAATTACCTTTCATTGCAAAGCATCAGATTAAACAGCAAAGTTGTACTTATTACCATTTTTTTTTAAGCAATGGACCAGTTAACAGAATAATACTAGGAGAGAACTTATGTACATATGTTAAGGAGGACCTGATATTCATGAGTACGTACAACATAGACCCATGTTTTAGTTCTCTCTGCAATAAAGATTTATTTAAATTGTTATTCCACTTTATCTTAAACATGGCAATTATGTGCTTTGTATTGTTGACAATATATTTCAATGCAAGCAGTGATTACTAATTTTAAGATCCCATTGGTTGTTGTCATTTTATTGCAACTTACAGAGTCTTCTGGAGGTCTCTGAATTTTCTCCCAGTTCACAGAAGGTCCCTTTTCTTGCAAGAATCTGTGGAATAGCTTCTTAAACCCTTCAAGGTCTTTTTTAGTGTGCTACAAGAGGGAGAGAGTGGATGAGTTTTAGAAATAATGGTATTTTGTGTTTACATAGGTTTATCACAAAAGCATTTTACAAATCTGATGTACAATCTGTTCATAAGAATCATTCATCCAACATTTAAATGCAGCCAACTTTGGGGTGAAACACAGCAACACTGCATAACACCTTAGGACAGGAAGCACAGAACACCTTATCCAGTTGAAACTGCAGGGAGAATAAGGTGGGAAAAAATGGCCAAAGTTTTCAAACCGAAGTGCCTGTAGTGCAGGTCCTAAATAAGTACTAAATGTCACTAAGTTAATGGTGCCGAGTACCTGCAGCTCCCACCAAAAAAATCAGGACACTTGTTTGAAAATGTTGGCAAATACACAATTACCTAAATTAAGTTTGGCCAGGACCTCAAGGTATAATGTTCCTATTCCTTGGAGTATGTAGGATCTTTAATAACCAGAAATGGTGAAAAGTTCAGTAATAACTCAGAGGCAAGATTGCAACCCTCTGCATCACCAGCATCACTTCCTTCAATAACTTAAGTTTTCCTTGGAAGTCTCTCCTCCACATAGGGTCCAGGCCTAACCCTACTCTTCCCAAGATTACACAGAATCACAGCACATTCTAAAAGTAGGGATTATATTAGTCTGACTACACAACTGCAGTCATATACCAAGCATATTGTCCTATACACAGAAGATCCATTAAAAAAAACCTTGAGAGGGAAAGACTACAAAGTCTTCCTCACAAATTTCAGATAATAGACAACTTTGTGTGCATCTTGCTACAATTTTCAGTTTCGATCAAATTGTTAAACAATCACTGAATAAAAAGGTCTTCACCTTGACTACTTTGTCACATTTCAACAACTTGACTGTTTGTTACTCTACTTCTGTTCTCTTCTCAAATTGGCTCAGTTTTAAAAAAAATCAGAGTAATTTTGGTGATAACCCACTTCCAAGCACCATGAGAAGTGATTAAATTCTCTGAACTAAGTTAACATTTTATGTTCTTGGATATGTTTCTGTGGACTACTATAAACATTTACGTATTTTTATAATTTCAGTTTCAATTTGATTGGGGAGGGAAAATATTACAGCTTGAACACATCTTTTCAAATTCTTCATATTCTTTCAATTGAAATTTAAGTTTTACATACAGTATGGAACCACTAGCAAGTTAGACTATTGGTTAGTCTATGTATTGTATGATTTAAAAAATTTAACAGAGAGGGTCAGTCACATTTACTTGTCTGTTGGAGACATGCTTTTTCAAACTGTGGAGCAGGAGAGGGAGAAAGGTTTGGAGAAACAGGTTTTATTTGTGAATGTTTCCAGCTACCAATTCAATAATTCATTATCTTGGTGGCCAAAAGCCTTGAGTACTAGTCCTCCACATTCAACCCTTAAACTAAGCATTATCTCTCTTCCCCTTCCTCCTATTTTGTACCATATCTTCCCTATTGTGTATTTTTGACAGTCTCTCTCTCCACAAAATTCATTTAAACAAGAGAAGTTATATAGAGGCATTTTTAGAGTTACATCTTTTGTAGTCCTTACCTCTAGCTCATTCTCAGGTGCAGTTGCAAGTATTTTCTCAAGTTCAACTTTCATTAAATATTCCAGTTCTTGTCGAATGACTTCTTGAAACTGGGACGTGCCAGCTTGAGACATTGCTTTTCTATAATCTTTTTTAAAAAGATAAGAAAGAAGTTGAAGGGTGGGAAAAATCATGCCCTCACTAAACTCCAAGCAGCTTGTTTAATGCATCTAAAAGCAGCAATGCTGTAGGCATCTTTTTTAAAAAAATATATAATCCAGACTTGTTTTGTTATATTAGTGTACCCAGAAAAATACAAGTTGCCCATCAAAAATCTCTTATGTATAAATACCAAGAAGTTTGGAGGAGAATAAAAGGCATGGAAAAACAAGAATAATTTCAAGAAATAAAATTATGGAAGACCCACAATCTAGATACAAATATCTGTGAAGAGAAACCTGGACTCAGTCAACTGCATCACGATATTATACTAGAATAGCAAAGAAAATATAATTATAATGCTCTTCAGCAATACATGTTTGTTTTCCACAGTGTGCATTTTATAAAGACTAACTTGTCTGACCAAAAATAAAAAATATGTTGTAGTAATCTAGACAGTGAACTTTCAGGCTGTCCTCAGTCAGTTAGTTCCTGGTATATGTCTACATAACCTGTTTTTATCATGAGCATTCTCATACTGTAATATGTTACTAAGCAACCTAAAGAAATAGTTTGCCTGTCACTTCAGCATGCACTTTGCTGCTGAAAGCTGATCATTACTCATATTTACAGAGATAAATAAATGATCAATAAAGTCTGCAAATATTGATCCATAGTATGTCAAAGGGGAAATCAGAAAATAGTTGCTGCCACTTTTTTCCCCCCTTCACAGTTACCAAAGCAAGCGAGTGGACATGATTGTAATCTCAGAAGAGTTTGCTTAATTTAATTTCTGCTGATTCCCTTAAACAACCACTTCTCTGTAACAGAGGAAAACTATTGCCAAATAAAACTGGGATTTAGAAACATCCTGAACAGTTGTTTAAGGAGGAATAGGGAAAAAATGCTTCAAATTGAGTTGTATTTACAAAGATTATTCAGAGAGGAAGCTATGCTTAAAAGAAAAGTTTATATAGAGTAGTCATTAAATTAAAATAATATTCCACTGAAATATTTTTGTAATAATGCAAGAGGCACATTTGTTTTAATAGTGAAATTGTTTATACAAATCAAAACTGTGTCAGAATTCAATGACTGTGTAATTACCGCTTGGAAGCTCACAGTAGCCATTTTCCTGACTGCACTGTCTTGCAGGTAGGAAAAAAGAGTGCTGCAATGCACATACTGTGGTGCAACATGGGGGAAATGTAAAGTCAGGACACCTGCTACAATTCCTAATCACTAAAAACAAACGTTTAATTTTACAGAAAAAGAATAAACGTTTAGAACCTATTAACTACATTTTCGCTTTTTAATAATTTTCAAATGCACATGCAGCTCTTCTTTTAAGAGAAATTCTGGTATTTATTCCTACAATAAAAGAATTGTCTACCAGTTTACTACTTTTTTAAAAACAACTGAAAGTGCTATTTTTTCATTCGCAGTTTGAGTTGATGTAGCAGGTTCCTTTACAGAAGCTTAAGCAGCATCCCAAGATGCAACACACTTTGTAAGTGTTTGTAGTCCTTGATACATGTTGTAACATGTCTCCAAATTCAGCAACAACTTTAGGGCCCAATCAGTACAAATCAGGATCCCATATTTCACATATCAGAAGAAACAATGCAATTACCAAATTACCTGAGACAGAGTACTGTTATTGTGAAATACTAACTACTTTTAAAAAAAGCAAGTTAACTTATCCAACCTGCATTTATGTTGGAAAACCCTGTTAATTCCCGTTGCAAGTCACTAGGTATTATGACTTCGCACATAAGGGAATAAAACAGTTTGTGACTGATTTATTTGTGATAATACTTCTAATCAGTGTTTTGAAATATATTACTAAAATGCAATTACTTTTACAGAATGAGACCTCACTAAAGTACTAAGCTATTAAATTTGTGCTAAAAATCTGTGCATGTGCGACTTATGAAATGTGGAAATTAGCAGAATCCTGACTACACAGCCTTTCATTCTAACTCTAAGCACCCAAAATCACTGACCTTGAAGGCCTTGCCTTCATACAATCATTTTTTAAAAAAAATAAAAAATCATATTTAAATCCTAATATAGATGACACAGGTTGTAGTTTTAGCATGTTAGCTGGTCAAGGTTAACTTTACTCAAGCAGCAAATAAGTGTCAAAATTACAACTTGCCTTGTCCACATTAGAATTTTAATATGTGGTAGTGTTTTGGGGTGGGGGTGGAAGGCAGAAAGGGTTAAGTGCACACAGTCCAAAATTATACTTTTAAACAAAAAAAGTTATGGAAGTGGAAAAGTTATTTTTAAAATTTAGCCTATTAATAGTCTTGTCAAAATGGAAAAAAAGGCCACAGTGTATTATTTGTTGAAAAGACAAATACATGTAGGTCCAAAACTGGATCCAACTTAAGTTAAACAAGTCTGGTAAGAAATTACAAGTGATAGGACTCCTAAAGAGTGCAGAGTTATAAGAGAAATAGTTGTGTGAATTTCAGCTCCATTCTATTAACATCAAGCTATAAATGAAAGCTGAGATTTTTGTCAACAAGTGGCAGCTCTTTTTAAAGCAATGTATATATATTTAATACAGCATCAACAAGATTTTTTTTTTTTTTTGTTATTATTTGATGCATAGAGATGTATAAGTGCACGTGCTTAAGGGAAACATATGTAATTATTCATTCAGATGAAGACTGGCCTTTATTTTGGACTACATATGTCCTTAAATACTTTGCTGAATAAATGCCATAACCCTATATTTTCTGCCAAACGGTCTGTAAAAGTTTACCTTGTGTTATTTAATCAAAAATAATGGAATTATCAGAAGAATGTTGTTTAAATGTACAGAATATGACAATAAAATAAAAGAAAGCCTTCATGTTCTACTGCTTTAAGTATTTAATTGCAAGCCACAAGATTTCTCCCATTGTTTCTAAATCCTATTAGGCTCTTAAACTTCCTTAGCGTGAGCAGGAGAATGTCATGATTTCCTATGCCTCTAAAACCATCCCACAAAGAGAATTACATTCGTGTGTCTGCAGCACCACTGCTCAAAGCAGAGTGAAATAAACACACTGCTTGTCAGTTTCACGTTGCTGCTCATGCTAGAGAACTGGTGGGAGGGAGGGCAGGAAGGAGGGAGACCAACTGTTGCCAATTGCTACCATATTTCATGATCTTGTCTTTTTGTTCTGTGTTTGTACAGCACCTAGCACCAGGGAGTCCTCATCCATGACTAGGGCTTCTAAGAGCTACTGCAATACAAATAAATAATCCATTTTCTTTGGCATATAACTAACTGTTCATTTCCAACTTTAACTTCTATAAAGCTAGAGCCCTAATCATGCAAACACATACAAGAGTAACTACATATAAGCAGACCATCACAGGGTTACTCCTGTGATTCAAGTTACTCACCTACCTATGCCTCAATCCTGCAAGCATATGGACAAATCTAATCCAACACTAAACCAAAGCAATTGTTAAATTTACCAGCCCAAGCTCATGGCTACTCCCCCATATTGATAACAATGACAGAAAAAAAATAATATTAATTGCTGATCTAAACACAGGTTTCAGAATGGTAACCGTGTTAGTCTATATCAGCAAAAACAACTAGGAGTCCTTGTGGCACCTTTGAGACTAACACATTTATTTGGGCATAAGCTTTTGTGGGCTAGAACCCACTTCATCAGATGCATGGAGTGGACAGGACAGGCCCAACAAAGAAAGCAACAGAACGCCACTAGCCATCACCTACAGCCCCCAACTAAAACCTCTCCAGCGCATCATCTAGGATCTACAACCTATCCTGAAGGACAATCCCTCACTCTCACAGACCTTGGGAGACAGGCAGTCCTCACTTACAGACAGCCCCCCCCACCCCCCAACCTGAAGCAAATACTCACCAGCAACTACACACCAGACAACAAAAACCACTAACCCAGGAACCAATCCCTGCAACAAACCCCGTTGCCAACTCGGTTCGCATATCTATTCAAGGGACACCATCATAGGACCTAACCACATCAGCCACGCCATCAGGGGCTCGTTCACCTGCACATCTACCAATGTGATATATGCTATCATGTGCCAGCAATGCCCCTCTGCCATGTACATTGGCCAAACCGGACAGTCTCTATGCAAAAGAATAAATGGACACAAATCAGACATCAAGAACTATAACATTTAAAAACCAGTAGAAGAACACTTCAATCTCCCTGGACACTCAACAACAGACTTAAAAGAGGCAATTCTTCAACAAAAACACTTCAAAAACAGACTCCAACAAGAAACTACAGAACTGGAATTAATTTGCAAACTGGACACCATCAAATTAGGCCTGAATAAAGTCTGGAAGTGGCTGGGTCACTACAAAACCTAATTTCCCCCTGCTGATACTCACACCTTCTTGTCAACTGTTTGAAATGGGCCACCTTGATTACATTGGCCCCATTAGCACTACAAAAGTGATTTTTCCTGTCTTGGTATTCACCCCTTCTTGTCAACTGTTGAGAATAGCCGACTTCCACCTTAACTGAATTGTCTTGTTAGCACTGACCTCTGACTTGGTAAGGCAACTCCCATCTTTTCACGTGCTGTGTATTTATACCTGCCTACTGTATTTTCCCACTCCATGCATCTGATGAAGTGGGTTTCAGCCCACGAAAACTTATGCCCAAATAAATGTGTTAGTCTCTAAGGTGCCACAAGGACTCCTCGTTGTTTTATGTAAACACAGTTAGTAGCCACAGATAAGTAATTTTTTTCAGGACTATAATGAAAGGTAATAACCATGGCTGCATAAAATGAGATTGCACACAAAAGCATCTGATAATTGCAAAAGCAATTCATCAAGACTACATTGTCAAATGTCCCAATTACATATAAATAACAGACGAAAAAAAATTCTTGTCTTCCAAGTGATCTGCAGCTACCTCATACTTTAGTGGGCATGCTGTGTTTAAACTGTTGTCTGAGGTCAGACTGGGGTGAGATTAAAAAGCGAATGACTGTTCACAGGAGTGGTCAATGTAGAAAATGAGTGACGCAGTATGAAAGTGTCACAATAAGTTTGGAGTTTCAGAGAAAATTAAGTTTTGAAGGTTAACTGGCTGAGATCTTATTTATTAAAATTATTTAGTTATGATACAGCACAAAGCTCACCCCCAAATACCTCTGCCTGCATGAGGCACCTTTCATCGTGTAAATTAGTAAAAGTGGTTGAAAGGTGGAGAGTCAAAACTCAAGGCATATTTTATCCCTAATTCCAAGTATAGTTTTATCTTTGTTGTCTTCATTTGTGATCCTTTTCAGCAACCCCCAAATGTATCTATGGCATGTACCGACAGTTATTTTAACTGCCAGGAAACCTACAGACAAATAAAGTAATTTATATATTGACGCTTGCCTAAACCTTAGTGATAAATTAGGCAAAAATAGTAAACAATAGGTTTTATTACCCTGCCAAAAATCAGAATAAAGACACACACTCTTTAAGGAAACAGTTTGGACTAAAATTCCAGTCCAATCTCAACACTAACTACTCTTTACATTGGAAAACCTGTCACTAGTGCCAGTTTGTTTAGTTTTTTAAAGGTTCACAATTCAGCCAAAAGAGAATGTTTACAATGGCTTGGAACTTGGTATACAATGTCCCAGGAGGAAACCATGGTTCAAGAAACTTGTTGTGGCTAATATCTACTTTTAAGAACCTTTTAAATCCATTTGGTGTTATTAATTTAGATGATTGCTTATGCAGAGTATGCACAGTGAAGGCTGTCCATCAGGGTGGATTTGATTTAAATCACTAGTCAGGAAGACTCGATTTAATCAAGGATTTCTACATAAAAGTGCATTCTTGTTGGTTGTTATAACCTTAATACATATTCTTCACAACTCAGAGACAGATGAGACCCAAACTGGGTCTCTTTTACGGCCTGCTGCCATTATAGGTTTGCCCTTCTAGTGAGAGATGGTATGGTAGATCTCAAATCAATGAAGGCTACACTCAGAAAGACCTCAAGACACCTGGAATATGCTGCTCAAACAGTTTCACTTTTGTTTCTACTGCCTGTCCCTCCAGTCTCACATTTATCTCCAGACTTCTTCTCCTTGTCCAGATCTATTCCGCCCCCAACAATCTTCTATTCATTGAACTTTTTGAAACTTTGCACTTTTAGAGAGGTAAGAGATTGACTCTGTGTACACAAATTTGCAGAGGGACAATAGGGTTGAAGTCTGTTATTTCTCACCTCTATATATTATTTATTTAAAAACATTTTTACTGTTAACAAGCATGTTATCTCTGGAGCCAAAAATCCACAGTTTGAGAACTGCAAAACTAAGCATCTCTGATGGTATCTTCTAGACTTAGCACTGAGTCCCATTGGGTAGATAGAAAGATTAACCTAAATAATCTATACAGAAGCCCCTGGAACTCCATAAAATTGGGTCCCTAATTCCATGAACTATTGGAACTCATTTACAAAACTTTTCTTAAACATTACATAACTATATTGTCTCACACTATAGAATTAGAATTTATAATCCCTATTCCATGATGAGATATCTTTGAGCTATAATGTATCTTAATTAAAACTATCTTTAGATAGGTTTTTTCCTCAAAAAGCATTTTATTAAAAAAGTGGTTTAAATAAAAAAAAATCCATTTTTTTTTAAATCATTGTTTTTTATCCACCCTGCTGTCCATGTGAATTAAGTAAAGAACAGCTAAACCTCAAAAGCGCTATCAGGAGTTCAGGACCTCTGTATCTCACAGGATGAGACTTTAGAAATGTGCATTCTCTAATATACTAAAGTAATTTGTATTAGTTCATTCCATCTTTTGAGAAGCCTTCCATATCCACCCACCCACTCCTCACAACCATCTTCTTTGATTTTCTTTTTTATATTGCTAAAAAGAACCTGTGTTTTAAGGATGTACGCGGACATTCCACTCATTATAAGATATATGAAGCCATTCTGCTCAGGCTAATACTTTATGTGCACAAGCTAAGAAGCAGTTTTGCTATTAACACATAGCCAGTTTAGATTTTAAGGTTAGACATAAATGGATTTCTAAGCCTAGTGATGATATTATCATAGTGAAAAATATCATTTGACATTAGCAGTGCAGACTAAATTTCCAAGTGTTTTAATATTGATTTAAATGGCAGGAAAAAATGTAAATACTCTGTCAAATTCTAGGCAAATAGTTTTTGAAACCTGTTTATAGTCTTACAGAGGTTTCTAAAGTTGTCAGTTTCATAAATGATACCACTTTTCTGCAAGATGGCCACCTCCAGCAGTAGCCAGAGAAATGCCAATTGTAATTTTAAGACATATTTTAAAAAGAGATACATTTTGCAGTTTATTAATGGTGAAAAGTGGCTTATCTCAGTAATTCTGACTGCTGACTTGAGGAAAACGGCTGTAGGTTTCCCCCTTTAATTCATCATATTCTGCTCAGATGTCACAGGGTGACTGCAAACAGTAGATCCATTTACATAGTAAGTGTTCTGCAATGCCTAGGCACACATGCAGAGTTAATAAGACTTGTTTTCAAAGCCAAATTTTTACTCAGTCTTCTCTACTACACATGTATACATACATCCAGAAGATAGGGTTATCACTACTACCCTTACTATAGGGAGGGTTATTTTGTTGACAGGCCCGAATATGCTATGTACATAAAGCACAGACATTCGATTTGTTTTTATTTTCAAAAATCTTAAGAATCAGTTCAAAGGAGGAAAAAATGCAACAGCAATGCGAAGTAATTTCGCCTCCTGAAGTGACCACTCCTGGTCTAGTCCCTTGTTTCGCAATAAATGAATCGGAAACTCTGACCACGTATACGCATAGAGCGAGGAGACGGCCAGAGCCTACCCGAACCTCCAAAAAAGGAGAACAGACACACAAGCTCAGTGCCTCCCCCCCTCAAATAAATGAAGGGGAGACATTTGAGCATTGCGATAATCCTCTGTGGACCCCAGATCTCGTCTGTTATTCACTACAGATACAGCGGCAGCTGCCTCAACCCGGTTTGACTGTCGCTGCAGTAAAACGGAAAAGAAACATACACAGATAAGTGAGTCCAGCCAGGACAGAATGGCAGGCCCCTATCGTCAAATTTAGCGATCAAATCAACACCACCGCCACCACCAAAATCTTGCAAAGGGTAACTCTGCAACCGATCAAACTGACGCGTCCAAGCCCCCACCAACTATGCTGCCAGGACTACAGGGAGCTATTGAAAAAATAAATCAGCCAACATACAGAGCTGAAGCCGCTCAGAAAAATAAAAACACACCCACTTACCTTGTGCAAGTGACATTTTCCCGTTCTTTAATAAAATAAATATTTTCCTTTTATAAATAGAGAATTTACCAAAATTACACTATAAACGCCAGGCGAGGCAATTTTCCCCTTGTCGCCCCCTTGTGTAGCAGAAGACGTTTCCCTGTCTGGTTTAGTCAACCAGTTATATAGTATCAATAATTTTAAAGGGTATTTAATCACTCCCTTGGGGGAAGAAAAATCCCACCAGAGAAGCCGCCCACACACGCAAAAAGAAAAAATAATAAAGGAACTGGGGGAGATTTTTCCTCCGCTCGGTTCCTCCCAGCTCCCTCCTACACTTGTCCCCTGGAATATATGGCTCTTAGTCTTGGACAAACTGGTTAAAGGTAAACGCACAAGAATTTAAATTTCATCAATGAGAGAGGCGGATCTAAAGCCTCTCCGCTTCACCACCCCACCCCTCCCGGCCCCCGAGGGCAGGACTGCAGCAGGAATGGGGCGGCCCCTGGCTCAGGCTGTTGCTTTCCCCCTGGGAACTCGCTACAGCCGCCTTCCAATAGCAGGTTCCCCAGGAAACCCCCAGCAAACAGCGGCAGCTGCTCCTGATTCCGCCAAGGAGCCGCCCCCCTCCCCAGGTTAGCGGGAAGGCTCCTTCCATTTACTGGCCGAACTCCCCGCCTGTCCCCACACCCCGGTATGCTGCGGTGTGGGGCTGCTAGTGGCTGATGGGTCTGGGGCTCCTCCCCAGCCCATAGTTTCGGTGACACCGGAGCGCGCGGAGGCTGGGCTCTGCCTTTCCTTTTGCCCTAAAGGACAGGGAGGGGTGGGGGGGCCTCACGTATCTCAATGCTCGGCCAGCCGAAGGGTGTGTGTCCTCAGCTGCCCGCTGCAGGGGCAGAACAGTGGGGTGGCTTCCTCAGCCAGCCCCCCCTCGTGCCAGCTTCCTGGGGGAGGGGCGACAGGGCCGGGGCCCCCGGAGCAGCTTTGGGGGAGAAGAGAAGGAAATGGGGGGGTATCCGCAGCTGTCCCCCCTCCCCGCCAGCTGTGGGGGGGAAGCCTGCCTGGCTCCTGGCCCGCCTTAACACGTACCCCCCACCCCCGCGCTGTGCGGCTCCCCAGGCGTGGCACAGGGGACTCGGCTCCCGCCTAACTCCACCTCCCCAGCCCGGCAGGGAGGAGCGCGCAGCGGCGAGGGTCACACCCGGAAACAGCCGCACGGCGGCGGGCTGGGCTGGGGGAGGCAGCCGGCTACACGGGGACACGCTCGGTGCAGCCTCTTCCTGGTCCCCTGACTGAGGAGGAGGGGACGGACCCTCCCCCACCAGGATTACGTCACGTGTCCCCCGGCCGCGGGGTCCCAGAGCAAAGCCCCCCACAATGACCCAGGGGGGCGCAGCAGCCCCGAAGCCAGCCGAGATACCCACCTAGTTGCGGCAAAGCGGGGGCGGGGCGGGGGCTAGCGCTCAGCCTATGGCGACGCCCTGAGGGGTGTATTGCACAAGAGGGGTTCTCGCTCCGGGGGGGGGGAAGGGGAGACAACGCCTCACTTGCGCCGGCCGGCTTCTGGCGGCGCTGCCAAGCGGAAGTTCCGCCTCCGGCCCAGGTTGGCCGCTCCTCGCACGGTACAGGCCGCGTCGGCCGCCAATCAGAGCGCGGGGCGCTAGCGGCGGGGGCGGGGTAGCGGCGCACAGACCCGCGCTGTACCTGGCGGGAGCTTGTGTGTCAGGCCGCGAGCGAGGGGCCCCGCAGCAAGCGCGAGCCGCGCGCCTGATTGTGCGTGTCACGCGCCAGCAACTGAAGCCGGCGGGGCTGGGGTGGGAGAGACAGGAAAGGGCAAAACCCCGGCTGTGGGGGTGGTTGAGAAGCGGGGGTCACACGGGCCATCCCCGCGCCACGGCTTGTGAATTGAGCGGGGCCAGCACCGCGATGACGGTGGGTGGCAGAGCCAAACCAGGGCCGCACCTGGGTGTGTGCACAGGGGGAGGCGGCGGTGTCACTGAGCAAGATTCATTAATGTGGGCTCAGGACAGCACTGAGGGATAGGGGAGCAACTAGTGACAGGTCACAGGCGTGGGGTAAATGATCTGATGAGTATAAACAAAGTTCTCTGCAGCCTCCGTTCCAAGCTTTAACATTTCTAATGGAAGTAATTTAGAGGCATTAACAGCCGACCATGCCCCATATGCAAATTTCTTGAGCATTGCGTTGCTTTATCACCAGCTTGCATCACTGTGTGAGATGTTGCTATAGCAGGGCTCGGCAACCTTTCAGAAGTGGTGTGCTGAGTCTTCCTTTATGCACTCTAATTTAAGGTTTCGCGTGCCAGTAATACATTTTAACGTTTTTAGAAGGTCTCTTTCTATAAGTCTATAATATATAACTAAACTATTGTTGTATGTAAAGTAAATAAGGTTTTTAAAATGTTTAAGAAGTTTCTCTTAAAATTAAATTAAAATGCAGAGCTCCCCGGAGGCCAGGACCCAGGCAGTGAGAGTGCCACTGAAAATCAGCTTGCATGCCACCTTCGGCACGCGTGCCATAGGTTGCCTACCCCTGTGCTATAGCAAATCATAGTTGTGTTGCATCAGAGTATCTTTCAATGGGACCTTTGCCCAAGGAAGGGTTCCATGTTTGAGCCAGAGTTTGTATGACTTGAGAGTGAATGCATAGATGCAGTAAATTAATATTCATGTTGACAAATGTGCTATATGTAGGACCAAGTCTGATGACTTTTGAGGTGTCATATGGGATCACTAAGAGTTTGAGAAGTTCTGGTCCAACAAGGTAAATCACCTGGAGTTATCCTGGACAACCACACCATCAGTTAGCCATAACGCTATATTCTGATTTATCAACTTAGTTCAACAAAAAATTAGTTGTATAGGAATAGCTTTATCTATATTATGTATCATCACTGGAGGAATGTATTTATATCATCTGCAAAAGAATGAACTAAAGGGACCTACTGTTACCACAGGCAGGGGAGTAGAGGGTTTTTAATCTAATGTGGTTAAAGGCCTGTGCTGTTCCAGCATTGCTACTTATGTAGGAGCTGTCTAGTAATTGTCTTGTCTGCAGTGTCTAGATCATCTTCACCACACAATCTGTCATAGCACCATTTGGGTAGTCATTCTGCCAATTAGCGGTAGAATATGTGGGTGCTTGGCAGTACTAAAACTTGTTCCAACCAGTATATCCCTTTGTAATGACATATACAGGAGACTTTATCAAAGGTCCAGTAGAATAATTAACTTGCATCTATCCTTGATAAAGATCTTTGGGCCAAAACTTTGGCTCTTGATTATTTGTAATAAAGGTAACATAATAGAGCATATGCTTTCTACAGCAGAGGAAGTCTATATTTTAACCATCTCTCCACTGTTACAAAATAATTCAACTATATTGGATATGTATATAAATAATTGAGACTACTAGCTCTTATTTTACTGATATCTGCAGTTTAAGGGAAGAAACATCTGACTGCAAGTACACTACCAATCAACTATTTCATTACAAGAGATCCACAAATCTGGTGCTTTCTCACTTTTATAAAATGATGAATCTTGAAACTCAGCTTACAGAAAATTTAATAAAAATCAAGGAAATCACATCTACATCAATCCAATTTTCTGTTTTCTGCTGTCTGTCATTTTTAGGTCTTTTGCACTTATTTTAAAAGCAGTTATACATTTGGCTGTTAGACTGAGAGGAAGTGTAAAAGGACACAAGCTAGATTTTCAAGTGTTATGAATCAGCATAGCTCCACGGCCCACAGTATTCACCAATGAAATCCCCAGTTTAGAAGTTCACCTCCACCCTGTATATGTGAAGCAATTTGAAACACCTGTTTCAATCCATGTAGTAAATAATGCACCTGTATAAAAATGTAACACTGAGATTTAACATTTTGATAGTTAAAATGTGAAACACTCATAGGGGAGCGTGAATATAGACTTCTGATGCTGTAATTATATACGCGGGTAGTATGTGTAGGTGCTGTGTTTTATACGTTCTGATTTCTGTAAAAATTTTACTGCAAACTAAAAAAATGAATTAATCAGCATTAAGTGTCATTTGTACCCACTAACCAACTTCTGGGAGCTGTTCTACACAGAAATACTTTTAATTGTTAAATATTTACTTTGCT
The DNA here is from genome assembly GCF_028017835.1 of Emys orbicularis. NCBI lineage: Eukaryota > Metazoa > Chordata > Testudines > Emydidae > Emys > Emys orbicularis. The sequence continues at coordinate 201,150,361 of NC_088685.1, forward strand.
TCCTGTGCAATCCTTCTGGCATTCCTTGGTTTGCTAAATCTATCCCAGAGTATAACATTCTATTCTATTACATCACCGATACCACAATTTACATAATATGAAATTCTAAAAAATAATTGCAATTTTTATTTGATTTGTTCATGTGATATGACAAAGACTTAAGTTTATCTTAAATTAGTTTTAAGATATACATGATGCAATAAACCTCATCCAAATGTCCACTGGAATCAATGGGAAGACTCCCACTGACTTCAAAAGACATTGGATTGGTCCCAGTATGTTTCTTATATATTGCAATGAAACATGGTATTGTGATGTAACAAAATTATGTACTCTGAGATATCTTTAGCAAACTAGGAAGTGCCAAAAAGATTTTTTTTTTAAACTATAAAGTTAGGCCTAATTTAATTCTTTGCTGAATACACCCCCACACACAGATGCTTGTGCTCAATTCAAATTTCACTAATCTTTGCAGTTCACCTTTAAGATTTTGACAATTATTAATAGCAGAACAATCAGCATTTACACTGTTCATAACATACAACACTGGAAAGAAGTCTCACCATTGCACAACTAAATTTTATTGTGTGAGTGACTTTCAGTTGCATATCTTACAATGGTTTGTGTCACAACTAATATTTAACTTCTAGAGTGCATATTTCATAACCATTGCTTCTACATTTTTTCTGGAGCAGCTGCAATTGTTATGTAAAGATGTAGAGTATGGCTGCAGAAAACAAGTCATCTCCATTTTGCAAGGCAGGTTGCTTGACTGAGGGTGCTGTAGGCTTCAGTTAATGCTAGGCTCTGGTGGCTGTTGTGACTTACATACCGTTTAAATAAAAAATAACTTCGTTATTTAAATACAAGCTCATCAGATTTTACTGTGAAGAACACAGTTGCAGGAGTGGATGGATTTCAGAGCAACCATGAACTTTCACAGCAATTCCAGGCACCTGGACTGGATGGATAAAACCCACACGAATGGACAGCCTGAAACCACCACCACCAGAATTACGGTTGAGGGCAATATAGGGGAATTTAAACATTGCAGATGTTCTTATATTTTGTTGCAGAGGATGCAGACAAAATGAGTAGTGGTATGAAAGTGGCTCTGTTAAGTGTAGTAATGTACAGGCCCTAGATATTTGTAATAACTTTCAACTCTCATCTGTCCTGGTTTTGATGGGGACCTACCATATTTTGAAGATTAGTATGGGTTGGGTGAAACCTTGTTGAAGTTGGTGGATGTTGCTGCCTTTAATTGTTTCTTCATGTAGACCGTGAATGACTCTCCTTTATGTAACCATGTAGCTGAAACAATAGGAGTACCACCCAAAACACAGGCACATAGCAAAGCTTGAATACAAGTTGAACTGTGTGGCTCAAGGGTTTTCGCTGTAGATGGATAGAGCAGATGTGGGAGGTAGGGTTCTGATTGGTGGAACTGTGCCTGAGACAAAAGGCAGAAAGCCCAGAGAAGCTGAGAGGTAAGGCAGCAATGACCCCAGCCACAGCAGCAGTGGTAGTGTAGCTCTGAGAAAAAGCTAAGAGCTTTTGGGCTGGGTGCTGGCTAATTGGAGTTTGGAGTTGTGGGCACTGAAACTCTCTTGTTTGATTCCTACTGTATTCTGGGAAACAGGACTTTGTATATTCTTTGTAAATAAGCAGGATTGTCTCAAAGATGCATACTCCATCAATTTTTCCTCTTAATGGAAACAATGTGGCAATGACACTAATACTGACTAACCACTTGGGCCAAACCAAGAAAGATTCCTCATCCGCACCAGAGTGCAAAATGCACATTCAACTACATGTTACAGACTAGAATCTCCAGAGCCAGTTTTGCAATTTTTGCCTCTTAAGGTATTCCCTGAGTAGAGACAACAAGATGATGGGCTGCAGTGATAGGAGGATACATAAGCACTGGCTAAGAGATTGTGAGATGACTGCGGTTTTGTGGGGCTTTTTCTAAAAAATGATAGACCAGGGCACAATTGCAAGTGCAAGCTTTAAGTGAGGAGGGCAGTCAGTCTCGTGTATAGGCTCTTATCACACAGCAGAGTCTGAAGGATGGGCATGAGAAGAAAACATGAAGAAATCAGGCATTGCAAGAAAGGGCACAAAAGCGTGTAAGAAACAAAAGACAGCCCAGGCAAATTTATTGTTTTGAACGCAGTGTTGCCAACTCTTGCTATTTTATCACAAATCTCTTAGTATTTGGTGTCTTTTTTAAAGGCCCAGCAGTTTGAGTTAAATAACAACTACATGAGACTCTCAGCTTACTTTAAAAAAAAATGAAAGTTTCTGCATTCATAGCTATGGACAAAACTTGAAAATGTGAAGCCTAAGGCTTCAAACGCCAGAAGGCAAATAAAAAAAACCCAAATGTGGCATGACTCAAGATTTTTGAATCCCCAAAATGGGCAGACTCTGAGATTGTCCAGCATTTCAGCAAAGGTATAGAGCAGGGGTCGGCAACCTTTCAGAAGTGGTGTGCCGAGTCTTCATTTATTCACTCTAATTTAAGGTTTTGCGTGCCAGTCATACATTTTAACGTTTTTAGAAGGTCTCTCTCTATATGTCTATATTACGTAACTAAACTATTGTTGTATGTAAAGTAAATAAGGTTTTTAAAATGTTTAAGAAGCTTCATTTAAAATTAAATTAAAATGCAGAGCACCCTGGACCGGTGGCCAGGACCCGGGCAGTGTGAGTGCCATTGAAAATCAGCTTGCGTGCCGCCTTTGGCATGCGTGTCATAGGTTGCCTGCCCCTGGTATAGAGTCTGCCTTAAGTACAACCTTTTTGCCAGATAATTCAGGTAAAAGAAAACAGTAAATGTAGTGAAATAATTCATTAGTGGCTCTAGCAATGAAGAATTGTATATCAACTTCGTAGAGCTACCATTCCAAGCTCTGCTAGATGGGGAGATCCTGCTACAACCAGCTAAGTGGAATATGGACAACAGTGGCCCAGTCTAGTGAACTCCGTGCCATTTAATCCACAGAAGAGGAGACTGAAAGTGAACTTCTGACTTTCAGCCTGATGGAGACATGGCATTTAGAAGCAGCTTGGTGAGAAGACCATGCTGACATAACATTTCCTCCTCACCAGGGGATGCAGATGGTAGCAGAAACAATAACGGGGGATTAGAGCTCATTCACCACAGAGTTAGGAACAGACTCTAAGATTTGGTATAAAAATGGATTCTATCAAAGCTTTGCAATTCTGGCACTGGATTTTTAGCTCTGTACCAGATATGGTTTTGCATGCATGAGAAGAAAGGAATCAAAGATGGGAAACTGATGCTTGAAGAACAAAATTACCGTGACACCTTTGGCTAATCATGCATTTGTTAAATGACACCAAAAGGAGGATATTTGTGTACCTGCTTTCAATGAAGCTAATTTTTAAGTATGTGTTTCATAAGTGGAAATTTCTCCCTGCTCCTTATCATGCATGTTAGCCTGGGAAAAAAATATTGTACAGTGATAAATCTACAAAATAGGGGTAGGCAAATGTTAAGCTAAACTATTTAGAGTACTATAGGGTGCTTGTGATGAATCAGAGAAACTGCCCCACCAGTATACAAGGGAGTAAAGAGAGCCTTTGGACCCAGGTAGCCCGGTCACATTATACCTGCAGCCAATGCGAAGCCTGGAGGGAGCGGGGGGGGGGAAGGAGGGAACCTGGCTCACTTTGGGCCTGACTGGTGAAGAGGCAGGAGCTAGCTGCCTCCCTACTTCAGGGGAAGGATCACTAACTAGTCTGTCAGCCAAGGCAGCACCTGGGAGTAAGCACTCTCTCTCCAGTGAAGGGAGAGACTGTGAAGGAGACCTAAGAGCCTCCAGCACCTGAGGTAACTAAGGCCTTGTCTACACTGCCACTTTACAGCACTGAAACTTTCTTGCTCAAGGATGTGAAAAAAAACACACCCCTGAGCGATGCAAGTTTCAGCACTGTAAAGTGGCAGTGTAGACAGTGTTACAGCACTGGGAGCCATGCTCCCAGCGCTGATAGCTACTCCCCTCGTTGGGTGTGGCTTTTTTCCCTGTAATGTCTGTTCAGTTTTGCTTCGCTCACTTTGGATATGTCTTCACTACCAATGTTAAAGCGTCCCAGCGCTGGAGCCGCAACTACACAGCCACGTTAAAGCGCTGCCATGGCAGCGCTTTAACATTGGTAGTGAAGACATACTCAAAGTGAGTGAAGCAAAACTGAACAGACATTATACGAAGTAACCCAGGACAGTGAATTTAGACTCCCTGTTGGGAGGCATCCCCCTCTTCAGGGGTTGATGCACACTGGCCCCTGGGCTTGGACCCAGTGGTGAGGGAAGGCATGAGTCCTATCCCCCTCCGCCTTAAAGACTGAGGCTCCTCAACCAATCAGGAGCCAAAAAAAACCCCAAGTGCTCTAACCACTAGGCTGCCCAGCCCTCCAATCCCCTTGCTATAGTACTTCTCCCCATGTCATCTAGGAATAGCCAGGCACAGCTAATAAAAGACAAAAACACCATATCACCTGTGGGCAAACACTTTTCACAAAGCGATTGCTCTGTATCAGTCCTCATCCTCAAAGGAAACCTACACAACACTTTCAAAAGATGAGCCTGGGATCTTAAATTTATAACTTCGCAAGACTCTAGAAATCAGGGACTGCATAAAGACTCTGGATTTATAGCTTATTACAACAATCTGTAACCCACTAACAATACCCACAGCTGCTTCCCCACCCTTTTCCTCCCTATGATTGGAAGGGTGTTAATAGGCCATCTCACCTTGAATGGTCACCTTGAAATATGTGTTAACTGCTTATGGTAAATAATCTGTTCAAACCTTGTATTTAGCAGTGACAGTTTGAATAGTTTCCCAGACCTGAAGAAAATCTTCATGTAGCTCTAAAGCTTGTTGGTCCAATAAAAGATATTACCGCATCCATTTTGTCTCTAATATCCTGGGACCAACATGGCTATGCCACTGCATACTGATAGAAAGTGGCACTTCCACCATGAGGAAATTTCAGATGTACATAAGAACTTCAGGCAACCAGACTTGAAAATTCTGCCCATCATTGTTTTGTTCCATCAAGTTACTGCACAAAAAGAATTAACAGCTGAAGCCAGAGATGCAGGTGCAAGTGAAGTGGTTTGACCAGTAAAGGATTCTCCAAGGATGTACATACATATGGTCCCTTTGAGTTACTTGCTGCAGTCTGTTTTGATTTTGTCTTGAGGACCACTGGAAGGGTAGTCACTAACAAAAAAAAATTGCTATGTTTAAGTGATTGAACTTATTTCACTTGATACTGGAATACTCTATCTAGTCATGTCACTGGTCATTGAGCCTGGTGATGCTTACAAGAAAATCTCATTGAATTCCAGTAGTAGAATCCTGCTCACTCAGTAGCAGGTGCTGAGGGAATTGTGCATTGTTCTATGGAAGAGAAAATCTTGCTTAGAATGAGATAAATGTTTGTATCGTCATTCTAATAATGCACAAAGCCCTAGCCACTTGGATGCTATTACAGAGTCTTACAATAAAGTTTTTAAAAAAATTAAAGCACAATCATCTTAATTTGAGATGCCACGTCTCTTGTGGTAACATGTTAAAAAAAAATTTCCACTGTAGATTGCATCACACTTCTGTTTTTCCACTGAATTCTGATGTATGAGTCACAATGTGATTGTAATGATGATGACCTGCACTTACTTTTCACAGCTCAAAATAAGTATTCTTAACAATGAGGAACTTTTCCATGTCCTCATGGATTGGGTAAGTGTAAACTCAGAAGTTGTTGCAACAGAGAGGAAGGGAGTTGGGACTGAACTTTATTGAGAACATTCAATCTGTGTATTATTACACTTTTTAAGCTGAGTGGTTAGCCAAACATTTGGTGTCTAGTAGGTTGTTCTAGTTAGGAGGAAAAATTCATGACAGTCATGTATTTCTTTATTGCAGTCTTGTTTATTTATAAAGACTGTGCAAAGTCTGGTGGCTGTGAACACAGGGGGAATCAAACAGAAACATCTTCTTTTGCTGACAGCACCAAGAATACTCTTTTCAGCCTATCCCCAAACCCAGAAACTTCACAGGTTTCTGCCAGGGTCAGACACAGCTTTCAGCTGCTCCTTCAGGCTGTCTGTGTGGCTGTCTGGGGTCCTCTGCGTTCTGCAAACACACACCCCTAGCCCAGACACAGCAAAGCCCCACCATCCACTCAGTCCAAAATTCCTGGGCAGGTTCACATACCCCTTTTGTCTTAGATGGGGACATGTGATTAACTTAGTTATGATAATTGAAGGATAGGTTCTCAGCCATCAATGTCAAGAAGTGTTTGTGATCCATGCAGTCACTAGTACCTCTCGGCATAACAGTAGTAAGAGTCAAGGAGAGGTTTATCACTGAAGCACTGCCATGTACAAGTTTAGCACATGTACACAACCGTCTAGTAAAAAAAAAAAAAAAACAGCAACAAATTTGTTGGAGGTAGCTAACAGCACACACAGGTTCAGATTTGCAGGACAATGGAGGTAGATTCAGATGTGCAGGTAGGGTGACCAGATGTCCCGATTTTATAGGGACAGCCCCGATTTTTGGGTCTTTTTCTTATATAGGCTCCTATTACCCCCCACCCCCGTCCCGATTTTTCACACTTGCTGTCTGGTCACCCTATGTGCAGGACAAGTATAAACATCTGTGCCATATACAGCCTATCCACAAGTCTGTATTTGGTGGACAAGTCTAACTCATCAAGAATAAACCCTAGCCCCCTCCATAAGCACTTAGGGCCTGAACACACTGGAACAGGTGTAGCTGCACTGCATGGATAGGAGGGCTGCAGAATGCTAGGAGTCCACATTTCCATATCCCAGGATTGGTGCTTCATGGAGACTCCTTCCAGGATGCTGTGGAAGGGGTCTACAGACCTGCCAAGTGTCACACATCTTATATCACACGTATTGGGTAGGTCTGTTATGTTTACCTGCATCTCAGGCAAAAATTCTTGTGCAGTTTGTGTGTGTGTTTGTGTGTCAGCATGACAGTCTCCCTCACAAATTACCCTGTAACTTAGTCTTAGGGGAATGTGCATTGAACTACAAGCCAGGAGACCAACCATTTGTTCAGGCATTTGAATTAAATAAGTATCCACAGAAACAAATGAAAAACCCAAAAGTTTTAAAAGTCAGAATTAAAGCCAGCTTTTGCTTCAAAGATACCTGATGTCATAATCTTACTAATTCTCTAGTCATTCTTACTATACCAGGAAAAAACAGGCTAGACTAGCCTTGAATTTCTAATGTAAAAAACAAGCTTTTTAGCTACAATGTTCTTTTACAACTGTTTTGGTAATTTAGCAACCTGGGGCAAAATCTCCTCTAAGTTACATGGGTTCAGCTCCTTCTGACTTAAGTAGAAGTTGTACTCACTTAATTCAGAGCAGAATTTTGCCCCTTTAACTTTAAGAAAATGTAATTTTTATCTGTGAATGTAAATTAAAGAGGCCCCAATTCCCCTGACGTCAATGGGAGTTTTGCCACTGAGTTTAAAGGAAATAGGAGCACACCCCAGGTATTCATTGGCCCCACCTTACAGAAACTTTTCTCTGAATCTCTCGCACACATGTGCCTTTTAAAAGGATGCAGGTTTTTTTCCCTGTTGTTAATTGTGTAATGGTGTGTGAAGCTGACTCTTTGTTTGCAAAGCTACTTTCAGCTTCTAAGGTGCCATTATTATGTTTTTCACTGTTTGCACACTTGACCAGATAGATTAACCCTTTACTTCTGGCTATTTCTACTTCAGGCAATATATTTTTGTTGGAGTCATGATGTGAACCATTCAAGCGGTAAAATGTCATGCGGAAATTTCTATCCACAAAAAGGCTGATAAAGGCAGCAGAATAATTCAGCATCTATTTTTAGCTTGTCTGGTTGTGTTAATTTTTCAGTGCCTGGTGTCTTTCAGAGCATGGCCAGCATGTGATCCTAGGAAAAAAACTGCAAGTCCTCCTGCTTCTAGCACTTCCATTAAAGTAATGGGCCCTCGGAGTGTTGGGTCTTGGCATTCCAGAGGCGGAAGCAGAATTTCTATAGACCCTGTTATACGAATAGTTTCTCAGCAAACTGAAGGTCTTTTATCAGATATAATTAGCCCAAACTGGCTTTTGATTTTGTTGTAGGAAGAGAAGTCCCCAGGCCAATGTCTATATCAAAAGGCAGATAAGTTTTGCCTTTATTATTTTCCAATCTTAGAGTTCTTTTGCATTTACTACTGACCTTATTCCCACCATTATTATTAAGAGCAAGTCAGGTGTTAGCTTTCCATTTAGCTCAGCCATAAAAATTCTTGGCAAACAATGTTGCCTTCTGGGACTGGGAGCAAATTCTTTTGTATGGACATTGGAGGAAAAAAACTTGTTATGGCTGTTTGAAAATTATATATATAGGAGAATTAACATTTCCAATTTTTCCACGAACTCAATAAAGGCTTTGATTTTGTAAACCAAACTTTCACATTTCATCAGTCAGTGATGTGACCAGTGTCTGTCTGAATAGATAACCACAGAAACAATGGAGCTATTTCAGGTGGTAAGACAGACAGGCTTACTATGAAAAGTTCATAAGTATTGTTAAAAGGTGGGCTTTAAGCATATACACGAACACCAAAGGGAAGAACTGTAAGGGCCCAATCCAGCTTCCATCAAAGTCAAAGTAAAGATTCCTGAAAAATTACTGTAAATGTGACAAGAGAAAACTGCAAGTAAAGTCTGCTGAACCGACTTTGGTTTTGGTACATTTACTTTCTTCCACTCAGGAAGGAATGCAGGCATTTGTAATCTTGGATCCACATTCATTCCTAAATATAACACCCTTTCTTTTGCAAAACAGAACAGGAAAGGATTTTAAATGTTCTTAAATTCCCTTGCTTATCTCTTGCTATTTCACTCCCTAGAGTGCTGTTCTTTTTTCCTCTAAAAAAAATCAAACCCCCAATGGTTTCTTCAAAAACAACAAGGAGTCTGGTGGCACCTTAAAGACTAACAGATTTATTTGGGCATAAGCTTTCGTGGGTAAAAACCCACTTCTTCAGATGCATGAAAAAAAGTGCAGGTTTTTACCCACGAAAGCTTATGCCCAAATAAATCTGTTAGGGTATGTCTACACTACAAGAGTAGTTCGATTTTACTTAAATCGAATATGTGGAATCGATATTACAAAGTCGAACGTGTGTGTCCACACTAAGGACAGTAGTTCGACTTTGTGAGTCCACACTAACGGGGCAAGCGTCGACATTGGAAGCGGTGCACTGTGGGCAGCTATCCCACAGTTCCCGCAGTCCCCGCTGCCCATTGGAATTCTGGGTTGAGCTGCCAATGCCTTCTGGGTAAAAAAATGTGTTGAGGGTGCTTTTGGGTAACTGTCGTCATCCGACCGTCACTCCCGCCCTCCCTCCCTGAAAGCGCCGGCGGGAAATCAGTTTGCGCACTTTTCTGGTCAGTGACAGCGCGGACGCCACAGCACTGCGAGCATGGAGCCCGCTGCGACCATCGCTGCAGTTATGGCCGTTGTCAACACCTCGCACCTTATCATCCACCTTTCCCAGAGGCAGATGCTGAGAAATCGGGCGAGGAGGCTACGGCAGCGCGGTGAGGACCTGAAGTCTGAGAGTGGCACAGACCTGTCAGAAAGCACGGTACCCCGCGCCGAGGACATCATGGTGGCAATGGGTCATGTTGATGTTGTGGAACGGCGATTCTGGGCCCGGGAAACAAGCATGGACTGGTGGGACCACATAGTGCTGCAGATCTGGGATGAATCACAGTGGCTGCGAAACTTTCGCATGCGGAAGGGGACTTTCCTGGAACTTTGTGAGTTGCTGTCCCCTGCCCTGAAGCGCAATGACACCCGGATGCGAGCAGCCCTGAGTGTCCAGAAGCGAGTGGCCATAGCCATCTGGAAGCTTGCAACGCCAGACAGCTACCGGTCAGTCGCGAACCACTTTGGCGTGGGCAAATCTACTGTGGGGGTTGTTGTCATGCAAGTAGCCAACGCAATCGTTGAGCTACTGCTCTCAAAGGTAGTGACCCTGGGAAACGCGCAGGTCATCATAGATAGCTTCGCCGCGATGGGATTCCCAAACTGCGGTGGGGCTATAGATGGAACTCACATCCCTATCCTGGGACCGGACCACCAGGCCAGCCAGTACATTAACCGAAAGGGCTACTTTTCAATGGTGCTGCAAGCACTGGTGGACCATAGGGGACGTTTTACAAACATCAACGTCGGATGGCCGGGCAAGGTTCATGACGCTCGTGTTTTCAGGAACTCTGGTCTATTTAGACGGCTGCAGGAAGGTATTTACTTCCCGGACCACAAAATAACTCTTGGGGATGTGGAGATGCCTATAGTCATCCTCGGGGACCCAGCCTATCCGCTAATGCCCTGGCTCATGAAGCCCTATACTGGCGCCCTGGACACTGAAAAAGAACTGTTCAACTACCGGCTGAGCAAGTGCAGAATGGTGGTGGAGTGTGCTTTTGGCCGTCTCAAGGGGAGATGGAGAACCTTACTGACTCGCTGTGATCTCAGCGAAACCAGTATCCCCATTGTTATTGCAGCTTGCTGTGTGCTCCACAATCTCTGTGAGAGCAAGGGGGAGACCTTTATGGCGGGGTGGGAGGTTGAAGCAAATAGCCTGGCTGCTGATTACGCCCAGCCAGACAGCCGGGCGATTAGAAGAGCCCAGCGGGACGCGCTGTGCATCCGGGAGGCTTTGAAAGCTAGGTTCCTGAGTGAGCAGGGTAACCAGTGACTATTAAGTTTGTGTACAGAGAAGCTGAACCTGCCCCCGTTTCTTTACCAAGTAAATATTCACTATCCTCTCCAGTTACATACCCCGTTCCTCCCCTTCCAACACACGTTTAAAAATAAAATCACTTGAATTTTGTTAATCAACACCGTTTTCTTTATTACTGTTTTCTCGGTAAAGTGTTGAACCTGGGACGCAGACTGTGGTGGGGAGCGAGTGTAGTGTAGTGATGCAAAGGACGCTTCTAAACTCTGTGTGGGGGGGCTATGTGACTTTGTGGCAGGGGGAGGACGGTTACAGATCCCCTGCTGCGTGGCTCTGTGATCCAGGATAAGGACCCCTGCATAAGATCTCTAACTGCCCTCCCCCGCCACAAAGTCACAGAGCCCCCACACACACACACAGAACATGAAAACCACCTCCCAGACTGACCAGGGTAACTAGTGACTGCAATGTGTGTGTGCCCTGCTGCTGAACCTGCCCCCGCCTCTGTACCCTGGTAAAGGTGACTGTCCTGTCCAATTACCAACCCCCTTCCCCCCCTTCAGACAGACTCTCCTCTAAAAGAACATGATGGAAACAGTAATTAACAGAAACGTATTTTTTATTAGCAACTACACATGAAACTGGGGGATGAAACTTGGACGGGGGCTTGGGTGAGGCGGGAAGGAAAGGACTTATCAAATTTTGGGGAATGAGAGCCTTCTGGTACTTGAGCAGTCTGCAGGGGTGGAGTGAGAGTTTTCACGGACTCTGCCGCCCCTCCTTCTTGGGACTTTGGGTGAGGGGGGTATGGGACTTGGTGGCGGGGGAGGGCGGTTACAGATATACTGCAGCGGGGCTCTGTCCTCCTGCCTCCGGTCCTGCAGAACATCCACAAGGCGCCGGAGCGTGTCCGTTTGCTCCCTCATTAGTCCAAGCAGCGTTTGAGTCACCTGCTGGTCTTCCTGCTGCTACCTCTCCTCCCGTTCCATGTGTGATCGGTGCATTTGGGACAAGTTCTCCCTCCACTGGGTCTGCTGGGCTGCCTGGGCTCGGGAGCAGCCCATAAGTTCCGAGAACATGTCCTCCCGTGTCCTCTTCTTCCTACGCCTAATCTGCGCTAGCCTCTGGGAGTGTGATGCCAGGCTAGGTCGGGAGACAGTCGCAGCTGTGGGATGGGAAAAAGGGAGTGAATTCCTCAGAAAGATAAATTTTTGGGTGAACAAAGAACATAGTCTTTCTCTGTGAACTAGACCATGCACAGCACCTATCACATGCGCACTCAGGACAAGGTCGAATTTTCGGCCTTCGCATTCAGTGCCTGGGGTCTTGCAGTGCAGATCAGAGAAGCGGGGCAGGACACCGGAATTTGTGTAGCAGGCCGACATGGTAAGCCGTAGACTTGTGGCTGCTTAAAACTTTAATAATAGCACTGGCCTCCTTTCACGTTGAAAGCAATGCCAGTCCCTGCTGCCAGCAATCCGGCAAGCATGAACTCTGCCCCTGTCCCACCCCTCGCGGCTGTCCCAGGGAAAGATCCCTGTATGCTGCCCCATCCCGCCTCCACCGCATGGCTGTAAGCCGCCGGTTACAGTTCTGTAAAGGAACAGGCAAGCAGTCCCAATACTAACATTCCCCTACCTAATTCAAAGCAGGTCACCATGAGCGACATCACTCTGATGAGGATTTCAGAGACGGAGAAAGAAAGGATGCTTCGGGAAAGCCTGCAAAGACCAGGGCCGTATGCCGCCATGCTCTGCAAGGCAATGATTCCCGAGTACTTGCTTGTCTCCTGGCGCGGAAACGTTTCCTACTACGGAGGACCCAATAAGGCCGCTCTCCCAAGGAACCTCATGCAAAGGCTTTCCAATTACCTCCAGGAGAGCTTCGTGGAGATGTCCCTGGAGGATTTCAGCTCTATCCCCGGACATATAGACCGCATTTTACTGTAGCTGCACTGGCAGGGACTAAACAGTAGAGCGGCTAGGGCAGAACAATCATGCTAAACCGGACATTGTTAGATTTTTTTTCAGTAGTTGCACTGCCAAGGACTGAAACGTTAAGCGCCTAGGGCAAACTAATCATGAAAAACCCATTGTTATTATTGTTAATATTCCTGTTCTGTTAAAAATAAATGTTTAGATGTTTAAAACACTTACTGGCTGATCCTTCCCCTGATTCTGTGTCCGGGTTAACGGCTGGGGACGGTTGGTAGGGGATCTCTGTAAGGGTGATGAAGAGATCCTGGCTGTCGGGGAAATCAGCGTTGTAAGCGCTGTCGACTGCCTCGTCCTCCTCATCTCCTTCCTCATCTTCCCCGTCCGCTAACATGTCCGAGGAAGCGGCCGTCGACAATATCCCATCCTCAGAGTCCACGGTCAGTGGTGGGGTAGTGGTGGCGGCCGCACCTAGGATGGAATGCAGTGCCTCGTAGAAACGGGATGTCTGGGGCTGGGATCCGGAGCGTCCGTTTGCCTCTTTGGTCTTCTGGTAGCCTTGTCTCAGCTCCTTGATTTTCACGCGGCACTGCGTTGCATCCCGGCTGTATCCTCTCTCTGCCATGGCTTTAGAGATCTTCTCATAGATCTTTGCATTCCGTCTTTTCGATCGCAGCTCGGAAAGCACTGACTCATCGCCCCACACAGCGATCAGATCCAAGACTTCCCAATCAGTCCATGCTGGGGCCCTCTTTCTATTCTGAGATTGCATGGCCATCTCTGCTGGAGAGCTCTGCATCGTTGCCAGTGCTGCTGAGCTCGCCACGATGTCCAAACAGGAAATGAGATTCAAACTGCCCAGACAGGAAAAGGAATTCAAATTTTCCCGGGGCTTTTCCTGTGTGGCTGGTCAGAGCATCCGAGCTCGGACTGCTGTCCAGAGCGTCCACAGAGTGGTGCACTGTGGGATAGCTCCCGGAGCTATTACCGTCGATTTCCATCCACACCTAGCCTAATTCGACATGGCCATGTCGAATTTAGCGCTACTCCCCTCGTTGGGGAGGAGTACAGAAGTCAAATTTAAGAGACCTCAATGTCGAACTAAATAGCTTCGTGGTGTGGACGGGTGCAGGGTTAATTCGATGTAACGGCGCTAAATTCGACATAAACTCCTAGTGTAGACCAGGCCTTAGTCTTTAAGGTGCCACCAGACTCCTTGTTGTTTTTGTAGATACAGACTAACATGGCTACCCCCCGATAAATGGTTTCTTCAGGCACTCTTAGGCCTTGTCTACACTGCCACTTTACAGCACTGCAACTTTCTTGCTCAGGGGTGTGAAAGAACACCCGCCCCGAGCACTGCAAGTTTTAGCACTGTGAAGTGGCAATGTAGACACTGCACCAGCGCTTGGCTGGTAGCTACTCCCCTCGTGGGGGGGGGGGGGGTATGTGTTTTACAGCGCTGGGAGAGCTCTCTCCCAGCCCTGGTGCCGCGACTACACAGCCACATTGCTAGTGAAGACATTGCTAGTTCTAAATACTGCATACTAGGATAAATGATTGCAGCAACCTGGTCACCAAATAGTCCATAGACTGATGTATTTGTACAAAATGTCCACTGAACAATTTTGAATAACAAATACAATTGTGACCGGGGCGGCTCCAGGCACCAGCGCCCCAAGCGCATGCCTGGGGCGGCAAGCCGCGGGTGGCGGCCTGCCGGTCGCCGTGCGGGCGGCAGTCAGGCTGCCTTTGGCGGCATGCCTGCGGGAGGTCCACCGGTCCCGCGGCTTCGGCGGTAATTTGGCGGCGGGTACGCCAAAGGCGCGGGACCGGCAGACCTCCCGCAGGCATGCCGCCGAATCCGCGTTACCAGCGGACCTGCCGCAGGCATGCCGCCGAAGGCCGCCTGACTGCCGTGCTTGGGGCGGCAAAATACATAGAGCCGCCCCTGATTGTGACATGTTCATGGACAATTTACAAACAGAACAAAAAGCTAAATTTGACAGCTAAATTGGTAACAATAAATAACTTGACCAGCCCTAGTCAGACCAAACCTATTTTACAGCATAGATACTCACTGGACATTGTAACAGTGTGCTGTTCCTTGGGGCACATGTGCATGGCCCAGCACACCTGTGGTGGACCACAGCCCTTTAAGAATAGGTATCCCAGAACTTGTAGTTCTTCTGGTGGGACTGGAGTTACCAGTTGAGCACATGATCAGGAAAGGTTAGGGATCATGTAACTTTATGCAGATGGTGACTCTATAAGAGGAAGTTGGGATATGGGGTTCAGTCTGTGAAAGTTTGGGTTGCTTTTACGGTGTAGAACTGGGTAATAGGCCTCGGAGATAACTGGATGCAGCCTGGAGGGAAGGTCTCTAGCAGTAGAGGCCAGTTGAGGTAAGTACTGTAGTCCCAGTGGAAAGGGAGTTGGAATGGATGCCGTGGGGCTTGGGATAAGGAGGCCTAAGAAAGGAACCAGAGAAGAAGACAGACAGACATGTGGAGAAGAGTGACGGAGAGAGCTTTGGGTGAAGGGTTTCAGTGTTCAGGTTTTTGAGCTGGAGCTCAGAGCTGAGTTCCTCTACACCTCAACTGGACCTCCAGGAGGGGTGAGCTGAAAGAAGGACAAAAGACTACTGCATCAGAAGGCCTGAGGAAAGGGGTGGGAAAGGGACTATGGAGTCCCTAGGAGGTGAGCTGTAAAGAGCATTAAGGACTACTGGACCAGGAGAGGGTTGCGAGAGACTCCGGTTTTTGACTTTGTTGATCCCAAAAGGGGATAGTTTGGCTAGAGGACAAATGCCAAATTACCCATCCACTGTGGTCTAGGAGACTATGGACTAGTGAAGGGGGAAAGTCTCCACCAGAGAGAAACCAAGGCAGCAGTGGTGCTTCCCTGCCAGGGAAAGAGATGCTGCACTTACAGACATTCAAATCTTTTGATGATGTGATCTACTCAGGCTTCTGGATTGTTACATGGTAACAAGACAGCAAGCTCCTAACAACATATCCATGATGATTGTTTTATATGTGTGTTTTTTTCCTTATAGTGTACCTCTATACACAGAAAACATGATGGAACAGGATTTCTTCTATGTGGCATCGAAGGAACAAGTAACTAAGAACTGAGAATACAACTAAATCTGTCTATTAGAAATCTAATGCCTGGTTAATAATAATAAAATAATAATAATAATAATAATAATGTGACTTGTCATGCAAACTTGAACAGGCTGATTGCCAGGCGTTTATAATCCATGCTGCTGACATCATCTGAAAATATGGTCTGGCACTGCCCTTCTCCCCTGTCCCCAGTCTCAAAAATACCATAGTTGCATATCTGCTACACATTACTAGCCAGGCAAAAGGACCTGTTCATGATCAATAGCTGTATTTCTGTCTATATCAATATAGAGGCCCAGAGCAAAGCCTAAGTAAATGAGTTTATCAGAGAGGTGCTCTTCAGGAGACGTAGTGAATAGAATCTGTGGAGCTCTAAGAGAGCTGCTCTGTGACCACGTCTGCTGCTGCTTCACCCTCTCCCCACAAGCAGGGGGATTTACCTGTGTGAAGCAGTCACTGATACACTGGCACCCCTGGCCTCTCCTCCATCACAACCCAAACCCCATCTCTCATGACTGTGGATGGAGTAGGGTTACCATATTTAAAAAATAAAAAAAGAGGACACTCCACGGGTCCTGGCCCCGCCCCTTTCCCACCCTGGCCCCGACCCAACTCCGCCCCTTCCCCGCCCCAACTCCACCCCTTCCCCAAAGTCCCCACCCTAACTCCCCCTCCTCCCTCCCAGCCACGCGAAAAGGGCTGCCCCAGCGCTACCGGCTTCACGGTTTGCCGGGCAGCCCCCAGACCCTGCGCCCCCGGCCGGCGCTTGCCCAGCACAGCTGGAGCCCGGGAGGGGAAGCGCCCAGGCGGGGAAGCAGGGTCTGGAGGCTGCCCAGCAAACCGTGAAGCCGGTAGCGCTCGGGCTTCGGGCAGCCCCCATGCCTCCAGACCCTGCGCCCCCGGCTGGGCACTTCCCCTCCCGGTCTCCGGCGGCTGCTGTGCTCCCTGAACTCCTGGGCTCTGTAAGCGCCGAGCTGCCTGAGTGCTACTGGCTTCGGGCAGCCCCCATGCCTCTGGACCCTGCGCCCCCGGAGCCCGGGAGGGGAAGTGCCCGGCCGGCGGCTGGGGTCCGGAGGCATGGGGGCTGCCCGAAGCCGGTAGCGCTCGGGCAGCTCGGCTTTAAACAGAGCCGAAGAGTCAGGGGAGGAGCACAGCAGCCGCGGGAGGGGAAGTGCCCGGCCGGCGGTATCTTTCCCGGACATGTTCGGCTTTTTGGCAATTCCCCCCGGACGGGGGTTTGATTACCAAAAAGCCGGACATGTCCGGGAAAAACCGGACGTATGGTAACCCTAGGATGGAGCCACTGTGGAACACAGCCCCAGGAAGCATAGGCCCCCGCATAGGTACTCTGGGACCTCATCACCCTCTCCCCCAAATCAAAGTGCATCAGTTCCAGTGCCATTTGGGTCCTGTCACCACAGAACAGAAGGGGGTGTCTGTCCCGCATAGTGATTAACAAAACCAGGGTTGTTTTTTAATCTTTGACATCACGGTTAAACTTTTACGCCCCAATGGCGAAACAGAAGCTGTCGATACAATTTTGTTTAGTTGAAAAGCTGTCTCACAAAGATTTCAGAAAGTCAAGGGCAGTCTTGCATGTGCACTGCAGTGCTCAGTGTACCTCCAAAAAGGTGCTGGCATCAACTGATTAGAGAAGATAATCAATGAAGACAAACTCCATGGAAGATAGATATTCATATTTCAGGAGTTGGTTCATTTTGTTCCTTTTTAATATATTTATTTCCTTAAAAGGGGCTAGATTGTGCCTCCAGGCACAGCCCTGAGCAGTGGGTGGTGCATAAACTGGGAGGCATAATAATAAATTAATGGAGATATCCTATCTCCTAGAACTGAAAGGTCATTGAGTCTAGCCCCCTGCCTTCACTAGCAGGACCAAGTACTGATTTTGCCCTAGATCCCAAAGTGGCCCCCTCAAGGATTGAACTCACAATGCTGGGTTTAGCAGGCTAGTGCTCAAACCACTGAGCTATCCCTCCCCCCATGGTGCCTTTAAGATACAGTTTCCTCCCTGTGTCCCCCTTTGCTCTTGTGGCAGTCATAATTTGCTGCTGACTGTGACCAGTGTAAAATTATGCACCCCTACTATGCCGGCGTGGCTGAGTTGGCCAGTATGTGGGGGTCAGAAGGGGTGTAGGCCGAGCCAAGGCACCACTGCTCCCCACTCTGCTGATCCAGCAGGCACTACACACCCAGTATCCAGGTGTGGGTAGCCTAGGTGAGTGGGTAGGGGTGGTTCTTACCCTCTGTACTAACCTGTAATCCAGTTCACAATCTAACCGCATGTCTCAGGCCTGGTCCACACTAACCCCCCACTTCGAACTAAGGTACGCAAATTCAGCTACGTTAATAACGTAGCTGAATTCGAAGTACTTTAGTCCGAACTTACCGCGGGTCCAGACGCTGCAGGCAGGCTCCCCCGTCGATGCCGCGTACTCCTCTCGCTGCGCTGGAGTACCGGCGTCGATGGCAAGCACTTCCGGGATCGATTTATCGCGTCTAGACAAGACGCGATAAATCGATCCCAGAAGATCGATTGCTTACTGCCGGACCCGGAGGTAAGTATAGACGTACTCTCAGACTATTTATAGAGGGGTAAAGTACAAATAAGGAAGGAAATGCTGCTCAGTCAGTGTTTTGAGTTGAGTAATGTTCCCTCATTTGTTGCTGGATGACTGTGCAAGCCAAAACTAAAAGGAGGTAACAGTGATGGTGGGTTGCCTAGCTCTCCAACATGGGATGCTATCAATGGGGATCACCTTTCCCCCCATTTATTGTAGTTTCTTTGTACAATAAGACTAATATATTTTTAAAGTATATTATCTCAGAAGATATTACAATATGTTCAGCTGTTCAGAATCTGCCTCAAATTAAAACTCCCCAGTTTACTTGCATCTCAGTGGGCCATTCTCATTCTCTGAGTGGTTTGCTGCAAGGTTACAGAACAATGCATTCTGAGTTGTCACAAACAGCGGAGCATTGCTGGCTGGAATAGCTGAGGCCCCAGTTCTGGACAGCATGTAAACACGTCTGTGACGGGTTGGATCACAGAAACCCCCTTGGGAGCTGCCACCCAATGTGCCAAGACTACTTTTATTCCTGTTTTTCCTGCCAGCTCAGGACTCCAGCACCCTGTCTTGCTGAGCCAGACACTCCCATCTGCTCCAACACAGACCCAGGGTCTGAATCACTTGCCCCAAAGCTGCAGGTTTACCTGAAAACAGCTCACGGAAGTGTGCTTGTCTATAGCACTCAGATGCCCAACTCCCAATGGGGTCTAAACCCAAATAAATCCATTTTACCCTGTATAAAGCTTATACAGGGTAAACTCATAGATTGTTCACCCTCTATAACACTGATAGAGAGATATGCACAGCTGTTTGCTCCCCCAGGTATTAATACATACTCTGAGTTAATTAATAAGGAAAAAAGTGATTTTATTAAATACAGGAAGTAGGATTTAAGTGGTTCCAAGTAGTAACAGACAGAACAAAGTAAGTCATCAAGCAAAATAAAATAAAATGCGCAAATCTATGTCTAATCAAACTGAATACACATAATCTCACCCTCAGAGATGCTTCAGTAAGTTTTTTCTCAGACTGGACACCTTCCAGGCCTGGGCACAATTCCTTCCCCTGGTACAGCTCTTGTTCCAGCTTAGGTGATAGCTAGGGGATTCTTCATGATGGCTCCTCTTCCCCTCTGTTCTCTTCCACCCCTTTATATATCTTTGCATAAGGCGGGAACCCTTTGTCCCTCTGGGTTTCCATCCCCCCTCACTGGAAAAGCACTAGATTAAAGATGGATTCCAGTCCAGGTGACATGATCACATGTCACTACAAGACTTCATTACCCACTTGCCAGCACACACATATACAGGAAGACTCACAGGTAAACACAGCCATCTGCAGACAATGGGAGTCATCAAGATTTCAAACCACCATTAATGGCCCACACTTTGCATAATTACAATAGGCCCTCAGAGTTATATTTCATATTTCTAGTTTCAGATACAAGAGTGGTACATTTATACAAATAGGATGATCACACTCAGTAGATTATAAGCATTGTAATGATACCTTACAAGAGACCTTTTGCATGAAGCATATTCCAGTTACATTATATTCACTTATCATATTTTTATAAAACTATTCCAGTTACATTATATTCACTTCTTATTATGTTTTTATAAAACCATATAGACTGCACAACGTCACAACGTCTTAGCTTTAAAATGACTTCAGTGTGACTGAACAGGGACTCTTTCCTGAACTAGGACCTTTAAAAGGGGGGATGGGTGGAGTTGAGTGGAGAATAATTTATATGTTCCTGCCTCCTCTTATCCTTGGGGGCAGGAACATATAAATCCTATTCTGCACTTAATTGTAAGGTTAACTTGATTTCACCTTTAAGACTGCAGCTTGTTCTTAGCCTGGTTATTCAGTCGTATAGAGGTTACCGAAACAGACTGATAACCCCTATGTGCAATCAAAGGTCTAAATTCAAAATAGTGATTACAAAGTCTGATTATCATGATTTGCTGTATGTCTAGAATATTCTCACAAGGTAGAAGAAAGAAAAACAAGGTTACAGGGTGAAGAGTAAGTAATACCGCCAAAGAATTTGGCTGGAAAGCTGCCCCAGCCGGCACATCCTCCCCCACCTCCCCACCCCACCCCCGGGTGGGGGTTCTTGCTCAGTTAAAAGAACATTGAAGAAAGCATCTACAAATACTGCTGGCCAAATTCTCTTCTGGAGTAAACAGGAGCAGAGAGTTTGGCCCTATATGTTTAGTATAAGTAGGAAGAATTGTTTTTTTACTTAATACAAAGATTCCGAAGTTGGGCCAAAGAAATCCTTGGTGAGGTGAGTGGGTTACAGAAGGATGCATTTGTCCCATTATGATTATCTGCCTATCTCGATCATCTCAGAGTTGAACAGCACATCCAAAACTTACTACAAAGAATCATCTTTCCACATATTCTGTATGTGTATATATAGAGCTGCACGTCTCTGCCTCCAGCAGGCAACAAGAAGGGATAAACATATACCTCTTTATGCAATCTATAGGTACCCGATCACAAAGTTTTCTCAATTTTTACTCAGTCCTTACTCTGGCAAAGGTCCCCCTGAAGCTACTGAGATTGATTCTCATTTACATACACACCCTAATGCTCAGTTCCACACGTGAATGCGTGAATGCTGTGGCAGGATAAAGGGGCCTTAGTGTGGGAGTAAATTATATTTACACATGCTTTGCGGCCACTTTGCTCTGCTTGAGTGTTGCAAACTAGCCTTAGCGTCAATGGGAACTGGGCCCAATGGGACTGGTTTTGTGCCATCCTCCCAAAAATATAGCTCCATATATTCTTCATGCTTGGGCACATCACCAGGAGTGAAATTCACCCTGTACAAAGAGCCAGCACATGTCTATGCACCATGCTTCTCTGGATATTCTTTTGACAGCTTAAGTGGGACCAAAGTGGTGCCTAGAATAATGCAGGCTTTCTGTGTGGGGCTGCACTACAGAGGACAATAGGTAGTATCTGCATGGGGTGAGATTCACCTCATAGGAGGCAAGGCTTGAGTAATAGTTGTGTTAGCAAAATATTCACATTATTCTATGAAATAGGCACGTCTTGAGAAAAAGTATTCTCTGGAAGCCACTGTCCCACAAGTACCCTTCGATTAGCTTTTTCTCCATGTCCCCGAATATTTAATCCAGCATTTTCCCCCCATGGTTGTGCTGGCAGAGTCCCAAAGGTAGGTGTGGCTTAGGCAAAACCTTCACAATATAGGCCAAACATGCATTTTATGTTGTTCAATTTAAAGTGTGGATCTTGGGACATATTTCTCAGTATATGACACTATAAGAAGCCCTGGTCAGTGTTCCCCTCTTATTTTCCCAGATGAGTAGATCCACATGCTGCGGTTGTCAGCCATTGATCATGATATCACACATACACCACCCCCAAATCACCTCTATATTTCTGTGGAGAGATATCACAACACACACTAGTCCATGGCAAGCAGAGGGTGCAGAATTCCCCCATGTGGCCTTCCTAGGGCTGACCTATTTTCCTTCCCCCTCTCCTTATGCAATGGAACCAAGGAGAATTTGGCATGAATGGGACCTTCTCCACCTAGAGATGGAGGGCATGATTTGTCCAATTTATAATACAATTAGAAGGTCCCGCACAGGAATCACATGATCGCTGGCCTTTTTCTGACATGTGTCATCTTTGGGAAACATGGATATGCTGTATATTTATACCTGCTTACTGTATTTTCCACTCCATGCATCTGATGCAGTGGGTTATGTCCCACGAAAGCTTATGCCCAAATAAATTTGTTAGTCTCTAAGGTGCCAGAAGGACTCCTCGTTGTCTTTACTGTTGGGGAACAAACTTTCAGATTATAATGATCAAGGTATTTCAGGACAAACAAATATACGATTTGTTGGGATGATAGTATCTATTCTAAAACTGAATACTATCTAAAAAGCATGTTGTCTGTTTTGCAACTGGAACTAGGCACATATTTAAACTATCCCCAGATAAAAGGCTTTGGTTGAATATTGACCATATGTTAAACACTGGATCTGGAAAGCCCTTCCCATGTCCTCTAGCAGCAGCTCTGCAAATGAAAGTCTCACAAGTTAAAATCCTGGAGAATTGCACAGTGCATAGGGACCTGTCATCGAGACGAGCCTTTTGTGAACATAGGTATGCCTGAGTTTAAAAGGAATAACTGTGCTCTTGTACCTTCTCAGACTTGTATTCAATAAAGACCGGTCTGGCTCTATGCCTTCTTACAAATCTTTCAACTAATTTCAAGAGCCAATTGCAAAATCCAATTGTGAGGATCTTCAATATTCAGACTGGGGATGAACTGGCTAGTTTAAAATTGAATCACTTTGTTATTTACTTGTTTTTTGCTAATTCAGTTGCTCAGAATATGAATATACATTCTGGATATCTCTGGCCAAATTCTGCCTTTGTACAAGTTCCATTTAGGTCAATCGGAGGAAGAGGCACATGAGTATCTGCGGGCAGGATTTGGTCTGGTCTACCCACATAGGTTGTACCCAAATCATTTTAGAAACTGATCTAGTTAAATCAGTGCAAAACCCTTGTGCGGACACCATTATGTCACCAGTTTAAGAGTCCCTGCCTCATATCAATTTTGCTTATGTTACCAGCTTAAGCCAAAGCAGTATAAGGCATTCTTAAACTGAGATAAAGGTTTCCAATTTAATTACAGAAGTTTCTAAACCACTTTAGTTAAATCAGTATGTTTTTTGTGTGGAGATAATATCTGGGGCCAATGCTAGGTGTTTTTGCTTTCTCAAGTTCCACCCTGGACTTTGCCCAATCTGATTTCTTTTGTAATTTTGTTAGTTCAGTGACTTCAAACGGTTGGCACTGACTATTTGCTACTCTTCATGACAATGTGGAAAGGACTATGGTGAATCCCACAGCCAAGTCAGAATAAGCTTAATACAGTAAAAAGTTGTTAGGTCTTAGGATGTTGGGAGTAACGATATCCACTGGGGCATGCTGAACTTTTTGACAAAGAAACAAACATGTATAGAACAACATGATTAAGAACAAGATCAAGAGATTATTTATAATGTCTTCAATTACTTCTTTGATAAAATCTTCACTTTCCTGCCAAGCTGTGCTCTAGCCCTTATGTTCCTTTTCTGCTGCAAGGAACTGGATGCAAACAAGACTGCAGACAGGGCCGGCTCCAGGCACCAGCCTACCAAGCATGTGCTTGAGGCGGCACCTGGAGTGGGGCGGCGCTCACCCGGGGAGAGCGGAGCCGCAGCGGGCTCGCCGCCCTCCCCCGGCGCTCCGGCCGGCCAGGGAGAGCGGGGCCACGGCCGGGCTCGCCGCCCTCCCCCCAGCGCTCCAGCCGGTCGGGGAGAGCGGGGCCGCGGCAGGCTCGCCGCCCTCCCCCCGGCGCTCCGGCCGGCCGGGGAGAGCGCGGCTGGGCTCGCCGCCCTCCTCCCGGCGCTCCGGCCGGCCGGGGAGAGCGGGCCCACAGCCAGGCTCGCCGCCCTCCTCCCGGCACTCCGGCCGGTCGGGGACAGCGGGGCCCCAGCCGGGCTCGCCGCCCTCCCCGCAGCGCTCCGGCCGGCCGGGGAGAGCGGGGCCGCGGCTGGGCTCGGCGCCCTCCCCTGCTGCGCTCCTCACCGGGGGGCGGCGGGAGGCTTTTTTGCCTGGGGCGGCAAAAAAGCCAGAGCCGGCCCTGACTGCAGAAATCCTGTGGAGTTGGGGAGGATGGAAATGCAGCTATGTAGACTGTCCCACTCCAACTCTGTGTAGCTCCTGTTTTCCTCTCCATAGAACTTCTATATGCCAGATGTGTTGGGGGCGAAGGGGAAGAAGGGCCTATCCAGGGAGCAGAAGGGGGAACACCTCTGCACATCTGGTCAGAGATCTGTGAAATTTGGGTCAGGGTTTCCTACAGATCCCTAGCTTACCTGGCACAATTCGGTGGCCCTTGCCCATCTCCACAGCCCCAAGTGCAAGAGTGAATGATGCAGCAATGTTGTGACTTGCTCCGTGTTGTTAAAGTATGGGAGCAATGATCTCTCCAACATCTTTTTTAACATTAGGAAAGTCACCATAGAGGCCTAGGCAGTTAAGTATTTATGGTTTGATTCAATTCTGCTGTAACCTATGAAGGGTTTACTATTTGTTTATGAGTCCTGTCTATCTCTTGTCCCTGCCCTTTTTGAGTTGTCCCAAGAGATTAGTTGATCCCAGCTCCTTTGTGGCCCCTTCCCTTCTCTAAGGGTCAGCCAATGTCCTCTGTGTAGGAGAACCCCTTTAGCTCCTTCCCAGCAGGTGGTTAAATAGACTGCAGTACCAAAGGGGCTCATGTAAATACAGTCCCATTTGCAAATTTGCCTCATGCCTTCTGACTGGAGCATTGGCTTTGGCTCCAGCTACTGTAGCAATGACGACCCTTCTCTTCAGAAAATAGCCAATGGAGTCTTTTAAACAAAGGAAAATCCAGCCACTTTTCCCCAAGAGGAGGGGAGAAAAAGGTTGAAGAGAAGTAGCACTGAAATGTGAGATAGTTAAGCTGGGCAATGCATGAGAAATGGAGGGCTCTCACTTTATCCTCTGCAAGCTCCAGTCCCTGCTGCTAACACTAGGGATCTAATCTAACCCTATACACTGCTTGTGAATACTTCAAGGAAAATACCAGACCAGAGATCAAGTTAGGAGAGATCCTTATTGGGACAGAGGAACTGTCTCAGAGGAACTCAGAAGCATGTGGATCCCTGCCCCAGCCAGAACAGTAGAAAGTGTAAGGGCATGTCTACACTTAAAATGCTACAGCAGTGCTCCTGCAGCTGCACCACTGTAGTGCTTCAGTGTAGACACTACCTACACGGGTTTCTCCCATTGGCATAGGTAATCCACCTCCCCAAGAGGCAGTAGCCAGGTCGACGAAGAATTCTTCCATCAACTTACTGCTGTCTACATCAGTGGCGGATTAATGATTTTGCTGCCCCTAGGCCCTGAAATAATTGCCACCCCTGGCCCCATATGAACTTGTTTTAGTTTTTTTACAAATTAGTTTGAACTAAAATGAATCTAAATATCATTAAAATAATTGAACATTTACAAGTTTTATTATAAATAAAATTACAAGGACAGCGCCCCTTCGCTTGAACGCGAGTCTGTATAGCGCGATTTCACTTATAGCGCGGGATCCAAAACTGAGAACCGCTTAATTTCTTCCTTCCAGTCATATTATTAACGTTTAGGATTCTCGCAAGTATGTTTACTAAATGGCATCGCGCTATCATTGGTGGTTTCAAATCACGCTATGATTGGTAGAATCGCGGTGTCACTGATGCTGCGATTACAAAAATGCTGCTATTATAAATTTGCCACCCATGCAAATTTGCTGCCCTAGGCCTAGGCCTTGTCGGCTTAGGCGATAATACGCCACTGGTCTACATGGGGACTTTAGGTCGGCTTAACTCTATCACTAAGGAGTGTGGATTTTTCACACCCCTGACCAACGTAGTTAAACCAACCTAGTTTTCTAGTGAAGACCAGGCCACAGTGGATCTCTGTAACCTGCCATCTTTTAGAGCAGGTCCCAGAACCTCACCCTTACAGAGCCTCTGATTCCTGAGAAATCTCTGCCCTATTGCTCCTCCTTTGTGTATCCCATCTCCTATTCCATCATTGCAGTTCCTCCTTCACCCCCCCATCTACAAGCTGGCCAACATTTGTGCAATTAAGAATGCATTTATTGTAACTGAGTACTCAGTAGACGGAGCTAACACATACTGTGTGTTGGGAGCTAGCCTTTGTATAAGGAGGTTCCATTCAGTAGGGGCACCGTGAGGGAGCTGAAGCTCCTGGTTTATATTATTCAACTATCCATAGTAGTCGCTTATCCAGGCTTTTTATTTTACAATTGTCAGTTTTCAGTTTCTGGTTAGTTTAAATAAAGCCATTCAGATTGAACTGCCTTCCTTTGCTTGTACCATCCACTCGTTAGCAATGTTTCCACTAATGTAAGTGGGTTACTCTGTGTTTCCTTGTAGAACTGAGAGACTTTTTTCAAAATGTCCACTTTTTGCTATTTTTCAACCAGCTCGTTTCCTGGGGAGAATAAAGCCTGCACTCACAGTGCCCAGGGGAAGGTACTGTGTGTTCTTTAGCCATGTACTTGACCTTGCCCCCCAGAGAGCCCATATAAAGTTCTATCTAATAGACACGTCTCCTGAATCTGAGGACTGCTGCCAGGGCCGGCTTTAGGCCAATTCCACCAATTCCCCCGAATTGGGCCCCGCACGTAAGAGGGCCCCGCGCCCAGTGGCAGGGACACCCAGAGTGGGGGGCAAATGCCAGAGAATCCCTTCCCTGGCTAGAGGCACCTTTTTAATTTTTACTCACCCGGCAGCATTCCAGGTCTTTGGCGGCGGGTCCTTCACTCGCTCCGGGTCTTTGGCGGCACTTTGGCGGCGGGTCCTTCAGTGCCGCCGAAGACCCGGAGCGAGTGAAGGACCCATCGCCAAAGACTAGGAGTGCGGCCCGGTGAGTACAAGCCCCACGTGTTTTTTTATGTGTTTTTTTTTTAGTCATCCCTGCCGGGGTCCCGTCGAAACTGTTCGAATCGGGCCCCGCACTTCCTAAAGCCGGCCCTGACTGCTGCCCAGAAAGTGACACCTTTACTCTGAGGCAAATCGGTAGAGTCCCTGTAATAGAGGGATTACAACTGCATGATCACCACAAGAAATGCAGCGTATGGCTCAGTAAAATAAGTCTATTATCTTTGACAAACCACTGCTTAGCTTTTCCTGTTGCATGTGCCTGACTTCAGAACTTGTAGCCATTTCTCTGATTGAAGTAACCAAAAGTTTATGAAATCAAATAGCTTCTATCATGTGTGAAATGTTATCTAAAATAATGATTTGATATCCTCCATTACAATATGATTGGATTCAGGAAAATATATTCAATGCTGAGCTGCATCATGCAGGCCAAATGACCTATAAACAAATTAGTCTTTGGCAATGAGCCAGAAGTTAGTTCTGTGCTTTTCAACAATGTGCTTTCCTCAGTGCTGGTCGTGAGAGGTGGCCAAGCTGGGTAGCTGCCCAAAATACTGAAATCTGGAAGTCACAATTTATGCAAGGTTTATTTTTTGAATAGTAAGTTGTGGGTCAAGGTGCTAGCAGGAAGATATGACCAGGACAGCCTCTTCTGTGTTTGACTTCTTGTCAGAAAAATGACAGTGCCCGTTTTTCTGGAAGCATTTAATTGGCAACACCTAAGTCATCTTCCCTGGGCTTGACAGCCACACACTGAATCTTTCCAAGTGTGACTCCCACACACAGCATGCAGGGGATGAATGCTATTATAATGTCTGCAGTAACTTAGTGATTTGGTGATGAGTTGCTGGCCTGGAATCATCTCCGAGGGTGGCCAGGATTATCCTAGTAGAATCCGGGTGAATTCACCAAGTTAGAGTTTTGTAGTAATGGTATAGAGTCCACACTAGGAAAGGGGTGGGCCTCTGTCCCACCTGTAGAGGCTGGTTCACAGAAGAGGTTTATAAGTCTGTCAGTGCTTTCAGGTAGGCCTTAGTCCTTTAGCTCAAGCAGTAGACACTTATGCTTCTGCCTTTGAAGGTTCTGGGTCTGAACCAGGAGCAGCTCTATGTTTTTGCCACCCCAAGCACAGCAGTCAGGCGGCCTTCGGCGGCATGACAGATTCGGCGGCGTGTCTGCGGGTGATCTGCCGGTCCCGCGTCTTCGGCGTGCTCGCCGCCAAAGCCATGGGACCGGCGGACCTCTCGCAGACACACTGCTGAATCCGAAGGGTGCCTGACTGCTGCCCTCACAGCAACCTCCAGGCCGCCCCCCATGGCTTGCCGCCCCAGGCGCGCGCTTGCTGCGCTGGTGCCTGGAGCCACCCCTGGTCTGAACCCTGCTGACGGCCCAAGCGAGGTTGATTACATGTACATTATGTTTGACTCCTAACTCCATTTGATAAGACCAAGTCACTGCATTTCTTCATTGTGACACTCCCCAGGGGTACCCAGGGTTTTGAGGCACCTCACTACCACCTGCCCTCAGGGACGGTGCAACCCATTAGGCGACCTAGGCGGTCGCCTAGGGCACTACAATTTGGGGGGTGGCGACCACGGCGGTATTTCAGCGGCGGGACCTTCCGCCGCCTCTGTTGGGGGCGGCATTTCGGGGCGGGACCTTCCGCCGCCTAGGGTGGCAGAAAAGCTGGCGGTGCTCCTGCCTGCCCTTAGCGTGAGTGAGCCTTGTCTGTGACTGACACCACTAGCTACTGGCAACACAAGCACTCCCCTTCAGGCCTCCACAGGCCTTGCTCTCCCTGCACAGGTTAGGAATGGGCACACTTCAACCCTGAGTCTTCCACGCATCCCCAGTAGTGTCCAGCCCCTGCGCCACTGGACACTCACAGAATTACCAAGCCTGCTGTCCCAAAGGAACAGGACACCACAGCTTACTAGTTCACTTTGGAACACAGCAGTGGTTCTCAAACTGTGGGTTGGGATCCCAAAGTGGGTCACAACCCCATTTTAATGGGGTCGCCAGGGCTGACTTAGACTTTCTGGGGTCCAGGCCTGAAGCCAAAGCCCGGGGCCAACCTGAAGCCCAAGCCCCACTGCCAGGCCAAAGCCTACTGCCTTGGGCTGAAGCTCTTATGCTCAGGCTTCAGTCCATTCTCCAGAGGTCATGTAGTAATTTTTGTTATTAGAAGGAGATTGTGGTGCAATGAAGTTTGAGAACCCCTGGAATACAGCTTCACTTCACACACAGCCCTTATATTTGTTTAGAAAGAAAGCAAGTATAGGTTTATTTAACAAAGAATAGGGAATCCTATGATAACAAACAGAAATATTGGAAACAAATAGTTACATATAAAACAAATTCATAACATGCTTTTATGGCCTAAACTCACTAACAAGTTACTTCCCTGTCTAAAGAAGTTTATCTCACTCAAAGATGGGGGGGATAGCTCAGTGGTTTGAGCATTGGCCTGCTAAACCCAGAGTTGTGAGCTCAATCCTTGAGGGGGCCATTTGGGGCAAAAATCTGTCTGGGGATTGGTCCTGCTTTGAGCAGGGGGTTGAACTAGATAACCTTCCAACCCTGAAATTCTATGAAAGTTCTTCCCAGCATTTTCAGCCCGGCTGATCTTTTTTTCCTCATGAAGCAAATCCACTGTCAGTTTACTTCCTGGGAGAAGGATGCCAGAGTATCTTTTTTTCACCCCCAGAGATACCAGATCTGACTTTTGATCTACCCCTGAAAATAAGGTCTTTGACAACTGGGGGTTCTTATTTTTTCACCAAATTAAACTTTATTACATCTCTAATACAGTGTTTATAAACCTAGCATGCCTTTGGGTATTGGAAAAGTGCATGCATATAAAAATACACATTTCTATAAGCATGCTTTTTGCATATTAGTATATTTCTTAGTTAGTCTGCAGTGATGTTGTAGCCGTGTTGGTCTCAGGATATGAGAAAGAGAAGTGGGTGAAACAATATCTTTTATTGGACCAACTTCTGTTGGGTGAGCCAATAAAATATATTACCTCACTTCCCTTGTCTCCCTCATTCCGTAGTAAAGCAGAAGTGTCCTGATTAAAAACAGAAAACTGGAGAAATGGAGAAAAGATGTGGAGTGGATCTTGTAAAATGTCATCTCTTGCCATAGAATTAGAATTCCTGCAGCAAACTGAAATTGCTGAAATAGATTTTACTATTTTATCTTGCTTTACCAAGGCCTCGTACTCTCCAAGAAGAGTGAATAGTGACAGGTAGCTGGAAGGGGCTGGGGAGAGACAAAAGGAAGAGTAGAGGTACCAGCCCCTCTGGGCAGATTTTTCCCATGTAGGAATGATCTGGGTAATCATTAATTATTGCTTCTATTTTACTATACAAACTGTTGCTAGGCCATTTCAAGCAAAGGAATTAGCCTCTTTTTCAGACTGTTTTGTTTTATTTGACTATTTGTTTTGCTTTTTTGGATGAGGTGTGTTGTAATAAGACTAGAGCTGTATAGGATGAGAGGGCAAAGACCATTCATGCATTATTAAGAATGTGTGTTTCTCATTATTATCTCTGTCATTACTTTCCAGCTAAATCTTCATTTGCAAGTGTAACTCCCCCCGAATATATACATAATACGTATCTGTTCTCCATTGCTGTGGTATTAATAACTATGAAACTTCTGCAGTGGAGAAAAAAGCACTCATGCACTATTCTGATTTTTCCCAGTGAGTTAAACTTCAGTAAAGCTCCTTCACCCTTCTTTTCCCTGTGCTCTGATGAAAACTAAGGGACTCCGTTCTTTCAGTTCTCTTCCTGCTGCATGTCAGACTCCCCCTGATTCACACATTCTTCATTTCAGCGGAAACAATCCTGTGTAACGGCCTCTCACTGAAAGAACGCTCAGTAAATCCCTTTAATGAAGACCATGTTCATTTTGTGTCCTTGGTTACAAAAAGGGTTTCAGTCAGAATCTTTGTGAAAATGCTGCATTCAGTTTCACCAAGGGTGGCTTAATACCTTTAAGAAAACATCTGAAAACAACTAAATTATATAAAATACACCCTACCCAACAAACATTCGGCCCAGTTCTCCATTACGTCTGGGTTCAGTGGGGTTTTGAGCTTGCAAAAGACAAAAGCTCATGACCATTGTAAATATGCATCCATGTTTTTCTCAAAGAAGGCGATTCTGCCTTACTCTTGACAATATGTGATTTGTCTTCAAAGCGGATTTAGCCACAGTCTCTTTGACTAAGTCTCACCATTGTCTTTAAAACTTGCCTTCCTTAAAGATACCAATTGCAGAGGTTAAAAAGAAACCATACGCATTGTGTTTTACTCTTAGCTAATTCACAGGGCATTCCTGTGCCGAGATGGATTTGTGGCCTTTGCTGAAGTCAGTGAGGCTGCATGGATGTAAACAAGATACTGCCTCATATTGCAGGCTAGACTGCAGCTTTAGTGCACAGTGCACACTGGGGGTGGGGAATGCAGAGGGGCCAGACTGAAACATCAGACCCCAGAAGGAATTATTGCTATACCTTTCAGCGGTGTGGATAATGGTGGCTGAGTAGTTAAGGTGCTCTACTATAGTCCTGAAGGCTCTGGGTTTCAGTCTCCCTCAATCTCATACAAAGGTCCCCTCTGCTTCTCTCAGCTCCAATATGGGGCCCTGATCTGTTGGGTTAGGGGAATCAAAAGTGGTCATACACAATACTGGCCACATTACTCTGTTACTGCCTTTGGGACAGAAGTGCCTTAACTACATCAGCCTGTTGAGCCATTGGCTTGGGGGACCTTTGACTTAAAGCCATGACCTGATCTCCAAAAGAGGTGGGGGAGGGCCATAGCCCCACCTTCATCCTACCCATTCTCCTCCCTTTCAGAGAGGCTGGGCCCATGGCCTATAATAGCTGGGTGAAATGCCTGTGCTCCCAAGCCACACATGGCTACAAGGAGGTCGGGAAAGCTCCTCCTCCCCATTGTCATTCAGGGGCACAGGATCATTCACAGTCTGACCCTCTATAAACACACGCAGAGAAAACGGCAGGGACTTTGCACAGTTTTTCTTTTTGTTAACGCCAATAAAGTGTTTATGAGCTAAAAGAAACCGGGTTTTAAAAGTTTATAGAGTGTGCTACTCAGCTGTTGCATGCTAAGAAGCACTTCCTTATAGTAGGTACAAACATCAAACAACCAATGTACCTTGCTATAGGGAAGATTAGCAGTTTTCACAACACTGTCCAACGCGGTCAGCCCTAGAGAAAGCAGCACAGTGCCCAAAGACTCCAGTGGGACTTGCACTCTCCTGAGGTGGGCAAATGTAATCTACAATGATTATTTATTCATCTCCTCAGCTATTGTAGCTCTTTTGGTTCAGATCAAATGATATCTGAATTGTCGCTTCCTACAGCCCTATAGAGCACAGCCAGTGTTTACTGTTACATGTTCATTTTCAGGCCACGAAAGAATATATATATTTTTATTTTTATGTCATTACTTTGGAGTAAAGATTGACCCACACCCTGCAGTCCTCAAAATTATTTCCCCTATGGGGCTGTGAGTAATGCTTTGTTTTGGCTGTCAGCCAAATGACATCAGGCTATGAAATTTGCCTTGGTTAAGGGTGTTTTCTACTATGATTTTGAAATAAATCAAGTAAAAAAAACCATTTGAGCTAATCAAGCACCCCTCTTATAAAAAAAAATCTCAAAATTCGTTATAAAAGTGGGAAAATGAAATAATCCCTATTTTACAGATAAGGAACTTGAGATCCATAGGGATTGTATTGTATCCCTCCCACAGCAAAACTTAGTAAGGTTAGTGGGAAACGCCAGGAGGTGAAATTTCTCCTCCACAGATTTCTGAAGAACACTCTCCTGGGAGGAATGGCTTTCAGGAGGCTGCAGAGGGAAAGACAAGAGTAGTGGCCTCAGCTCCTGGGATCTCTGGGCAGTGATAAAGAAAGGAAGCCAAAAAACCGTGGTCTGAGAGCCCCTGCTACCTTCCAGCATGTCAGCTTCCACCATCCTTCTATGAAGAAACAGCTGTTATAATGGCCACAATCTGCTCCATTTAATGCAAATTAGGTATGGCACTGGGCACCTGATGAGTTGCCAATGCAGCTCTTTGCTGGCACAATGCCTCTCCGAAAGGAAGTAAAAGTAGCTTTCTCTTGTGTTCTGCGAGAGCAATAGCTAAATCCAAACACTGAAGGGGACTCGGCCAAATGAAAACGGTGTTCAGTTGTCTGGGATGAGCCAGGATACTATCTTCTGCTTCCCTCTCAGAAAATATTACAGTATCTCAGAGTGAGGCATTTTCTATCCTTGGTGAGAAATAGCTACTTGAAAGGGTGTTGTGAGTTATTTCTCTATCTTTCTAGGCAACTTAAATGTTGGCCAAGGAGAAAATTGTCCATTTTCTGGACTTTGTGTGAGGGAAGCAGTCCATTTAGGGAGGCTCTGAGGGGAGTGATGGGACATGTTTCTGTTTAGTTAATAATTTACAGGCTGGTGAGGTCTTCTTCAGCTGAGCTGGGTTCTTTCTTGTGCACATGTTTTGGTTTTCTGTTGTACTCCCTCCCAAGTGATTCACTGCCTGTCTGCTAATACACAGAGTGAGCAATCAGTAATCAGTGCAGAACACTTATTAAAAGCTAGGCAGGAAGGCTTGTTGTTTATATTCAACTCAGAAGTTTCACTGGAACTGGGAAGCATTTTTGCACAGATCCTGGTCCTTCCATCATAGGAGAGGCAGGCCCCTATTGCAGCAGACCCACTGCATGTGGGGGAAAGGGCCAGTACCACTAACCCATACAGAGGTTTCACACTCCTTCACATCACTAAGCCCAATAACCAAGAGACGGCTGGGATCGTCCACATGGCAGTGGGGAACACTGCAACTAGGCCACATTTGATACAGAATGAAAATACAACATCTGAAGAAGCAGTAAAATAGGTGGGCCAGACCCAATGCTCCCTCTAATTTTTTACATCCATGTGCGGAATTAATTTTGTTATCTGCACCAATACAGAGGTGATGTGTGGCAGGGGTGGGGCCGAGGGGTTTGGAGTGTGGGAGGGGGCTCAAGGCTGGGGCAGAGGATTGGGGTGCGGGGGGTGAGGGCTCTGGCTGGGGGTGAAGACTCTAGGGTGGGACCAGGGATGAAGGGTTTGGGGTGTGGGAGGGGGTTCAGGACTGGGGCAGAGGGTTGGGGTGCAGGGGGGTGAGGGTTCCGGCTGGGGTGCGGGCTCTGGGGTGGTGCTGGGGATAAGGGTTTGGGGTGCAGGCTGCCCTGGGGCTGTGGCAGGGAGAGAGGACTCCCCCCCAAGCCCTCTTTTGTAACAGCAGACCGGGGCTGGGGGACTGGCGCCTGCCTCTCCCCGGCTGCAACAGCTCCGAGGCTGGGGCCGGGGGAGAGGTGCCTCTCCCCGTGTGCACGGCCCTTGTCAGCCTGTTGTGCAGCCGCACAGCTTAGAGGGAACTTAGGCCAGACCTCAAGTCCTTACTCTGTTTTTACCTAACATTGGAATCCTTCATTCGTTCTCTTTGTACAACCCCTTTGTTATAACTTGGGCACATTTAGCGCAGTATAAGGCCCTACATACTTTTGAGACACCCTGGGAAGAATGTGAGCTTTCCACACTGGTGCAAGATATTTCCATAAAATAACTATTGGAACTGGTGAAAAACAAATGATAACAGTTTATGGGACTCAAGAAATTCCAGCAGCTCTTTGTTCAAAGAGAGCTGGCACAACAGCTTTCCCCTGAAATTTCCTTTTTTTTTCTTTTTTCGGGGACTTCCTCTCTACTGTCAGCAGTTTTTAACCAAATTGCCCAGAACCAGCATATTTTGTCCCTCGAGTCAGATCTCTGTTGACAAAACCAAGGCACAAGAAACCTGTATGTGCCGTTTGTATCACCCATTTACTTCTTTGAAACCAGACATCATGGTGCCCTTTTAAAACATGCTCTTAGCAAAGCAAGGCCTCATTTGGTGCATCTCAGGAAAAAATATAATGGACAGCATTCATAGAACTGGACTGCCCTGGCAACTGAACCTCTTAAAGCCACTTTAGAGAGACTTCTGATCTGATCATCAGATTAAATGAGGCTATAGCTTTCTAATGAATTGAGTGGCATTTTATACAGGCAGATCACCGCAGCATGGAATTTGGGAGGGAGGATAAATTTCTTAACTGGATATTAGTGCTATATAACAATCCACTCTGCTCTCCTTACAAAAAGGCGTACTATATCTCTACCCCTTCCCAGAGCAGAGAGTAACTGAAGAGTGTCATCCTTTGCCTCCCCAGGTTTTGTCTTCAGAATGCAGTCATTCGTTCGGTTAATTAGAGACTGCAATCTGATTAGAAGGATTGAAATAAATGGAGCGACTTTCAAAGTCTCTGGGCCTGATATTAAAGCTAAAGCCGCTTTATACTGCTCTGGCAGTATGGTGGAGCCTTAAGGTAGGCATAAGTTACACTTACATTTTGTTCCCAAGTTAAAGTCCCCTTTCCGGTGTCCGAGTGGTGTAGTAACCTTAGGCTATGTCTTCACTACCCGCCGATCCGGCGGGTAGCAATCGGTCTATCGGGGATCGACTTACCGCGTCTAGTGAAGACGCGGTAAAATCGATCCCTGATCACTCTGCCGTCGACTCCGGAAATCCACCTCGGCAAGAGGCGGCAGCGGAGTCGGCGGCAGCGCGGCAGCGGTCGACTTTCCCGCGTCCTCACCGCCAGGTAAGCCGACCTAAAATACGCAACTTCAGCTACGGTATTCACGTAGCTGAAGTTGCGTATCTTAGGTCGGACCCCCGCTGTAGTGTAGACCTAGCCTTAGTGTAAATGAGAATCAGTCCTTCTGTGTGCAGATGAACATGTTTGGGCATGTTACAGAACTGAAGCAATCCTGGACTGATCTGATCTATTCTAAGGCTGCTTTATACCACCCTGGCCATGATATGGTAGCCTTAAAATGGGATAAAAGGGAGTGTTGAAATACACCCCGCTGGCCGACACCCTAAGAGCCCAGGGCTACGAGGTCCAGATCCATGCCCTGGTCGTAGGAGCCTTGGGCGTGTGGGACCCCCACAACGAGCCGGTGCTGAAATCATGCGGAGTCGGTCGGTGCTACACCCAGCTCATGAGACAGCTCATGGTGTCCAACACTGCACAGAGCACATCATGGGACACCGTCAGTACTAGGATGAGTAAACGAGACCTCCAGTCAGGGAAATAACCCACTTCCTCCCCTGATGAACCAAGGGACGCACCCCACCCATGTACCTATTTGTTACACCAATACTGACTTGGGCTCTAAATACATTCTACGGGTGGCGTACCCGAGACCACTTATCCACTGACTCTTTAAAAACTCCCGCACCTCAATCTGGGTCTAGGCTGGTTATGTGATATGTATGTATCTTGTGAACCTTGTAACCAATACTTGTAATCTCTCATAACTCAAGCCTGACCCCAGATGTACAGTATCTTCCCTCTTAACCTGTGTAAATTTGATTTTAAACAATAGCTTTAATAAAATTTTATAACTGAGGATCAGAGCCTCATTATAGCGAACAGGGCCAGCTCCAGGCACCAGCCGACCAAGCACATGCTTGGGGCGGCACCTTGGAAGGGGCGGCCAATCTTGGGGTGGCAGGGGGCGCTCGGGGTTTTTTGGTTTTTTTTGGTTCGGTGGGGCAGCGCTAGAGGTTTTTTGTTAGTTTGTTTTTGTTTCAGCGGCGTGGCACTGGGGGAGGGCGGGGGCTGGCGCAGCTCTGGGGGGGCGGGGGCTTCGGCGGCGCGGCGCTGGGGGGAGGCGGGGGTTGGCGCGGTGTGGCGCTCGGGGTTTGGGCGGCCCGGCCCGGCACTCGGGGGAGGCGGAGGTTTCGGCGGCCTGGCCCGGCGCGGCACTCGGGGGGGAACGGGGGTTTCGGCGGCGTGGCGCGGCGCTGGGGGGGGGGCGAGGGTTTTGGCGGCCTGGCGGGACGCTGGGGGGGGGGGTTCGGCGGCCCGGTGCGGCGCTGGAGGGGGGGGCAGGGGTTTTGGCGTCGTGGCGCTCAGGGTGGGGGGGTGTTACGGCTGGGCGGCGCTCTTTTTTTTTTGCCTGGGGCGGCAAAAAAATTAGAGCCAGCCCTGATGGCGAAATCTCTTCTAGGTGACCACTCAAAGAACTGACCAAAATTGCTCCACTGAAGGTGGAGCAGAACAGTGCTGAATACAAGGAGGTTATCTCTTGCCTAATAAGGGGAGTGTCGCATTCTGGTTTCACCATACTGGGACCTGAATTATGAAGCTCTTTGTCCAACATTTGTTAATATTTTGAATACTCAATAAACCTGTACAAATCTGGACTTTTCTTTAAATAACTGACATAAGGGAAATGCTCTCAGCGCTTCATGCAGTGGATTTTCATGTCATGGTTTTATATAAGTATATTCACCTAGGACTAGATTCTACCTGGCACCTGTGCAGGGGGATGAGAGATGAAAGCACTCTCCCTCCCTTGTGTGCCCTGTGTAACATCTAAGCTGAATTGCAGGGCCTGCATTTCGGGAACACAAGAGCTGCTCCATTCCTGGGGCCCCAAAGAAGCTAGGAGTAGCCAGGACCATGGCTCTGCTCCTCTGAGCTCCTTCTGAATCCCACAAAGAGGGGAATATCCCACCACAGCAGGGAGAGTTGGGGAAGAGAGAATGATGAGGTGCAGAGACATGTCTAATTCCAGGGGACACCCCCTCCACTGATCAGAACTTTGGGACATCCAAACAAGATATTGCTCCTAGAAAATCGGTCACTGAGCCCAGTGCATGCTGGGACAGTGCAGTGTGGATATTTGTACAGATATGATGTCCCTGACTATTGAATCTCTGGACCTGAGTCTGACTTGGATTTCTATACCTGTATAACTCGACTGACACTATTGAAATTACTCCTGATTTTTACCAGGTTGAGATCAGAATCAGGCCCTAGGTGCTTTGATTCATGGAGCTTCCAGTCACCTGGGACTCAGCAGAACACTGACTAGCCATGTCTGAGTGGAGAGGGCACTCTAACCTTGACTCTCACCCACTTTACCCCCAGTCCCAGAATTCCCCATGCACATAGTATAACTCGCCCTCCCCTGTCCCTTCTGAAGCTTCGTCCAGGTGACCCACCTCCAGGTTTCTGAGTCAGAGGCCTTGGCTACACTTGCAAGTTACAGTGCTGTAAAGCCTCCCCCAGCGCTGTAACTCACTCCCCGTCCACACTGGCAGGGCACTTGCAGCGCTGTATCTCCCTGGGTACACCGCGCAGGTACTCCACATCTCCGAGAGGAATAACAATTGCAGCGGAGTGGCTACGACTCACAGGTGTGAGTGTAAACGCTTGCAGCGCTGTACTAATCACCTTGTCAAGTGGCCAATCCTCTCCATTGTTGTGACCGGCTGCAGGAATGCGGAAGTGCCGGTTTCAAAGCTCATACCACAGAGAAAAGAAAACAATTTGCAGCTTGCTTTGAGTGAGTAAATGAATGAGCAGGGGCCGGGAGTTCGGAACTTGCAAAATAGAGAGCTGACAAGCTCCAAAAAGAACTCTCTCTCCCCCCACACTCCCTGTCACAATCCACCCCACCCCCCCATTTTGAAAAGCACGTTGCAGCCACATGAATGCTGGGATAGCTGCCCATAATGCACCGCTCCCAACACAGCTGCAAATGTTACAAGTGTGGCCACACCACTGCGCTGGCAGCTGTCAGTGTGGACAGACTGCAGCGCTTTTCCCTACTCAGGTGTACGAAGACAGGTTTACCTCACAGCGCTGTACAGCTGCAAGTGTAGCCAAGGCCAGAGACAGACTAAGGAGCAGGTGATGGGGCTGCCCTTTGAACCAGTGCTTTGTGCAGTTTGTTACGTTCAGCTCCAAAAATATTACAATAGTCATGAGACCTTTGGTCACTGGGTGTAAGGTTACTCTTGCAGTGACATTTTGATTACAGCGTCATCTGCCAGAGTGCTGACCCAGACGTAACCAAGGGTTTAGGTTTCATTGTAAATTACAAACCAAACCAATTCAAACAGGATGGTAAATGTGGTTAACCTGAGCATAGAAATTCCTTAGCAAAAGAAGGAGTTGAGAACTCAGCAATGTCCTGAGAAATTAGCAAGGCTGTTAGGCAATCTAATCATTGTTCTCCTTGCATTTCCACTGGCAGCATTGTATTACAGAGGGATTCAATGATGTGTGAATAGACAAGAAAATCCAGACAAACTGGTATGCATGCTTGCTGCAGTGTATGCGTTTGTGATTCACAGTGAGGGATCTTGTATGGTTAAAAATTGAGGCTTTTTTCATTCATCCCAAACCATCCTGCCCTTTCCCAGCACCAATAATTCTGGAGACTAGGGAGGGCAGAAATTTTATCTGCACAAATGATCAGTGGTCACCAGAAGAGCAGCTTTTCCTCATCAAGGAACAAGAGCCGTTAGCAGTGAATGTGCTCCCATAATGAGAGACTTTGCAGTGGTCACTTTGACCTTGGCTACACTCCGGAATTCACAGCGCTGCAGCGCGAGTGTAGTTGCACCGCCAGCACTGCAGCTGTATGTACTCCACCTCGCTGAGGGGAGTAGCTTGCAGCGCTGCAGGCTCTGATTACACTGGCGCTTTACAGCGCTGCACTCGCTGCGCTCGGGGGGGGGGGTATTTTCACACCCCTGAGCGCAGCAAGTTGCAGCGCTGTACAGCGCCAGTGTAGCCAAGGCCTTTATGTTGTAGGATAACCTAATGGCAGCCTTACACCTAGCAAGTTAGTGGAGGGGATGAAATCAGCAGGGATAACTATATATAAAATATAACTAGGATTGTCATTGTAATTTTTAGGAGAAATGACAAGTTAGTTAGGATGAAGAGGCCAAAAGGACTCTGTGTGTGTGAATGTGTGTACAAAGAAGTGCACGTCTTCTGATTAGTTAAAAAAACACATATCTGGGTGAGTTTATATATCTTTAAAAATCAGAAGAAACAAGCCTTTCTTTTTTTATCCCAAATAAACTCCTAACCCCCCCAACTCCCACCACTTTCCTCCAAATATCTGGAACAGAACAGAAGCAGGTTTCAGAGTAGCAGCCGTGTTAGTCTGTATCCACAAAAAGAACAGGAGTACTTGTGGCACCTTAGAGACTCACAAATTTATTTGAGCATAAGCTTTCGTGGACTACAGCATTCGAAGAAGTGGGCTGTAGCCCACGAAAGCTTATGCTCAAATAAATTTGTTAGTCTCTAAGGTGCCACAAGTACTGCTGTTTTTAGAACAGAAGCAGTGCTAATTAACAGCTGGGAACCACTAGCAACACCGCGAGCTAATGACAATCCAGTGTACCAGTCAGTTTTCTTCTGAAAGATGTTACATGTTGTCATATATTGGGGGTATTAGCACATTGCTAACATTTCTCAAGGCAACTCTGATAAGGTTTAAGTGAGTGTTCTGCAGATGCACAGTTCACTAGTACTGACAAGTAGCTTCCAATACGGATGGAGCAGAGTTCTGGGAAACAGCCACTCCTTACATGCCAGATATATGAGGTTGATTCCTTTACATGCTGCAGACGCTCCCTGTGCCAAGCTGAAATGCTGGAAGCTATTCAGAAACGTCTGTGCTCACCAGCAGCAAAATCTTTGCTTTCCTAGGTTCAAAAACGGCAGGATTTGAAGAATGGTGTCATCAATTGACAAAAATGTTTCCCCAAAACATCCATGTAGGGGCATATCTTCAATACACAGACTGGCTCCCACCTCGCA
Source organism: Emys orbicularis (assembly GCF_028017835.1). NCBI lineage: Eukaryota > Metazoa > Chordata > Testudines > Emydidae > Emys > Emys orbicularis. The sequence continues at coordinate 201,191,113 of NC_088685.1, forward strand.
GGATCCTAGAGCCCAGGCACCAGCCCGAGCCCGAATGTCTATACTACGATAAAAAAAACCCTTAGCCCAAGCCCCGTGAGCTTGAGTCAGCTGGCAGGGGCTAGCTGTGGGTATCTAATTGCAGTATAGACATAACCTCTGTGTACCATTTGAGGTAGTGCTCAAGTGGGACTGCTGCCAACTGACAGTGGCTGTATTACCAAGGAAGGGTAGGAAATAGGGTGACTTTTTACCTTTCGGATGAGTAAAAAGCTGCCATTTTTGATATAGTAACTTGTCATTGTAGAGCTGTACTTTAAAGATCTTTGGAAGACCTAATAACATACAGTTGACATTGTCGGTAATATACACTGAGCACTTCTCTAGAAACTTGTCCTACACATCAACAAATTATCTTGAAAGAATTAGCCATTAAGTTTGCACAGTAGTGGCTTCCAATACTGATAGCTGTGAATCACCATCAGGCAAACACAATCAACATATATCAGCCCTTGGCATCAGCCTTTTCACTAGAGACAGCAGAAAGCCCAGTGTAGTTTCCCAGCCTGGGAGTGGGAGCAGCCCGGGAGACAGAGCAAGTGTGTTCTATTGCTTCCATTGCAGACTTAGCCAACAAGCCATGAACAGCCCCTTCAGTCCTGAGACAATTTACATTTGTTTGTGGAGAGTTGGGTCCATGTTACTACTGCTACAAGTTTTCTGGGAAATACCAACATGAAGGTTACAGTCAGAGCACAAAAGTCTTCCCCACTGACATAATCCCCCATCCCTCTTCTGCCATTGTTTATTGTGTGACGCAAGGGTCGGCTGGGCTACATTATGGAGGCAGAGGACAGAGGTAAGATTAGAGGTAAGCCAAAACGGCAAAATTAGGATGTAAAATTAAATCCAAACTTCCCCCAAATTAGAGGGTGTCCAGATGCAGAGTTTGGTTTAACGTGTACTAAAAATACCTTTTCAACGTTCAAGACCGTTTAGATATGGGGTTTAACCTTGGGACAATGTCTAGGTAAGATGGATATTTTGCACCAAACCAGAAGAATTCAGGCATTAACAACAAACTGTTTCAAAGCAGAAAACAAATAAATACAACTTAAAATAACTGGCTAGATCCTCAACTGGTGTAAATCGTCTAGTTCCATTAAAATAAATGGAGCTATACTGCTTTACACCCACTGGGGATTGGGCCTGCTTTTGCGTTTCCTCCACATTCCCACCCCTTCCAGTGACCTACTCACTCAAATGCACATGCCTAGACTGGGTAGGAGAGTTCTGAAGATTTGCCTAATGAAAGGCTCGGCAAAGGCCTATGGAAGAAATGATGACTATTTAGGAAAGGATATGACTGTCTTACATTTTCCAGAGACAAGAGACTTTGGCACCGAATTCTCTGTCCAGGGGAAGGAGTTTGTAGGAGGAGTCGTATCTTCAACCCCCAATGTTTGGAAGTAAAATCACAGGAAAGAAAGCAACCGAATTCTGTGTCCGGGTCTGGGGGATGCAACTGAGCTGAAGGACCCTTTCCAGTTTTCTCTGCTCCATCCTCCTGGAGCTGGAAATCAGGATGGCTCTTACTGGCAGCCAGTAAGACTCTGACCTCTAGTATGCACAGAGAGATCCTTTCTGCTACCTGTAAAATTGTCACAGCACAGGCACTGAATCACAAGGGCAGGGCGGTAAAGGGATTCCAGGGTGAAAAGAGAAATGATCCTCAAGTACATTCACATATTATAGCTGGGTTCATTGGAATCCAAATAGCAGCCATCGGAAAGGAGCACTGTTTGTACTGTTTCATTGGCTTTGGTTAAACAGAAGTTAGGTTGTAAGGGGCAAAGACACACTGAAGCACAACAAACACAATGTTTGGCCTGGGCTGGTCTATGTGTTTATTTTACTTGTTGCCACTGAAGGTGCCAGAACACTAAAGGCGTTGATACTAAAGGTGACGATGTTTCAGAGCATATTGACTGATTTCTGGCTGAGGAAACATCCCAGAGTAAGGGTATGTCTACACTGGCACTTCGTCGGCAAAACTTTTGTCATTCAGGGGTGTTGAAAAAACACCCTCCCAAACGAGAAAAGTTTTACCAATGAAAACCGCCGGTGGGAACAGCGCTTTGCTGGCAGGAGCACTCTCCTGCTGACAAAGCCACTGCCGCTCGTGTGGGGGTGGAAGTTTTTTGTCGACAGGAGAGCTCTCTCCTGCCAACAAACAGCAGCTACACTGCGCGACCTTTAGTGGCCTGGCTGTAGCGGCATAGCCGTGTCACTAAAAGCTGTGGAGTGTAGCCATAGCCTAAGTAAATTGACATCAGTACGACAAACTAAATGAGTTTAGCCTTAACAAGAATGCTAGTGGCAGCCCAGCCCATGCCACTGGTTGGACTGTCAATAGAGAAGGCAAAGGAAACAGACAGACAGAGGCTAAACTTTAAGGGTCTGCATCGTACTGTAAGCAGAGGTAGTTATATTGGAAATATTAAACTGACAATTTAACAAATTGTTACTCGGCCCATCCACAAATGAGCTGGACACTCAGTTCTAAATGGCTTCTGTCACTGCAGCTTCAAATCAGACCTGTTCAAGAGAGAACAGTAAATGAGAGAGGGGCAAAACAGATGTAAATTACATGAAGTAGATTTTATTCAGCCTCTGCATGGGTGCACACAGTGGGATGTGTGCATGGAACCCCTTGCAAAGCCCAGCACCACTGTCACTATTATTAAGATGATGTTTAAAAAAAAAGTGAATGGTACAGAGTTTAAGCGTGGAAGTTTCTGGTTATCAGGGAATAACGGACAGATTATCAAGGGGTGCGAAGTTCAGTTTAAGATCGGATGGCGTAAGGAATACATAATCTGCAATATCTCCGAATGGGGGTAAAAGGTTAACGGGTCAAAGTACAGACATTGAGATATGAGGGTATGTTGTTCATATAATGGCTATGTTCAGGTGTGGAGCATAATGAGTGGATACGATGATGAGGATGGATTAACCCTCATTTGGTGAGATTTAACGTTCAGTGAGTTTATGGTTCCAGTTCATATGGTCCAATGGAAAAAGTCTCTCGGTCCCTTTCTCGTAGTTGATGCACGATGTCGCTCCGGCTCACGCCTCCTGGTACAGTCGGTGGCCGGTGATGTGTTTGGTGTAGATGTCCCTGGACCATCGGATGGTGTCTGAGACCATAAGGTGCGGCATGAGCCGTGCGTAGCGTCGACCGATCCCGCAGGCCCTCAGCACACGCTCGTTGCAGGGGTCCCAGAAGCCCAGGGCTCCAACGATCAGGACGTCCATCTGCACCTCTATAACAGTAGCACCCTGGACCTCCAATCGAGATCAGGGCTAGGCACTGTGAAACCACAGAGCACATGCATTTGCACCAGTCATACTGCAGTTGGCAAAGCTTAAGCTAAACTGAAATGAACCACTCTTAATCCAAGCATGTCTACACATGTGCACCCAAAGGTGTAAATTAAAACTGATTTCATTATTTCATGCAAGTTTGTGTGTAGACCAGCCCATTGTGAGCCCTGCCTCACAATGCCCACAATCTAAATGGATAAAGGCAGGGTAAGAGCCGGGCAGTATGATTATCCCCATTTTATAGATGGGGAACTGTATGGTGGCAGGGCTCCTCTGAGCTAGCCACATGCCCTCCTAAAGCATATTTCATTATCAATGTGTGTTTGATTAGATCACCCTGCCGTTGCAACCAACATTATTTTAATCCTGCAAAATTGTCAGTGGCTATGTTAGCAGTTGTGTGCCACTGGGATCCTCAGTCCCAAACAATTTATGTAATAAACTGGCAATACATAAAACACCTATGGTTACCGGGCATATAAAGTTCCAGTGTAGGGTTACCATTCGTCCGGATTCTCCCGGACATGTCCGGCTTTTTTGAGTTAAAAATAGCGTCCGGGGGGAATTTGTAAATGTCCGGATTTCCCCCCCATGCACAGCGTGCGCGGCTGACAGGGCAGCCGGCCGGATCGTGCCACTTGCAGAGCCCCACCTCCGCTTCCCCCTCCTCTCCCCTGCAACTTGAGATCACTCCCCTCCTCTCTCTCCCTCCCTTCCCCTCCCTGCATTTGCAGATCGCTGGCCGTTTGCATCGGGCCTCCGGCAGTCTGGAGCTCCTCCCCCTCCCCTCCTGCCCAGCGCGCCGCTCCGCAGCACTCTGTTCTGAGCGGCATGGTAAGGGGGCCAAGGGGTCGGAGAAGGGGCAGGGAGGTTCTGGAGGGGGCAGTCAAGAGACAGGGAGCAGGGTTGGATGGGTTGGGAGTTCGGGGGGGGCTGTCTGGGGATTGGGGGTGTGGATAAGGTTTTGGGCAGTCAGGGTACAGGTAGGGGGTAGGGTCCTGGGGGGCAGTTAGGGTGGGGGGGGTCTCAGGAGGGGGCAGTTAGGGGACAAGGAACAGGGAGGCTTAGGTAGGGGGTGGGGTTCTGGAGGGCAGTTAGGAGCAGGGGTCCCAGGAGGGGGCAGTCAGGGGACAAGGAGCGAGGGGGGGGTTGGGAGTTCTGGGGGCGGGGCTGTCAGGGGGCAGGGGTAGGGAGAGGGATCGGAGCAGTCAGGGGACAGGGATCAGAGGGGTTTAGATGGGTCGGGAGTTCTGGGGGGGGCTGTCGGGGTGGGGAGTGGTTGGATGGGGCGTGGGAGTCCCTGGTGTCTGTCTGGGGGTGGGGGGGTGGATAAGGGTTGGGGCAGTCAGGGGACAGGTAGGGGGTAGGATCCTAGGGGGCCAGTTAGGATGGGGGGAGGGTCTCAGGAGGGGGCAGTCAGGGGACAAGGAGCAGGGAGGCTTAGGTAGGGGGTGGAGTCCGGGGGGGCAGTTAGGGGCAGGGGTCCCAGGAGGGGGCAGTCAGGGGACAAGGAGTGGGGGGGAGGGTTGCGGATTCTGAGGGGGCGGGAAGTGGGAGGGAGTGGAAGGGGCAGGGGCGGGGCTAGGGCAGGACGGGGGCGGGGCTAGGGCGGGGCTCCTCCCATCCTCTTTTTTGATTGTTGAAATATGGTAACCCTATTCCAGGGTAAATGCCAAAAAAACTAAACACCAGAAATAAACTTGCTCAGGAGGCAAAAGTACAGGACTCAGCCGTGGATGGGGGAGGGAGACACTTCAATAGTGAGGGAAGAGCTGGTTTTCAGTAGGGTGTCAGACGGGCAATTCTATTGGATGGGAGGGAACATTAATGCCCTGTTGTTCTATAAGCTAAGTGGGTGGGAACAGTGCTGCAGGGAGATATGGCAAGAGCTGATGGGAGCGAATGCCTGGAGAATGTTTCTCCTGCAGTATTTAACTGTGCTGCTGACGGGGTGGAGGGTCCTGAGCACTGTAGTACAGTGTTACAGTGTTTCATCCCCACGGATATGACATCTGATAATTCCGCATGTCCTAAGTACAGACTGTGCCTTTAAGGTGACCCGGAAAAGGTCAAAAATTGGGGCTCTGCCCTATTTTGCTGCTTTATGATGCATGAGGCCTGGAAAGGGAGGTTGGTTTTGTACTGAATTGTGGGGTTTTTTTCACGTTTGAAATTCAGGTCCTGCAGAAAACAGCCATAAAAGAGCCCTGAGGATGAAAACTGAGCAGCTGGGGAAAGGGGGAGGGGTGATCATCAGAGTGGATATTCCTGATACTTTAAGATAAAACAGGAGCAGAACCCCACTCCCTCTCATGAAGTCTTTCCCCACGTTTTCAGGGCTGGTTTACAAAGCTCTCCATGTTCTTTTCAGGCATATGATTGGGTTCCCGCCTATAGTTCTTCAAATTTTTCACTACATCTTTAGCTCTTTGCTCCCTTTTACAGTCCTGTGTTCTCTTCACTGCCTTACACACAGATCCTTGGCATTTCCAGGATGGGATTATGAGGCCAAGTCCATCAGATGGAAAACACGGTCAAAGGGCACCAGATATAGTAGAGACTGTTGAAAACTAAAATCTGTGCAGGAAGGGATTGGGAGACTGCAGGAAACGAGGGAAAGCGGCACTACAATATCTGCATTGATGGAGCCCACAAACAAAGTGCACTTTTCATCAGCCACCACTGTAGAAAGAGAAGAGAAGGTCTATTGACCTGATCGGCCTCTCACATACAGCAGTGAAACGCCATTGGCTTCACTGAAATCACTCCTGATTTACAGCTTTGTAAGCGACAGCAGAATCAAGTCCTGCGGCTTTTCTTTTAAAAAAAACCTTAGTTTTATTGGAGTCCAGCACATTAGAACCTACGTGAGATATTTCCAGCATAACGGGAGTTGTAAAATTAATTTGCCATGTGGTTAAGTAAAGCAGTAACAATAAACTACTATGTGAAACATAGGGCATCTATTGGCGTCAGTGTTTTAAGAGCTGCTGTGCTATTATGCATATCCTGCACTGCATTTGTTTGTATTCAGTTGTCCAGTCCCTTAGCACTTTGGTGGGAGAAGGGATTAAATAAATAAGTGTATTAAATCTTATCATTTATTATTACTATTGTCATTTGACCATTGTTATATTGCTTTTTATAGTCTTGCTAGATAGAAACTACAGGCCATACCAAACAGACAGCATAGAAGTGAGCAGTATTAATAAGGCTAGAGGAAGGTTAGGTCGCAACCTTGCAAGTAAGTAACTCCATCCATATGAGTACCCGATGGGACTAATCACGTGTATAAAGTTATTCCTGTGCCTAAGTGTTTGTGGTATAAGGGCCTTACAATATCATAAAAAAAAAAAGTTTTATGAGCAACAAGTAGGGTCGCCAATTCTGGCAGGACGTATTCCTGGAGCTTTCATCACAAGACATAAGCTTTAATTAAAGATTAATCTTTAATTCCTGGAGAATCCAGTACAATCCTGGAGGGTTGTCAACCCTAGCAACAAGCACTCAAAGAGGAGATGACATTTCAAGTTACTGAAGGCTCTTCATATCGCTTTAGCTTCTCCCCTCCTTTGTTTTGTTTTTTTGCCTCCCCTGTGTTGTATGTTTCCATGTGCTCCAGCCTGAGGGGGAATGTCTACACTGCCATTTTTAGCCCCATAGCATGAGTCCTGGGAGCCCGAAGCAGTTGACTCCAGGCTCTGACACTTGCTCCCACAGGCTTTTTCTTGTTTTTAAATGTAGCTGTACTTTGTGGGATGTCTGCACTGTAATAAAACACCCACAGCTGGCTTGTGTCAGCTGATTTGGGCTCATGGAGCTCCGGCTGCAGGATGATAAAATTGCAGTGTAGATGCTTGGGTCGGGGCTGGAGCCAGGCTCTGCAACCCTGCAAGGGAGGGGGGTCCCAGATTCCAGGCCCCAGCCCAAGCCCAAATGTCTACACTGCAGTTTTACAGCCCTGCAGCCTGAGTCAGCTGACACTGGCCGGCCGGGGGTGTTTTATTGCAGTGTAGACACCATGAGAGACTTCACGTGGTGCTGCGCTAGAAACACAGATGAACTGAAATATTTTGCCAGCCATCATGTCTGAGGGAGAAGATCTAAATCGTGTGCTGACGCACCCTGTTAAGAGCTGCCTGTAAAGAGCTATGCAGGAAGCCATTTGCAAGTGCCCAGCAACGAAAAGTTTTATTGGTCCCAAAAAACCCAGGCCCGATGCTGCATATTCTGTAGCACCATCTACAGCCTTGTCCGTTAACTGGAGATATACAATACATATCAACAGACATCTCTTTTTTTATAGAGCACTCCTCTCACAGACCCAACCCCAACTTCTCCACAGCACAGGAGATTCCTATGAGTGTCATGCCGAGTGTCTGACCTGGTATCTTACCCAGTCATTGAATTAGCCTACATTGGCTGCACCATAGTATTGCACTAAAGGAAATTTGTGGGATGACTTGTTCAATTTTGAGGGGATTATGATATTCCCCTCCCTGCCCACATAGAATCATAGAATTGTAGGACTGGAAGGGACCGTGAGATGTCATCTAGTCCAGTCCCCTACACTCCAGGCAGGACTGAGTATTATCTAGACTTGAGCATCCCTCACAGGTGTAAGTCCAACCTGCTCTTAAAAATCCCCAGTGACGGAGATTCCACAACCTCCCTAGGCAATTTATTCCAGTGCTTAAACACCCTGACAGTTAAGACGTTTTTCATAATGTCCAACCTAAAGCTCCCTTGCTGCAATTTAAGCCCATTGCTTCTTGTTGTATCCTCAGAGGTTAAAGAGAACAATTTTTCTCCCTCCTCCTTGTAACAACCTGTTATGTACTTGAAAAACTGTTATCATGTGCCCCGTCAGGCTTCTCCAAACTAAACAAACTCAATTTCATCAATCTTCCCTCATAGGTCATGTTTTCTAGACCTTTAATAATTTTTGTTGCTCTTCTTGGGACTCTCTCCAATTCGTCCACATCTTTCCAGAAATGTGGTGCCCAGAACTGGACACAATACTCCAGTTGAGGCCTAATCAGCGTGGAGTAAAGTGGAAGAATTACTTCTTGTGTCTTGCCTACAACACTCCTGCTAATACATCCCAGAACTATGTTTGCTTTTTTTGCAACAGTGTTACACTCTTGACTTATATTTAGCTTTTGATCCACTATGACCCCCAGATCACTTTCCGCAGTACTCCTTCCAAGACAGTCATTTCCCATTTTGTATGTGTGTAACTGATTGTTCCTTCCTAAGTGGAGTACTTTGCATTTGTTCTTATTGAATTTCATCCTATTTACTTCAGACCATTTCTCCAGTTTGTCCAGTTAACTTGGAATTTTAATCCTATCCTCCAAAGCACTTGCAACCCTTTCCAGCTTGGTATCATCCACAAACTTTATAAGTGTACTCTCTATGCCATTATTATCTAAATCATTGATGAAGATATTGAACAGAACAGAACCCAGAACTGATCCCTGCAGGACCCCACTCGATATGCCCTTTCAGCTTGACAGTGAGCCACTGATAACTACTCTCTGGGAACGGTTTTCCAACCAGTTTTGCACCCACCTTATAGTAGTTCGGTCTAGGTTGCATTTCCCTAGTTTGTTTAAAGAAGGTCATGTGAGACAGTATCAAAAGCCTTACTAATATCAAGATATACCACATCTGCTGCTTCCCCTCTGATACCAGACACCTCTGTGTTCTTGGGGAACCAGGGTGCAGTATCCAGCCTGACTCATGAAAGACACCCCCCACCCCCAGCCTCTGCTTAAACCACAACCCATCAAAGGAAAAAAACTTGCAGAGAGCAGTGAAGGGCGTTGGGAGACACACCTAGACCCCTCCTGACAAGGGTGACAAGATTAAGACATCTCCATTAGCATACAGAATGAAGACCAGAGACAACTCCCCTAGCCTCATCTGCATGAAAGATGGGACAGGAAGACATCTCAATTTACATACCGAATGGAGAATGGAGAACAGAGAACCACACTGAATTCTGGGACCAGAAAAAGCAGGGAAGCACTGCATCATGGGAAACTCTGCTCCAGATGCTAATGAACCTACGCCTGCACACACCCAGCTCAGCAGTTATCAGACCAATTCTAGTAATGAATCCTTAATTGATATCCAAATACTGAAGTAGCCTAGTTGCATTGTGAGCTCCCTGGAAGAAAACACCACCCATAGCCAAGAGTGATCAGTTCCTATTGTCTAGTCTAAAGAAAACCCTTGAGTCATCAGTTTACCTATAAACAAATCTAGTGTTCTCCCTTGAACAATTGTATTTTCTCTACAAAAATCCCTACTCACCCTCCAGTCAGGGTTCTGATGCTTAGATCGAAACTAGGCATCAGTTCCACTGAAACTCCATCCTCTCCTCACTGATCGTGCTGGGGACTCTGCCTGCCTCTTGCCCTCAGGACCCTCAGCTACCACCATCATCAGCAAGGATTCAAGCAAGGATAAGGGACAATTGGTCTGTTTCAACTCTCTCACCTCTAGAAGAGCATATTAAGAAATATGGAAAAGAGAAATCTGCAATTCCTCCCTCATACACAGACTGGCTTAGTGAGCTCTCTTGCATGCATGGAAAAAATGACTGTGTTTAATAGAAACACTTGGAAAAGATATGAGGCTGCCTGATCACACGTGAAACTATTGCATACGTTTGCAGTTTAGTATATGTTAGTCCCTGAAACTCATAAGGTTATTAGAGCATAAGCTTTCGTGGGCTACAACCCACTTCTTCGGATGCATATAGAGTGAACCATATATTGAGGAGATATATATACACATGGTGTGTATATATATCTCCTCAATATATGGTTCACTCTATATGCATCCGAAGAAGTGGGTTGTAGCCCACGAAAGCTTATGCTCTAATAAATTTGTTAGTCTCTAAGGTGCCACAAGTACTCCTGTTATTTTTGCGGATACAGACTAACACGGCTGCTACTCTGAAACCTGTCATAAGGTTATGTTCTCACTTATTTATCTATTTAGTCATTGTAATAACTGATGCCCCACATGACCTCTACAGACTCAGGGTTTTTGTTTTTCCCCAGGTTTTACAAATAAAGAACAGTGAATTTTGTTATTCATATGCTATTTCCATCTTGTGCAGATATTTATATTATATATATAGTTTCTTTATGTGTTTATCTTTTCTATAAAACAATAAAAATAAAGTTGAAAACAAACCCTTCCATTTGCAGTTTTCAGCTGGCTGCTATTTTGATATACATTTCTATTTTCAATACTTTAATGCATAAGAAATGACACAAGTAGTACATTGATAGGATTACAGAATCCCCTTCCCCAGAAAAGTAACCGAATAAATGAGCATACCCCAAAGTAAGGGGCAAATCTGGTAACACCTCTATCCACAAAGCTTGTTACCCTGTCAAAGAAAGCTGTAAGGTTGGTGTGACCTGATTTGTTCTTGACAAATCCATGCTAACTGTTATTTATCCCCTTGTTATCTTCTAGGTGTCTGCAAATTGATTGCTTAATTATTTGCTCTATAATCCTTCCGGGTACTGAAGTTAAGCTGACTGGTCTGTAATTCCCTGGGTTGTCCTTTTCCCCCTTTTTATAGATTGGCACAATATTTGCCCTTTTCCAGTCCTCTGGAATCTCACCATTCTTCCATGACTTTTCAAAGATAATCGCTAATGGCTCAGCTATCTCCTCAGTCAGCTCCTTGAGTATTCTAGGATGCATTTCATCAGGCCCTGGTGACTTGAAAGGACATAAACTCTCCTTATGAATATTTTAGCTTTTCAGTAACACCAGACATAAACACAGCATGGTCTCCTTTAAGAAGAGCTCTGCCATATGCTCTGCCTTTGCAACTGGCTCTACATCTCCAGCTCGTTTGTTTGTGTCGTTTTTTAAAACAATCATTGCTGATCACAATCCTGCAAAATGATAGGATCTTCCTTCTCATTGTGTTTGTTTTAAGGACTGTACTATCTACTCAGGCTTTTGGGTTGAGTGCAAGCACAGCCATAGAAACCCCATGCTCAGAAGTCTGAAGATTCCACTGCAAGAACCTTCCCTCCACCAAAAAAAGTGTCTTGGGATCCCTGTATGTAAAAGCAACAGACACTTTTATTTTGTGAGCGAAATCCTGGCCTCAGATAAGTACATGCAGCTCCTGTTAAAGGGCTATATTCGCATAGAGGTCAGAGGCGTTCGTCATATCCTGCTGCGGAGAATCACGCTCAAATTCAACAGCAGTGTGTGTGTTTTCCATATCGGAGCACAGAAATAGGCCTTGTATTCACAGCACATAAAGAAGACATTTTAATATAGTAAAAATAATGACCTAACGATTAGCTCGAGTGTGACTTCGGTTTTCTTTTCCTAGTGTAACCCAACAAACACCCTATTTACTGGGCTCCAGGAACCCGTGTTACCTTATTCCTTAAACTGCACAGCATGTGCCACATTCCCTGCTTAAAGTGACATTTTCAAAGCCCTTTACAGGATGGAATAAACTATTTCCAGCCCCTCCTCCAGGGAACAGTTGTCAGAGTTGTGTTTAAAATAGAACCCTGTTTGCTGCCATGGCTTTCACGTAGTTCAGAGGAGACCTGGCAGTTAGCTCTACACTTTTCCCAGAATAACCCAGCCTAGCACTCATGTGACACACTAGAGTCGCCCAGCCACTAAAAGATTCCCTGCTAGAACTTAGCTTTCAGTGACATCCATGCTGCTCCACTGATGTCAATGCAGTTGCATGGGGGTAAGGGAGGGCAGAATGTGACCCAAGGTCTATCCAATGGCCATCTTACAGTGGTGAAGGTCCCAGAGATAGTCAGAGCTCTGTGCACACTCCCAACCAACTCCTCTTTTCACAGCAAAAGGTGAAACGGAATGAAGGGGAGGGAGAGGCAAGATTTATTTAGAATCTGGTGGACTTAGAGGAATAACTCGGGGGCCAGATTCTGTTCCTGCTTACACTCATGCAGCCTACTGGGGGAGTGCACAGAGGGTAAGTCAGAGCACTAAGGAATTTTGGGTGGCTCCCCTCACTGTGCTCCTGGCAGCAGACTACTCCTTTCTGCATTCGTTCACCCCAACCCCTGGCTTTACCAGCTCCACAGCTACTGGAAGAAGAATTTGGTTGGCTCAATCACCATGTTTGTGATGACCACAAACTGGTGGGACAGAGTTGTTTTCAAGACCTGGGACAAGCAGTGGTGGCTGCAGAATGTCAAGATGAGAAAAGAGTCTCTTATCTGTGGTTAGGTGATCCCAGCATTGGAAGATGGCTACGTCAGAGAGTTACTAACAGCCTGGGGAGTCCATGGTCGGTGTTACTGTGGTGGAGACGTTCATAGCAATATGCTGCCTGGTGAAGGATGTGGCACATGTTCATTGAGAGGTTTGAATAGTATAAATAGTGCCCACATGCCCATGCTGTGCCCCTCCCCTCATTGTAACCTGTGGAATAAGCACATTGACAGAAGACACTCCAAGCCTTGGTGGATCATAGCCAATGTATTACAACTGTTTACAATGGGTAGCAAAGCAAAGTACATGATACCATTATTTTTTCAATCTCTGAGTTTTTTACATGTGGACAGAGTTTTCCCACCCCACAATGTGGAGGTTAATGGTGTCTAGATCCCCACCATGATTCCTCAAGGCCCTGCTGATCAAATGCATCCCTGGCTTATGTATCCAGCTACATACCCAGACCAATGGCAGTTTTCCTGCAGACATAGTAGGTAGAGGCTGGTGGTGGGTAGTGTATTCAGGGGGGCTGAACGCAACATTGATGCCTGGTCACTCACAGTGTCAGTGCAGTTAGAAATGCTGGTATTGTGTCTGCTTGTTGTACTCTACACATTTGCAGAAGCAGGGTGAAGTGTTTAAAAGACTGTGTAGGCTATGGACCTTTCTACTAATTATGCACCTTCAAGCAGTCCTACCTGAGGTTCGGAGTGCTGCAAGCACCAGGCTTACAAACGTAATCAGAGATGCTCCTGTTTTGCTAGTGTTAGCCTCTATCTGGCAGGCGTACATTTGATTACTTGGGGGCAGGTTTCGTCTTATGTGGCAGCTATTTCTTTCCTCTCTATCACTTTGTGACGATGTGATTTTGGGTAAGGGAGCTAATGGAAGAGTGAAGCAATGTTGTTTTGAAGGTTAATTGCATGCTACTTAATAAGCACTTAACAAAGAGTGAAATGTTGCAAACCAATTGTATTTCATACAGAACATGTAGGACAGCTCCAGTAAGTTACCAGGGCAACCCACCTTTCCCCTTCACCCCTCAGATAACAAACAAAACTCAGCAACAACAGGGACAGAATTGCAGCTGGTGTGGTGGATTCCTACCTGTTCTGTCTCTCTGGGCCGTAAACAGTAATGCAAAGCCAAGGTAAAGAGGACTGGGGGCAGGTGAGAATGGGGCGGTCCAGTAAGCACTGCTATTGTCCTGTATTATAGCATTGTGTAGGGAGTTGGTATGTGCCGCATATGTTCAGGGGCCTAGCTGTGTGAGTTGCCTTTGGCCCTAGTGCGTTCCTCAGGCACTCATGGTGAACTCTTGCTTCTGCAGCCTCATTTCCTTGCCATGACAGATGAACTCCACCATGGCGTCTCAACCCTCTTCTCTGTAGTTGTCTTGGCAATCAGAAAAAGGCTGAAACAACAAAACCAGAGGACATTGTCCTTCTCCAGCTTCTGTTGCTAGACCTCCATCTCATAAATCTCATTCTTGTCTCTGTTCATGAGTTTCTGGAGGTCAAGATATAATTCATTTCTTATTCCAAGCCCTTGTGTTGCCTGGAAACTCTCCTGCTCTGGGTGGGGCCAGCAGTCCAGATTGTGGAGAGTGGTGATGTCTGAAAGGAGAACTAAGCAGCGGGTTAGTAGGCACAGTGACCCACTAGCTACCCTTGGGATATAGAAGAGTGATTGCAAAGTAACATGTTCAGTTCATTTTTGGAGAGTGGGATTTGAGATGGAAGGACACCGGCACCCGTGATTTTGCTCGTATTTAATTGGTAGAGTTTTGAGGGGAAAGAGATGAAGAAGGGGGGTTTGTGGGGAGGGGTGCGTTTATTCAAGGTTGCAGGGTGTGAATAGTGCAGTACTGTACAGAGGGACTAACAATTCTTACTGCTTAATTTAACTGACAAGCTACGGCATTGGCTTCAGATTGTCCAACGTTGCACCACCATCACTGTGTGTGTGTGGATTATAGGTCTCTCTCTCCTACACCGTTACCACAGAAGGGGGCTAGGACATAACCACAATTCCTCCCCCTCTTGCCTGTGGGTTCCTTTACATCAGGTTGCTGTCCTGCAATAACTAGCCGGTGTCTCCTGCATCTAATAGAAACACAGAATGAAATGCCAGATAAATGTCTTGGTCCTGCCATGGCACATGGGCTGACTGGATGCCATGTATGTCACATGATTGCCATGTATGTGGTGGGCCCAGGGTGCCTGCTGTACTGCTCGCTGCAGGAAGTATTTCCTGCCTGGGCATTTTCCATATTTCTGTGGTTTTTGTGACTTTCTGAACATTTTTACTTTACCTTGCTTGGCCACCATTTTGTGTGTAGCCACATGCCATGGCTAAGCTAATCACTGTGCACTGTTTGCCGGGTTCTTGGAACAACAGGCCTTGCAGCTGATCCTGGATGGTGCCAGAGGTTGGAAAGGCAGCTGCTGAACCTGGCAATGTGCAGGGTACCAAACTGACACCCCCCACTCCAGCTTGTACAAAGACCATGGGTGTGGGCAGGGATTTTCCTGCCCTTCCAAGGAAGCTTATTAAATTCTTCCTCACCATAGGTGCTGGAACTAGAGGTGCGGGGGGTGCTCCCACACCCCCTGATTTTAAGTGGTTTCCATTATATACAGGGTTTACAGTTTGGTTCATTGACTCTCAGCACCCCCACTATACAAATTAATCCAGCACCCCTGTCACCTTGTTGGGCAGTAGGGAACATTGCCCATCCTCCCCTTCCCCCCATCTGCATCACAGTCAACAGTCATCCAATCATGGAACAGAAACAGTACCATGTGACTAACCAGCACCGCATGAATTTTGAAACTGGAATGTGCACGGTGATCTGTTCTCATAGTATGGGATGGAAAATCACAAATAAATAGCCAGGGAATTTTGAATAATAAGAATATTGGAGAATTTTGCAAACATTCTGTGAGAAAGAGCTGAAATTCTAGGAATAACTTACCCCTTCTGCTCTGCCCCCTGCTCCAACCCAGGGCTACTTCTGAACAGAATCCACTAGGGATTAGGTTGAATGTACAAAATCCATGTTCACCTCTGACTGGAGATGGTCTTTCATTGAATTACATAGTTTATTTGGCAGCCTCCTAATAGCTTTCTGTTACCTGCTTTATCCATCACATTTTAATTGTTCAGTAAACTTTCTCTCGCCTCCATTCTTTTATCCCTTCTTCCAGATAATTTAATCTTCTGTATCCTCTTGCTTTCTGTTAAAATGACCAAGTTTAAGTAACTTCTCCCCTTTCCTTTCTAACAATGTATTTTTCTCACCTCTCTTTCTTCCCCTAACTATTGAAATGTCTGGCTGAGTATTTTTTATACCTCGGTTAAATAAGGTGCATGACTCAACAGCATTTCTTTGAAGGTGAAAACTGACAAGCATTGGATTAACTCCAGCTCTAAAAACTGAGTCAGTCTCCAGAAGCTCACGTTGGAATCCAAAACGTGACTTCATCATGTGATCCTCGTTTCCCCAGATGGCCTCAGAAGAGCACATCTGCCAATCATCTGATAGCCTTTGAGATTTAAAGAGATATGAAACCAATAGAGACAGGAGTCTTAAATATAAATGATGGGAGAGTGTCTGACATCTTATACTATTTTGTTTTCATAGTACACCCTTAAAAGGAAAAGCCTGCCATTTTTCCAGGGTGTGATGTTTCTTGGGGGACACAGGGCTCTGAGTCACCTTGTTGGTACCTTCCTCCAGTGCAAGGGAGATGTGCTGGTGCCAGCTGGGTGTTAACTCCTAACACAACCAGCCCGTCAGTCATTCAAGCACTCTCTGCTGGGCTATACCAACCCTGCCAGATGACAATAAAAGCACCCTACCCCTAGAATCCCTTCAGAATGTCCCCCTGTGGTATCCAGGCCCCTGATCACTGGATACCCACAGAAATCTCAGATCGTCCGTTCCCAAAGCAGCAGTGTACCCCAGTTTTATCTTCGCCCACCGGTCCTGTATCAGACACAGCATTTGAGTTCGATTATATAAAACAAGGAACTTTATTTTAAGGAATTCAAACAGAAACAAGTGTTAGTGATGGAAACAAATGGCTATATACAAAATAAAATCATAAAATGTGAACTAGGGCCGACTCTTATTAATAGTTACCTTTCCTAGCTAATAAAGTAGATTCTCATCCCAAAGTTCAGTCTTTGCAGTGTTTACTGGTCTCATGGGACCAGGACCCCAATCTTTCACGAAGCACCCCCCACTCATTCAAGGTACCTCCTCAGTGAATGGATGAAGAGTGTCTTTCTCCAACTGTGATGCACTGAATCAATTTTTTGTCTCCATTCACAGACAGGGCAATCCCCTCCGTGTCATATCGTTCCCTTGCACTGCCAAATGCTTTTGATGATTATAGTTTATCTTTGATGATTTTTCCATTGACTTTTCTTGGTTGTTGCCACCGGGGACAATTGTGCAATACATGACATAATTGGCTAGCCAAGGAGGAGTGACAACTCCCTTCTGCTTGAATGGGAATGGGCCATCACCAAGACACGTGATTGCCTGGTGACCAACTTCTATTCCAAAACTATGAGGACTTAATTTTCAGTATAGTTACATTACTCCTTAAATATTACCTGTATACACATCGTGCCATGATTAGGAGTATTGATAAGTTGTAAGATTTCAATGGAGTTGCTTGTAAAGAACTGTGAACCCTTTGCCAGTTGGCACCAATGGGCCTCTGTGTCACACAGGGAGTGGCAAGATGTGCGTATGATCAAGTGAAACTAGCGTATTAAAGCAAACAGCCCAGGAGCTGCCTTCTGCTACCGGAGATGGTTGCAGTTGCACACACTTCCTGCAGGAATGATGATGAACGTCATTGGCATGGGCAGCTGATTTTCCGAAGAGCAGAGTGTCCGAGCCTTCAGGAGTTGATGTGGGATGGAATGAGACAGAGAAGCATGTGAGTGATCTGAGACTAGGAAGCTTCTTATTTTGGGCACTCTAGCTCAAGTAAGATTTTGGTTTTATGTTTGAGCCTTAAAAAGGCAGGGGATTTTTTTCATTTCCTTTTGTCCAGCTTTAAAAAAATCCTTACCTAGCCTCCCATGGTTCTGACCAGCCTTGTCACATTGCAGCACGCAGATCCATATGAGTATTCACCTTCGGGTGACCCAATAGCAAGTGTGGAAAATCAGGACGCAGAGGGGCAATAGGTTGCTATTATACAAAGCCCCTAATATCGGGACGGTCCTGATAATATCAGGACATCTGGTCACCCTAATTCACCTATCACTTTGCAAGATGTACATACAGAGTCCTAGGGGCCCCGTCATACAAATACTTCCCACGGGCTATAGCACTTACTACCACAGGTAGTCACTGTGATTAAACATGGGACTACTCCTGGCAGTAAGCACTGTGCCCATCAGTAGCACTGTGCTATAGCTGATGCTAGCAAAAAGAATGTGATTTCTGCATTGTTCAGGTTCTAATGGTGCCATCTCAACCCTGGTGCATAAAGAACCTAGCCTAAACTGCCACTGTTTGAACCACCCTGGCAGATTTTCTGCTGCCCAGGGTCACCTGTTTACATTATATAGGTGAAAGCAAAAGCTAGAATTCAGCCATGGGAGTCGTATCAACTTTTCACCATCAATAAAAGAAAGAGCATGAGTTTATCTTTGGAAGCACAGTTCAAAAGTGCATCAAACTATTGCAATAAATGTTAATATTTATTTTTGTTGCAGCTGTTTGGATGACTCCGTTTCCCCTGTATAAAGGGACGTTGACACCATTAACAGGTTAGCTGGGTCCCATCCCTGAAATCAATGGGACTATGAGCACTATACCAGGTAGTAACTGATTTCAGGATCAGCTCCTACGGTATTAAAAGTGTCAAAGTCCCTTTGTACAAGACAAACTGAATCATCCAAAGTGCTGCAACAAAAACAAATATTAACATTTATTGCAATACCTTTATTTAACTTTCAGCCAGGCTCACAGAGACAAACTCATGCTCTTTCTTCTGGTCGGGGGGGAGCGGGGGGGGGCAAGTGGGGCAATTTGCCCCGGGCCCCGCAGGGGCCCCCACAAGAATATAGTATTCTATAGTATTGCAACTTTTTTTTATGGAAGGGGCCCCCGAAATTGCTTTGCCCCAGGCCCCCTGAATCCTCTGGGCGGCCCTGCTTCTGGTGCTGGTGAAAAGTTGGTCTGGAAGGCTCTCAGGGCTGAATTTCAGTTTTACTGTTCACCAGTATAAATGAGTCACAGCGCTCGTGGACAGACACCACCTAGGGTGACCAGATGTCCTGATTTTATAGGGACAGTCCCGATTTTTTGGTCTTTTTCTTCTATAGGCTCCTATTACCCCTCACCCCAGTCCCGATTTTTCACACTTGCTGTCTGGTCACCCTACCACAGCCTCTCCTGGTGGAAAAGTAATTGCAACCTTCTTTCATTGGTGGAGCCAATGGAGAGCTAGAACAGCACACAAAGGGGGCAGTACTGCCTGGGTATGGGGTGTATTTAGTGCACTGATTTAGCATAACCCCCTGCCAGCCTCATACTGAGCCCAGGGTAGAAATCAAAGTTGCTCTTCACTAGCAGGAATCCTGAGGGACGCTGGAGGTGAGACTATCAAGTACCTTCTCTTGGTGAATTCCTCTGCTGCACACAGGACCCTGCTAGTGGATCCATCCCCCTGTCCATTAATTGCTGAGGTGAGGGCTCTGTGGTTCCAATGCACATGCTGATGGCATTGCTAACACCTCAACAGCGCAGCCAGACACATTCTCACAGCCAGTTTGCTGGCATTTGTTCTGGCAGGGGAAATGCAGAACCCTGAACTCGGGTCTTGACAGATGAGTTACGAAACAAGAACAAACCTTTATATGCTTGACTTGAAAATGTAGCCATGTGTTATGCTGAGTTTTCACCTTACATTCTGCAAATGGTTTGGAAGGCACAAGTAGCCTAGTGGTTGGAGCAGGGGATTAAATGTGAGTCAAGACTCCTGGGATCTATTTTCTCCCAGTGACTCTAATGCCTTGTGTAGATCACATAGCACCTCATTTTGTTCTTCCATAAAACAGGTGTAATTACTTTTAACTACCTCAAAGGTTAATGACAATGTTTGTCATTTGTCTCAAGATTCCCGGATGAAAGGCACAATGTAGGTGTGAGTGGGATCTTACTGTATTTCTTTTTAAAATGGAAGCATTTCAGGTCTGATGTTCCATAATTTAATCTGGGTTTGTCACTAACAAAGTGGATGCTTTTCCTATTTGAAATGGCTGCCAATATACACTAGGACATGCTGTTTGGAAAAGCTCTTTCCTTAACAGTTTGACGTATCCGAGGTTGCTCAAACAGCTACTACAATACAGAACTGGGACTTCCAAACTTCTTGGTTGTTTGCATAGGACATGGCTTGGAAATAGGTTGCCAGGGAATATGTAGATCCATACAGTCCTTTGAGCTGAACTGTCCTTGACAAGACAAGCTGCAGAAAATTCTTTCTTGAGCCTGCAGGAGCTGTTGGTATCAATGGACTGGTTCAAGCAAAGATACTTGTAATTAGGGAGTATGATGAGCGGTATGTCATACAAACCTTAGACAGAAGGGAAAGTAGACCCCTGTGAAGTCATTCAGTTGCCCATCAAAGGCTCAGAAATCATTATGTTGCCTCCTCCAGTTTACTACTCTGCTAAGCCAGCTATGTATCTTATGTGTGTTGTAGGAGCATAATTATGTGCCTGTAATGACAGCCTCCCTTCTGTCTACACTACGAAATTAGGTCGAATTTATAGAAGCCGGTTTTATAGAAATCGGTTGTATACAGCAGATTGTGTGTGTCCCCACATAAAATGCTCTAAGTGCTCTAGTCGGCGGACCGCATCCACAGTACCGAGGCTAGCGTCGACTTCCGGAGCATTGCACTATGGGTAGCTATCCCACAGTTCCCGCAGTCTCCGCCGCCCATTGGAATTCTGGGTTGAGATCCCAATGCCCGAATGATGCAAAACAGTGTCGCGGGGGGTTCTGGGTACATGTCGTCAGGCCCCTCCCCCTCCGTCAGAGCAACGGCAGACAATAGATTCGCGCCTTTTTACCTGCGTTACCTGTGCAGACAACATACCACGGCAAGCATGGAGCCCGCTCAGCTCAGCTCACCGTCACCATATGTCATCTGGGTGCCGGCAGACGTGGGACTGCATTGCTACACAGCAGCAGCAGCTAACTGCCTTTTGGCGGTAGACGGTGCAGCATGACTGGTAGCCGTGGGGCTGGCAGCCGTAGGGCTGCATTGCACCAGCCCCTTGCCTTTTGGTAGAAGATGGTATATTATGACTGGTATCCGTCGTCATCGTACTGCAGTGGCTGTCGATCATGGGCACCTGGGCAGACATGCTCAGTCCTATTGAACTGTCTTGACGATGATGGCTATCAGTCGTAGTATGCTATTTTCTGCCAAGCGCCCAGTATTTTCTGCTAAGCACCCAGAAGAGGCCGAGGGCGATCTGGGTGCTGACAGACGTGGGGCTGGCAGACGTGGGGCTGCATTGCTACACAGCAGCAGCCCCTTGCCTTTTGGTAGAAGATGGTATATTACGACTGGTATCCATCGTCATCGTACTGCAGTGGCTATCAGTCATGCTGCACCGTCGGCTGCCAGCTTAAGATGTAAAAAATAGATTTGTTCTGTATTCATTAGCTTCCCCCTCCCTCCGTGAAATCAACGGCCTGCTAAACCCAGGGTTTTGAGTTCAATCTTTGGGGGGGGCCATTCTGTGTAACGGTTGTTTGTGTTTCTCCCTGATGCACAGCCACCTTTGTTGATTTTAATTCCCTGTACCTGTACGCCATGTCGTCACTCGCCCCTCCCTCCCTCCTTCCCCTGGTCCGTCAGATACTAGTTTCGCGCCTTTTTTCAGACCAGGCGCCATAGCTAGCACTGGGATCATGGAGCCCGCTCAGATCACCGCGGCAATTATGAGCACTATGAACACCACGCGCATTGTCCTGGAGTATATGCAGAGCCAGGACTTGCCAAAGCAAAACCAGGACCAGCCGAGGAGGCGATCGCAGCGCGGCGACGAGAGTGATGAGGAAATTGACATGGACATAGACCTCTCACAAGGCACAGGCCCCAGCAATGTGGAAATCATGGTGTTACTGGGGCAGGTTCATGCCGTGGAACGCCGATTCTGGGCCCGGGAAACAAGCACAGACTGGTGGGACCGCATCGTGCTGCAGGTGTGGGACGATTCCCAGTGGCTGCGAAACTTTCGCATGCGTAAGGGCACTTTCATGGAACTTTGTGAATTGCTTTCCCCTGCCCTGAAGCGCCAGAATACCAGGATGAGAGCAGCCCTCACAGTTGAGAAGCGAGTGGCGATAGCCCTGTGGAAGCTTGCAACGCCAGACAGCTACCGGTCAGTCGGGAATCAATTTGGAGTGGGCAAATCTACTGTGGGGGCTGCTGTGATCCAAGTTGCCAGGGCAATGAAAGACCTGGTGATATCAAGGGTAGTGACTCTGGGAAACGTGCAGGCCATAGTGGATGGCTCTGCTGCAATGGGATTCCCAAACTGTGGTGGGGCCATAGACGGAACCCATATCCCTATCTTGGCACCGGAGCACCAAGCCACCGAGTACATAAACCGCAAGGGGTACTTTTCAATGCTGCTGCAAGCCCTGGTGGATCACAAGGGACGTTTCACCAACATCAACGTGGGATGGCCGGGAAAGGTACATGATGCTCGCGTCTTCAGGCACCCTGCTCTGTTTCGAAAGCTGGAGGAAGGGACTTTCTTCCCGGACCAGAAAGTAACCGTTGGGGATGTTGAAATGCCTATCGTGATCCTTGGGGACCCAGCCTACCCCTTAATGCCATGGGTCATGAAGCCGTACACAGGCAGCCTGGACAGGAGTCAGGACCTGTTCAACTACAGGCTGAGCAAGTGCCGAATGGTGGTGGAATGTGCATTTGGACGTTTAAAAGCGTGCTGGCGCAGCTTACTGACTCGCTCAGGCCTCAGCGAAAAGAATATCCCCATTGTTATTGCTGCTTGCTGTGCGCTCCACAATATCTGTGAGAGTAAGGGGGAGACATTTATGGCGGGGTGGGAGGTTGAGGCAAATCGCCCGGCCACTGATTACGCGCAGCCAGACACCAGGGCGGTTAGAGGAGCACAGCAGGGCGCGGTGCGCATCAGAGAAGTTTTGAAAACCAGTTTTGTGACTGGCCAGGCTACGGTGTGAAACTTCTGTTTGTTTCTCCTTGATGAACCCTCCGCCCCCCCGCCCCCACCCAGTTCACTCTACTTCCCTGTAAGCCAACCACCCCACCCTCCCCTCCCCCCTTCGAGCACCGCTTGCAGAGGCAATAAAGTCATTGTTACTTCACATTCATGCATTCTTTATTAATTCATCACACAACTAGGGGGATAATTGCCAAGGTAGCCCGGGATGGGTGGGGGAGGAGGGAAGGAAAAGGACACACTGCAGTTTAAAACTTTAACTCTTATTGAAGGCCAGCCTTCTGATGCTAGGGCAATCATCTGGGGTGGGGTGACTGGGTGGCCGGAGGCCCCCCCACCGTGTTCTTGGGCGTCTGGGTGAGGAGGCTATGGAACTTGGGGAGGAGGGCTGTTGGTTACACAGGGGCTGTAGCGGCGGTCTCTGCTCCTGCTGCCTTTCCTGCAGCTCAACCATACGCTGGAGCATATCAGTTTGATGCTCCAGCAGCCGGAGCATCGACTCTTGCCTTCTGTCTGCAAGCTGATGCCACCTATCATCTTCAGCCCTCAACTTGCTCTGTTCATCCCGCGATTCAGCCCGCCACCTCTCCTCTCGTTCATACTGTGCTTTTCTGTAGTCTGACATTGACTGCCTCCACGCATTCTGCTGTGCTCTGTCAGCGTGCGAGGACATCTGGAGTTCCGTGAACATATCATCCCGCGTCCTCCGTTTTCTCTTTCTAATCTTCACTAGCCTCTGTGAAGGAGAAACATTTGCAGCTGGTGGAGGAGAAGGGAGAGGTGGTTAAAAAAGACACATTTTAGAGAACAATGGGTACACTCTTTCACGTTAAATTTTGCTGTTCACATTACACAGCACATGTGCTTTCGTTACAAGGTCGCATTTTTCCTCTTATATTGAGGGCCTGCCGGTTTGGTGTGAGAGATCACTCACGCAGTGCCAGGCCACAGATTTCGGCTTGCAGGCAGCCATGGTAAGACACAGTCTTTTGGCTTTTTTAACCTTCTTAACATGTGGGAATGGTTTCAAACAGTAGCGCTCTCATTTCCCATACCAAGCACCCGTTGGGTTGGCCATTTAAAATGGGTTTGCAATGTAAAAGGAGGGGCTGCGGTTTCTGGGTTAACATGCAGCACATACCCAACTAACTCCCCTCCCCCCCCCACCCAATTCTCTGGGATGATCACTTCACCCCTCTCCCCCACCGCGTGGCTAACAGCGGGGAATATTTCTGTTCAGCAGAGCAGGAACGGGCACCTCTGAATGTCCCCTTAATAAAATCGCCCCATTTCAACCAGGTGACCGTGAATGATATCACTCTCCTGAGGATAACAAAGAGCGATAAGGAATGGATGTTGTCTGCATGCCAGCAAACACCGGGACCATACGCTGCCATGCTTTGTTATGCAATGATTCCAGACTGGCGTGGTAAAGTGTCCTACCATGGCGGACGGGATAAGGCAGCCCTCCCCAGAAACCTTTTGCAAAGGCTTTGGGAGTACATGAAGGAGAGTTTTCTGGAGATGTCCCTGGAGGATTTCCGCTCCATCCCCATACACGTTAACAGACTTTTCCAGTAGCTGTACTGGCCGCGATTGCCAGGGCAAATTAATCATTAATCATTAAACACGCTTGCTTTTAAACCATGTGTAATATTTACAAAGGTACAATCACCAGAGGTCCCCTGTGCGCCCTCAGGGGATGGGAGCACGCCTTGGGTGAATTCGGGGGTTACTGGTTCCAGGTCCAGGGTGATAAACATATCCTGGCTGTTGGGGAAACCGGTTTCTCCGCTTCCTTGCTGCTGTGAGCTATCTACATTATCTCCATCCTCATCTTCCTCGTACCCCGAACCCGCTTCCCTGTGTGTTTCTCCAGTGAGGGAGTCATAGCACACGGTTGGGGTAGTGGTGGCTGCACCCCCTAGAATGGCATGCAGCTCCGCGTAGAAGCGGCATGTTTGCGGCTCTGCCCCGGACCTTCTGTTTGCTTCTCTGGCTTTGTGGTAGGCTTGCCTTAGCTCCTTAATTTTCACGCAGCACTGCTGTGCGTCCCTGTTATGGCCTCTGTCCTTCATGGCCTTGGAGACCTTTTCTAATATTTTGCCATTTCGTTTACTGCTACAGAGTTCAGCTAGCACTGATTCATCTCCCCATATGGCGAGCAGATCCCGTACCTCCCGTTCTGTCCATGCTGGAGCTCTTTTGCGATCCTGGGACTCCATCACGGTTACCTGTGCTGATGAGCTCTGTGTGGTCACCTGTGCTCTCCACGCTGAGCAAACAGGAAATGAAATTCAAACGTTCGCGGGGCTTTTCCTGTCTACCTGGTCAGTGCATCTGAGTTGAGAGTGCTGTCCAGAGCAGTCACAATGAAGCACTGTGGATAGCTCCCGGAGGCCAATAATGTCGAATTCCGTCCACACTACCCCAATTCCGACCCGCTAAGGCCGATTTTATCGCTAATCCCCTCGTCGGAGGTGGAGTAAAGAAACCGGTTTAAAGGGCCCTTTAAGTCGAAAGAAAGGGCTTCGTCGTGTGAACGTGTCCAGGCTTAATTCGATTTAACGCTGCTAAAGTCGACCTAAACTCGTAGTGTAGACCAGGCCTGAGATTCAATGAAGGGTAGGGTAGAGCTGAAGGAAGTCACAAAGCAGCATTGTAGCCGGGGATATAGAATTGAGCCTACTTCACAGTCAGTGAAATAATAAATGTTGAACATGGAAAATCCACCTGTTTCCTGGCTGCCAAACCCACTGGCTCTTGTCAGCTCTTGTTTCTTTGAGGTGTTCAGATTGGTGAATGGCAAATACCCTTTGGCCACATCCCTGTAGTATCATCAACCCTAAAGATGTCTTTGGGAGGGATGATGGGACTCTCGTGAGAACCTCTTGTGACGTTGTGCAGTCTATATGGTTTTATAAAAACATGATAATAAGTGAATATGATGTAACTGGGATAGTTTTATAAAAATTTGATAATAAGTGACTATAATGCAAATGGCATATGCTTCGTGCAAAAGGTCTCTTGTAAGGTATCATTATGAGCTTTGTAATCTACTGAGTGTGATCATCCTATTTGTAGAAATGTAGCACTCTTGTATCTAAAACTAGAAATATAAAATGTAACTCTGAGGGCCTATTGTAATTATGTAAAGTGTGGGCCATTAAGGATGGTTTGGAATCTTGATGACTCCCATTGTCTGCAGATGGCTGTATTTACCTGTGAGTCTTCCTGTATATGTGTGTGCTGGCAAGTGAGTAGTGAAGTCTTGCAGTGACATGTGATCATGTCACCTGAACTGGAATCCATCTTTAACCTGGTGCTTTTCCAGTGGGGGGGGGGTGGAAACCCAGAGGGACAAAGGGTTCCCGCCTTATGCAAAAGATATATATAGGGGTGGAAGAGAACAGAGAGAGGGAGAGGAGCCATCATGAACTATCCCCTAGCTATCACCTGAGCTGCAACAAGAGCTGTACCAGGGGAAAGAATTGTGCCCAGGCCTGGAAGGTGTCCAGTCTGAGAAAAAGCTTACTGAAGCATCTCTGAGGGTGAGATTATCTGTATTCAGTTTGATTAGGCATAGATTTGTGCATTTTATTTTATTTTGCTTGTGACTTACTTTGTTCTGTCTGTTACTACTTGGAACCACTTAAATCCTACTGTCTGTATTTAATAAAATCACTTTTTATTTAGTAATTTACTCAGAGTGTGTATTAATACCTGGGGGAGCAAACAACTGTGCATATCTCTCTATCAGTGTTATAGAGGGCGAACAATTTATGAGTTTGCCCTGCATAAGCTTTATGCAGGGTAAAACGGATTTATTTGGGTTTAGACCCCATTGGGAGTTGGGCATCTGAGTGCTAAAGACAAGCACACTACTGTGAGCTGTTTTCAGGTAAATTTGCAGCCTTGGGACAAGTGATTCAGACCCTGGGTCTGTGTTGGAGCCAGACGGGAGTGTCTGATTCAGCAAGACAGGGTGCTGGAGTCCTAAGCTGGCAGGGAAAACAGAAGCAGAGGTAGTCTTGGTACATTGGGTGGCAGCTCCCAAGGGGGTTTCTGTGATCCAACCCGTCACAGTGGCGCAGCGAGCAGGGTCTGTGCACAGCTGATTGCTTTGAGATACTGGTAGTGATTTTAAGTGAGTTTTAAGTGTGGTGGCTGGAGAACAGACAAAGTGGTTGCTGGTTTGTTATTTTCTGTTTGCTTATTTCGGGAAAGGGAAGTAGGGACAGAAACGGAAGCAAAATAAGTAAGAATGAAGATCAAAAGAAGCGAAAACTACACAAGTTGCAAATTGCCCAAAAAGACTGAACACTGAGCGCTAGGAAAGTCTCTGTTAACTAAGAAGCCCCTGAGCTGAGTGCATCTCAGTTTCAGTGAACTGCAGATGGGTGTGGCCCAACCTCTGTCTGTGCTGAAGCTGACTGGAGTGTCTAACCTAGCAAGACAGGAGGGGAGGGGTGCCTGTTCTGGCAGGAGGGTGTTCTCTGTGGTATCCCAGCTCATCGAGTGATGGTCTCAGGGGAAGACAAATGGAAATTGATGTACAATTTGCCTGGGAAAAGGCTGACCTGGAAAAAGAAAAGGCTGCCCACCAGCCTGGACTTAAGAGACAAAGCAATTAAGACCCAGAAGCATGACCTGGCTGTAATGGAGTGGAAGAGGTGCACAGAGACATGTATCCTGGAGCTGGAAGTTGGGGTCCTGGTGACTGCTGCGGTGGGAACAAACCCCAAGGACTCTAGCTGGAAGCAAACCCAACCTGAGTGAAAGGGGGGGGATTTTGCTGGCCAGCGAAAGGTCTCTCATAGCTTGGAGCTGTGAGCCTACAGCTGGATCAGGGTCTCTTTCCCTTTTGGGGGACACAGGAGTGTCTGCCCCATAGGGGAGCCCAAAAATGAATTTTAGGTATACTGCCTCCGCCATGGTCAGTGTCCAAGTCTCTGGCAGTAAGTTCAGGAGGAGGGTGTGACGTTGTGCAGTCTATATGGTTTTATAAAAACATGATAATAAGTGAATATGATGTAACTGGGATAGTTTTATAAAGATTTGATAATAAGTGACTATAATGCAAATGGCATATGCTTCGTGCAAAAGGTCTCTTGTAAGGTATCATTATGAGCTTTGTAATCTACTGAGTGTGATCATCCTATTTGTAGAAATGTACCACTCTTGTATCTAAAACTAGAAATATAAAATGTAACTCTGAGGGCCTATTGTAATTATGTAAAGTGTGGGCCATTAAGGATGGTTTGGAATCTTGATGACTCCCATTGTCTGCAGATGGCTGTATTTACCTGTGAGTCTTCCTGTATATGTGTGTGCTGGCAAGTGAGTAGTGAAGTCTTGCAGTGACATGTGATCATGTCACCTGAACTGGAATCCATCTTTAACCTGGTGCTTTTCCAGTGGGGGGGGGGGCGGGGGGTGTGGAAACCCAGAGGGACAAAGGGTTCCCGCCTTATGCAAAAGATATATAAAGGGGTGGAAGAGAACAGAGAGAGGGAGAGGAGCCATCATGAAGAATCCCCTAGCTGTCACCTGAGCTGCAACAAGAGCTGTACCAGGGGAAAGAATTGTGCCCAGGCCTGGAAGGTGTCCAGTCTGAGAAAAAACTTACTGAAGCATCTCTGAGGGTGAGATTATCTGTATTCAGTTTGATTAGGCATAGATTTGCACATTTTATTTTATTTTGCTTGTGACTTACTTTGTTCTGTCTGTTACTACTTGGAACCACTTAAATCCTACTGTCTGTATTTAATAAAATCACTTTTTATTTAGTAATTTACTCAGAGTATGTATTAATACCTGGGGGAGCAAACAACTGTGCATATCTCTCTATCAGTGTTATAGAGGGCGAACAATTTATGAGTTTGCCCTGCATAAGCTTTATGCAGGGTAAAACGGATTTATTTGGGTTTAGACCCCATTGGGAGTTGGGCATCTGAGTGCTAAAGACAAGCACACTACTGTGAGCTGTTTTCAGGTAAACTTGCAGCCTTGGGACAAGTGATTCAGACCCTGGGTCTGTGTTGGAGCCAGACGGGAGTGTCTGATTCAGCAAGACGGGCTGCTGGAGTCCTAAGCTGGCAGGGAAAACAGAAGCAGAGGTAGTCTTTGAACATTGGGTGGCAGCTCCCAAGGGGGTTTCTGTGATCCAACCCATCACACCTCTGATCTTGCAAGAAACTCCTCCATTAATATCATGAGTTTCTGCTGTTGAGCGCTAGAACCTCACGATAGCAGCCCACAAGATTCTGTCACCATTGACTCTGAACCCAATCCCTCAGATAGATTTGGCCTCAATCCTGCCCCCTGAATCCTGTAGAAACTGATTCCAGGTCTGGATCTAAATACAGTCCCTTCAGCCCATCACTGATTGAAACACATGTCCAAACAGTAGGCCAAAGCCTGATATCCTTACTCAGTGTTTGCACTATTCTTACTCACTCTTTTCTCAAACTGTAAGGATTAGTGGCAGGGGGTCAGGCACCCAGCCTGCCTGTGACAGGCTCTGCTAAGGAGAATGAGCCAACCCAGATCCACCTGTGATACCTAGCAGGCTGGGCAGCAGTTAATTAGCTAATGAACATCTGAGTCTAATAAAGGCTTGTGAGGTCTCAGTCAGCAGGCCCCAGTACTCAGAGCAGAAGCTGCTGAGGAGGGGAGCTGGTTAAATAGCTCACCTGAAAAGGGGACCTAGGAAAGATGCTCCTGGAGGGAGCAGGATCCATAAGGGCTACGAGCGCCAAAGCCGTAGGAAGGCCCTGTCCCAGCTAAAGGACCTTACCAGACAGCAGCAAGTGGTCCATGTTGCTGGGGAACTACACACTGCTCTAGAGAAGAGCTGCAATGGTTTGCCTTCTGCTGGGCAACCATCTGTGCTGGTTGTTGGAAACCAGGGCATATAGGAAGATCTTCTCCTGCTAAATTCTTGAACTTTGGTCGGATGGACTGTAACTATGGGGAAGCTAGTCTACTGGAATAGGCACATAGCAGGGAGTCAAGGAAAGAGACCCTGGGATGTAAATTTAAATGGGGGAGGTTGGCTTAAGGGCTCAAACTCTCTGCTGCTCGTGGGTGGTACCCTGATTCCATTCTCAGCCCCACTAGGTAAGAACCTGGGGACTTTGACTACCTCATTTCAGGAACCATGTCAGACCCAGGAGCTGGAAGGGGAGCCGTGCCAGAAGGATCTGGCCAACTGTTCTAACAGACAGCAGGGTTATAGGGCTGAGGGCATCCAGATGGGAAGTGACTCCAGAGTTCTGGAGAGCCAGGAAATTGCTGGCAACTAGATTGGTGTAATCAAATAATTTTGTAAGTTGCAGGCCCAGATGAAGGATTTCCACCTGAAATTAGATGGTCAGATAAAGGTGCAGGAAACCCAAATCCAAGAATTAAAGGAGAAACATTCCGGGGCAGTTCAGTGGGGGAGGAGGGCGGAGGTGCTGACTGCACATCATGAATGACCAAAGCTGGTAGAAGCAGATCTGGAAAGGGCAAGGCAGGCCTGGGAAGGTGACTATTTTATGCTGGCCAATGAAGTTAAGATGATTCTAAGGGTATGTCTACACTACGAGAGTAGTTCGATTTTAGTTAAATCGAATATGTGGAATCGATATTACAAAGTCAAACGTGTGTGTCCACACTAAGGACAGTAATTCGACTTTGTCAGTCCACACTAACGGGGCAAGCGTCGACATTGGAAGCGGTGCACTGTGGGCAGCTATCCCACAGTTCCCGCAGTCCCCGCTGCCCATTGGAATTCTGGGTCGAGCCGCCATTGCCTTCTGGGTAAAAAAATTTGTCGAGGGTGCTTCTGGGTAACTGTCCTCATCCGTCCGTCACTACCGCCCTCCCTCCCTCCCTGAAAGCGCCGGCGGGAAATCAGTTCGCGCACTTTTCTGTTCAGTGACAGCGCGGACGCCACAGCACTGCGAGCATGGATCCCGCTGCGACCATCGCTGCAGTTGTGGCCGTTGTCAACGCATCGCAGCTCATCATCGACCTTTCCCAGAGGCAGATAGAGAGAAATGAGGCGAGGAGGCTACGGCAGCGCGGTGAGGACCTGAACTCCGAGAGTAGCACACGCCTGTCTGAAACCACGACACCCAGTGTCGAGGACATCACGGTGGCAATGGGTCTTGTGGATACTGTGGAACGGCGATTCTGGGCCCGGGAAACAAGCACGGACTGGTGGGACCGCATAGTGCTGCAGGTCTGGGATGAATCCCAGTGGCTGCGAAACTTTCGCATGCGGAAGGGGACTTTCCTTGAACTTTGTGAGTTGCTGTCCCCTGCCCTGAAGCGCAATGACACCCGGATGCGAGCAGCCCTGACTGTCCAGAAGCGAGTGGCCATAGCCCTCTGGAAGCTTGCAACGCCGGACAGCTACCAGTCAGTCGCGAACCAGTTTGGCGTGGGCAAATCTACCGTGGGGGTTGTTGTCATGCAAGTAGCCAAGGCAATCGTGAAGGTACTGCTGTCAAAGGTAGTGACCCTGGGAAACGCGCAGGCCATCATAGATGGCTTCGCCGCGATGGGATTCCCAAACTGCGGTGGGGCTATAGATGGGACTCACATCCCTATCCTGGGACCGGACCACCAGGCCAGCCAGTACATCAACCGAAAGGGCTACTTTTCGATGGTGCTGCAAGCACTGGTGGACCATAAGGGACGTTTTACTAACATCAACGTTGGATGGCCGGGCAAGGTTCATGACGCTCGCGTGTTCAGGAACTCTGGTCTGTTTAGACGGCTGCAGGAAGGTATTTACTTCCCGGACCACAAAATAACTCTTGGGGATGTGGAGATGCCTACAGTGATCCTCGGGGACCCAGCATACCCGCTAATGCCCTGGCTCATGAAGCCCTATACTGGCGCCCTGGACACAGAAAAAGAACTGTTCAACTACCGGCTGAGCAAGTGCAGAATGGTGGTGGAGTGTGCTTTTGGCCGTCTCAAGGGGAGATGGAGAAGCTTACTGACTCGCTGTGATCTCAGCGAAACCAATATCCCCATTGTTATTGCAGCTTGCTGTGTGCTCCACAATCTCTGTGAGAGCAAGGGGGAGACCTTTATGGCGGGGTGGGAGGTTGAGGCAAATCGCCTGGCTGCTGATTACTCCCAGCCAGACAGCCGGGAGATTAGAAGAGCCCAGCGGGACGCACTGTGCATCCGGGAGGCTTTGAAAGACAGTTTCCAGACTGAGCAGGGTCACCAGTGAATTTTAAGTTTGTGGACACAGAAGCTGAACTTGCCACCGTTTCTTTACCCAGTTACCGTTGACTATCCTCTCCAGTTACATACCCCCTTCACCCCCTTCCCAAAAAATAAAATCTGTTCTGTTTTGTTAATGAACACCGTTGTCTTTATTACTGTTTTCGCGGGAATGTTTTAAACCTGGGACGCAGACTGTGGCGGGGTGCGGGTTTAGTGTTGTGATGCAAATGATGCTTCTAAACTCCAGGAATGACAGGTTCCGCAGTGGTGGACTGGTTGTTTCAACAGAGCCTGCCAGCCCTCCTGGGCGGGACAGCGTGTATGTGTCAGCTATGTGACTGTCTGGCAGGGGGAGGAGGGTTACAGCTCCCCTGCTGCGCGGCTCTGTGATGCATTTGATCTGTAACTGCCCTCCCCCGCCACAAAGTCACAGAGCAACCCCCCCCCCCAGAACATGAAAACCACCTCCCAGATTGACCAGGGTCACTAGTCACTGCACTGGGTATGTGTCCTGATGCTGGACCTTACCCCGCCTCTGTACCCTGGTAAAGGTGACTGTCCTGTCCAATTACCAAGCCCCTTCCCCTCCTTCAGACAGACTGTCCTCCAAAAGAAAATCATGGAAACAGTAATTAACAGAAACGAATATTTTATTATGAACCACACAGGAAACGTGGGGGTTGAAACTTGCACGGGGGCTTCTGTGAGGTGTGTAGGAAAGGACTTTTGAAATTTTGGGGAATGAGAGCCTTCTAGTGCTAGAGCAGTCTGCAGGGGTTGACTGAAAGTTTTAACGGCCCTTGCCGCCCCTCCTTCTTTGTACTTTGGGTGAGGGGGGTGTGGGACTTGGTGGTGGGGGAGGGCGGTTAGAGATAGACTGCAGCGGGGCTCTGTCCTCCTGCCTCCGGTCTTGCAGAACATCCACAAGGCGCCGGAGCGTGTCCGTTTGCTCCCTCATTAGTCCAAGCAGCTTTTCAGTAGCCTGCTGGTCCTCCTGACGCCACCTCTCCTCCCGTTCCATGACTGCTCGGTGCATTTGTGACAAGTTCTCCCTCCACTGTGTCTGCTGGGCTGCCTGGGCTCGGGAGCAGCTCATTAGTTCTGAGAACATGTCCTCCCGCGTCTTCTTCTTCCTCCTCCTAATCTGCGCTAGCCTCTGGGAGTGTGCTGACAGGCTGGGTTGGGAGACAGTTGCAGATGTGTCTGTGTGAATGGGAAAAATGGAGTGAATTCCTGAGACAGATAAATGAAGTTGTGTACAAAGAACCTAGTCTTTCTCTGTGAACAAGACCATGCACTGCACCTCTCACATGCGCACTCAGGACAAGGTCGAATTTTCGGCCCTCGCCTTCAGTGCCTGGGGTCTTGCAGTGGTCTTGCAGTTATCTGAGAAGCGTGGCAGGACACCTGAACTTCTGTAGCGTGCAATCATGGTAAGCCGTAGACTTCTGGCTGCTTAACACTGTACTAGTAGCACTGGCCTCCTTTCACATTGAAAGCAATGCCAGTCTCTGCTGCCAGCAATCAGGACAGCATGAACTATGCCCCTGTCCCACCCCCTCGTGGCTGTCCCAGGGAAAGATCCCTGTATGCTGCCCCTCTCCCTCCACCGCGTGGCTGTAAAGCAGTCCCAATACTAACATTCCCCTCCCTAATTCAAAGCAGGGCGTCATGAGCGACATCACCCTGCTGAGGATCTCGGAGTCCCAGAGGGAAAGGATGCTTCGAGAAAGCCTTCAGAAACCAGGGCCGTTTGCCGCCATGCTCTGCAGGGCAATGATACCAGAGTACCTGATTGTGTCGTGGCGCGGAAACGTGTCCTACCACGGAGGGCCCAATAAGATCGCCCTACCCAGGAACCTGATGAACAGGGTGGAAATGTACCTTCATGAGACCTACGAGGAGTTCTCCTATGAGGATTTCGCCTCTATTCCCGGCCATATTGACCGGATTTTCGCGTAGGTGCACTGGGACTAAAGAGTGGAGCGTCTTGGGCAGCAGAATCATGACTTACCGGACATTGTAAAAAAAATTTTAAATACTTGGGACTAAATTGTGAAGAGCCTAAGGCAGACAAATCATGAAAAACCCTTTCTTACTATTGTAAATATTCCAGTTTTTTTGCAGATTATTGTTTACATGTTTAAGCACTTTAGGAAAAAGCCATTGTTAATATTATAAATATTTCAGTTCTTGTAAAAATAAATGTTTAGATATTTAAAGCACTTACTGCTTGATCCTTCCCCTGATTCTGTCTCCAGGGTAAGGGATGGGGACGGTTGGTAGGGGATCTCGGTAAGGGTGATGAAGAGCTCCTGGCTGTCGGGGAAATCAGCGGTGCCAGCGCTGTCGACTGCCTCGTCCTCCTCATCTCCTTC
Source organism: Emys orbicularis (assembly GCF_028017835.1). Classification (NCBI taxonomy): domain Eukaryota; kingdom Metazoa; phylum Chordata; order Testudines; family Emydidae; genus Emys; species Emys orbicularis. Next base: position 201,225,609 of record NC_088685.1, read on the forward strand.
TTCATCTTCCCCGTCCGCTAACATGTCCGACGAGGAACCTGCCGTGGACAATATCCCATCCTCAGAGTCCACGGTCAGTGGTGGGGTAGTGGTGGCGGACGCACCTAGGATGGAATGCAGTGCCTCGTAGAAACGGGATGTGTGGGGATGGGATCCGGAGCGTCCGTTTGCCTCTTTGGTTTTTTGGTAGCCTTGTCTCAGCTCCTTGATTTTCACGCGGCACTGCGTTGCATCCCGGCTGTATCCTCTCTCTGCCATGGCTTTAGAGATCTTCTCGTAGATCTTTGCATTCCGTCTTTTGGAGCGCAGCTCTGAAAGCACGGACTCATCGCCCCACACAGCGATAAGATCCAAGACTTCCCTATCAGTCCATGCTGGGGCCCTCCTTCTATTAGATTGCACGGCCATCTCTGCTGGAGAGCTCTGCATCGTTGCCAGTGCTGCTGAGCTCGCCACGATGTCCAAACAGGAACTGAGATTCAAACTGCCCAGACAGGAAAAGGAATTCAAATTTTCCCAGGGCTTTTCCTGTGTGGCTGGTCAGAGCAGCCGAGCTCGGACTGCTGTCCAGAGCGTCAACAGAGTGGTGCACTTTGGGATAGCTCCCGGAGCTATTACCGTCGATTTCCATCCACACCTAGCCTAATTCGATATGGCCATTTCGAATTTAGCGCTACTCCTCTCGTTGGGGAGGAGTACAGAAGTCGAATTTAAGAGAGCTCTATGTCGAACTAAATAGCTTCGTGGTGTGGACGGGTGCAGGGTTAATTCGATGTAACGGCGCTAAATTCGACATAAAAGCCTAGTGTAGACCAGGCCTAAATGTCAAAGAAATCATTTTGCACTTGTGGAAATGAGTAACAGAACCACCACTCAGTTCAAATAGTGGCTCAGGAAGGGCAAACCAGGCAAAGAGCAAGCCTCTCACACCCACAGACACTGTGACGGACCTGGGGCACAGGAGTTGCTACAAGAAGAGATGCGCCAGAAACTCAGTCTCAGGACCCAGGAGGAGTGGGTGGAGACTGAGAAGAACTACTTAAAAAAGCAGATGTTTGAAGAAGCCAGACTGAATAGAGACCTTGAGAAGGAGATCACCCGCCTACAAGACAAACAGAAGGCGACAGAATATCTGCTAGTTTTGGAGAAGGGGAAACTGAGGCAGGGACACACCTGCTGCTCCACATTGGGCCACGAGATGGCATGCGGATGATGCACTACCCAACAACGAGCTAAAACTCTTAAAAACTGAGGACCAGATTGTGACAGGTGGAGGAGGAGGGAGTGTGCAAGGAGTCTCCTCTCAGCCTTGCCCAGTTCATGCCAGGGCCACTCAATATCAGAGAAGCTCAAGGGACCCTCCTCGATGCAACCCAAAGGAGGCATGGAAGAAGGAAGCCATGGCCTTTATGAACAGCCTGCAGAACGGGCCACCTGCACCACCCAAGAGGTCCCTCTGAGCACTAGGCTGTCTATTGTAGCAGTACAGCTCTACATGTCCCCCTGCTTGGGCCAGGGGAAGTAAGTGCTCCAGTTTGGCCTGGGGTAAGGACCTCAGGATTGGGCTTGCTGGGAGCCTGCTCCAATATTTTTAAGTGTGTTAATGTTAGAGGAAGGTGAAATACAAAGAGTCTGAGTTTCTGCGGGTAAATAATGAATACAGCCTCTGTGTAATAGAACGGCTGACTTCTGTTCCTGGTCGAAATTAATAACAACATAGGTTTGGCATCAGCTAGTCTGTCCTTTCAGCCCTAACTGCAGTAATTTGATTTAAATCATCATCTCAAATAGCTTGTGCACTGGTGCCCAGCATACAAGTACTTTGGGAAACTCTCATATGGTTTATGGATAAAGACACTTTTTGAACAGTTTAGCCATAGATATATAGAGGTTTTTGAACCTCCTCCTCCTCTTTACTGGTGAAATGACTTGTGTGGCAAAATTTATAATATTGCTTCATTAAAACTTCATTTGCACTTGTCTCATATGGTAGCTGAACAAAGGAATTCCTGTCACACAAGAAATAACCTGGGGGAAATGATAGCAGCTTCTTCTCAGTGTTGGAATTGATTACCCTTGGAAGATGAGGCAAATTTGGGATTAAGTCATAAAGATCATAAGAATACCATTAGGGAAGCATTTAAGGAAAGGAAATGCTGCCACTTCTAGTACTACAGTGTTGACAGATAATGGGTAGCATCAAATTTAGGGCCTTTTTATCTTCTTTATATTTGTATCTGCTCCACACAATGACTGGGAAATGGCAACAAGCTTTGAGTGGTGATTGTGTCTCCACACAAGAAGGGTCTTAACATAGTCATTGTAAGGGAATAAACAGAATTGTCTTATGCAAGTTCACCTCCTGGTCTCATAATAATGTCTAAGATTTCTCAGAGTCCGGGCACAGTTAGGGATGCGGCTTACCCTGGTGATTTGTGTGATGCCTTTTTCTCCCAGATAAATTTAACGTGTTCCATCAACTGACCTAAAGCACGGAAAATAAGACAAATGTGTTCTCCCAAGTGAGTCAGAAAGGAAAACAATAGTTTGTCCAAACTATTCATCTTAATAACATCGATCCAGTCAATCAGTATAAATGGAAGAAAAAATCCATAAATCTATATCCTGAGTCATTTCTTGTAACCAGAGTATCATATCTTGTGTTATATTCATTTGATATGCGTGTAAACTTTCAGGAATTATGGGGTCCAGGGAGGAAACTGTTTCCAGACTTTTGGAAACATAATTAGGTGGCCTTGGATTAAGCAGTTGAAATGAACAGTCTCCCTTCAAATAAAATGGCATTTTTGCATACACTCCGCTGTGGCATGAAATGAGTTAAAATTAAAGAGCATTCATTGAGATATGCTTTGATGGCTCTGTGATACTCCAAACTTTCCGTGTATTTTAAGAACACAAGTACTGGACTGTGAAAATCATCTGGGACCAGCAGGGATATTTTATTAATGTTTTCTCCAGTTTGGCTTCCTGCCACTCTGTGCATTGTTTTATTACTAGGGGCAAGGGTTCTGTTGATTTTACAAACAAGCCAAAACTGCAGGCATCAGCTCTTTTGGATACTTCTGTAGCGAAGGAATGGGCCAAATTCACTTCCGCTGAACTCCATTGACTTCAATGGAGTTACACAAATCTGCACAGAGGTTGGTATTAAGAATTCCACCTGGTGCATCATCAAGTACTGTAGGGATCATGCCCAAATATTTCAACCAAAATCCCATTTATTTAAGTACTTCTGATATAGACACATGCTTCCATGAGGCAAGGACAACGGTCTCGCTGAGATTATCACCATTTTAATATTAATTGTCCTGTGTAATTTCTCTGAGATATTTCTCTTGTTTGATCAGACTGAAACATTGTAAAAGATTCAAGCCTGGTTGCAATACTCTTAAAAAAGAAAGAAAGAAAGAAAGAAAGAAAGAACGAAAATGTATCTTTGGGCTGCTCTGCTCTCAGGACTTGATCTTGTCTCCCCTCAGCTCCACTGAATTCACAGAATGATTTTGTACATAAAGGCCCTGGCTGAGAAGGTGCTGAACCTTTCCTCCAATGTTCCCTCAGCACCCACTGACTTTTGTCTGAGGAAGGACTTCTCCATATGCAGATTGCAGAATTGTCAGACTGCTTTGGCCCTTGCTTTTAGCAAGATAGCTAAGCACTTGCTTAAGTACCTTGCTCAGTCAGGGCCTTTATCTCTTTCTTCTTTCTGATCTGTCCCCATTTCCTCCCTCTCTAGGCTTTCCCAGAGTTTTACCTTGACCTTAGCCTGCTTACATTTGCTATGACCCATTTGTAGTAGCAATTTAAATTATTGTCTCATTATCAATGTTTGCTCTTCGCTTTCATCTCTTTACATGTCAGCCATACGTTGTGACTCTAGCTGTTTGATATGTTTTCCCCATTTGCCATCTGTGGTCCATATTTTGCTTTCTTCCTGTTACGCTACTTTGATTTGCTGACACCAAAACAAATATGACAGTGGCAGGCAGATGTAGTGACGCTCAGAATGATAGGTTTCAGAGTAGCAGCCGTGTTAGTCTGTATCCACAAAAAGAACAGGAGTACTTGTGACACCTTAGAGACTCTAACAAATTTATTTGAGCATAAGCTTTCCTGGACTACAGCCCACTTCTTCGGATGCATCCGAAGAAGTGGGCTGTAGTCCACAAAAGCTTATGCTCAAATAAATTTGTTAGTCTCTAAGGTGCCACAAGTGCTCAGAATGATGTGTATCTTCACAGCTGTCTAGTCACTTCATTTGCTAAGTCCTGCTCTTTTGCCAGAATTTTCCCTTCCCCTCCTGGTGGAATGACCCCACCCCGGATCCTGCAGCTCCTGGAGCACCAGATTTTGCACTGAGAATGGGAGTAGTCTCTGCTGTCCCTCAGCAGGCAGCTCCTCACTACAAAGCCCTAAGGCAGCTCCAAACTTTGACTTTTTCTCTGCCCTACCTCTCCTTCCCACCATGACTCCCATGCTTGTCTTCTGGCCTTCCCTTCATGCATTAGTTTTCTCTCTTCCCCAGACCTCACTGCTCCTCCCCTTCTCTATTCCCCGTCCTTCTCTGCTCCCTGGAGCGGTAGCCTTTTCAGCCCTTCCCTGTCTCACTCATATATCCTCACCTCATCTCCATCTCACTCATTGCCTCATGCATCTCTCCTCAGGGTGATCTCTCTCCTAATCCTGGCCCATCCTTCACCTCAGTCCTCTCCTCCTCCCACTCTCTCCTGTGCCTTCATGCTCACAGCCCTTGCAATCTGATTCCCACCATTTCTCTCCTGCTCTTCTCCAGTTACCCCTGGAAATCCTGCTCCCTCTCCAAGAAGCTGACTTGGGCCACAACTTCTTTTTCATCTCACACTGTTCACCACTTTGCTCTCACCAAATCTGACATGCTCCCAATTGACACAATTTTCTCACTTTCCCCAAGCTGTGTTGCTTCACCCTCTTGCTCCTCACGCCCATCAGCTCCAGCTCCTTTCTCGTTTGCCTTCACATAACTTCTCCTTTGAAATCCACTCCAGCTTCTTCCCCATTCCATGTACTGCCCCATGGATCCCAGCCTCCCTTTCCCTTTGAATCCTGGTTTGTTTGTTTGGTTGGTTGATTGATTGGTTGGTTTTTTGCTCATTCCTCATTCTATTACCACCATGTGCTTTCCTCAGTGTCTCCCACTTTCCCACATCCTGTCATTTGATCGGTGATCTTCAGTGCATCTATCTCTTTGAATTCTCTCTTAGCTTTTTCCGGTCTTCCCTCTTCTCATTTCCTTCTAGTAACACCATCATTTCAGCTATTCTTGACTGTTTCACTCCACTCCCCATATATTTAGTTAATATGTGCTAGAATCAAAAACCTAGTCCCAGAAGAAAAGAACCACTTTGTGGTTGAGTTGCAAATATTACTGAACACAGAAAGAGTTTTTACACCTTTTTATGTAGAACAACAAAAAATCTACTCATTAGTTTGATCTTAGTTAAAAGAAATCATGTGTAATGTAATGGAAAATGGAAAGGAATGAAGTTAAAAATGAAAATGAGGTATCTCATTAAAGCTCTATAAATCAATAAATTGCGTGCACCAACAAGAGTTGCCCATAACAAGCACAACAACATTTGTGTACCGGACAGACAAATGGTATCTTAAGAGGCATCTCATGAATTAAATAGAACACACACAAAAAGATGACTTATGATTACAGAAAGCAAGGATGGCTTGTGCCTGATGGAACAATTTTATTATGACATATGCATGGAAATCTTACAAAGAGCAATGCTGACCTTCAGACAACTCATGAGAGAAGGAATATAATGGACTTAAAGTGAGGGGTAGAAAATATTGATTATGGGTCTAATCCAGCTCTTATGTGAACAATTGGGGCAATAGCAACATTTATCTTGTGTTCAATAGCCCGCTATGATCAGAGTGCAGCTCTGTGGGTTAGGGGCATAAGTATGGTGCTGCAGTCATTTGGAACATTGTGGGTCTGGGACAGGGTATACAAACCCCACACCAGGAAAGGCAGGGTTAAAGAGCAGCTTTGGGCTCAGGCAGATCTATCCCACCACACCTGTGAGGCTTGCCACTCTGGAGGAGGAACCTTGAAAGGGAGAAGTCCTGTTCAGAAGGGCCCAGCCCTGGGACCTGGGAGCTGAACAGACCTCTCCCCATTAGCAACCAGGATGGAGCACTGTGGAGGTTGATACTAAACTGTTCAAGATAGTTAAGACCAAAGCAGACTGTGAAGAACTCCAAAAAGATCTCACAAAACTAAGTGATTGGGCAACAAAATGGCAAATGAAATTTAATGTGGCTAAATGTAAAGTAATGCACATTGGAAAAAATAACCCCAACTATACATACAATATGATGGGGGGCTAATTTAGCTACAACTAATCAGGAAAGAGATCTTGGAGTCATTGTGGATAGTTCTCTGAAGATGTCCACGCAGTGTGCAGCGGTGGTCAAAAAAGCAAACAGGATGTTAGGAATCATTAAAAAAGGGATAGAGACTAAGATGGAGAATATCTTATTGCCCTTATATAAATCCATGGTACGCCCACATCTTGAATACTGCATACAGATGTGGTCTCCTCATCTCAAAAAAGAGATACTGGCATTAGAAAAGGTTCAGAGAATGGCAACTAAAATGACTAGGGGTTTGGAACGGGTCTCATATGAGGAGAGATTAAAGAGGCTAGGACTTTTCAGCTTGGAAAAGAGGAGACTAAGGGAGGATATGATAGAGGTATATAAAATCATGAGTGATGGGGAGAAAGTGAATAAGGAAAAGTTATTTACTTGTTCCCATAATATAAGAACTAGGGGCCACCCAAATGAAATTAATGGGCAGCAGGTTTAAAACAAATAAAAGGAAGTTCTTCTTCACACAGCACACTGTCAACCGGTGGAACTCCTTGCCTGAGGAGGTTGTGAAGGCTAGGACTATAACAGCGTTTAAAAGAGAACCTCCATGAATTTATCTAGTTAAGTCCATTAATAGCTATTAGCCAGGATGGATAAGGAATGGTGTCCCTAGCCTCTGTTTGTCAGAGGGTGGAGATGGATGGCAGGAGAGAGATCACTTGAGCATTACGTGTTAGGTTCACTCCCTCTGGGGCACCTGGCATTGGCCACTGTCGGCAGACAGGATACTGGTCTGGATAGACTTTGGTCTCACCCAGTATGGCCATTTTTATGTTCTTATGTTCTTATGAGGACAAAGATGGCAGAGGGTTCTTGTGAGCAATGCATGATAGCCATGAAGATGCTGTGCTGGGCTATGGCTTGTCATGAAAGGAGGGAGGCCAGGCAGGGCCATCCCTAGCTATTCTGGGGCCCTACGCAGCCCCTCGGCGGGCGGGGGGAGGGAGTGTGGGGCCCCAGGCCTCCGTGGGGAGCGGGGCTGGCCCCAGGCCTCCATGAGGGGGGGCGGGGCTGGCTTGGAGGACAGGGCAGAACCACCCCCCAGCACTCACCGGTGGCGCAGCTGGTGCCAAGCCGCTGCACTTCCCGCCGTCAGTGAGTGCAGGTCCGACCCTGCTGCAGTCCTCAGGGAAGTGGGGACGGGGCTGGGGTGGAGCAGGGATGGGAAGAGGCAAGGCTGGGGCGGGGCAGGGGCTTTAGGGAAGGAGTGGAGGGGGGCAGGGCTGGGGCGGAGCAGGTGTGGGGGCCATGGGGAAGAGGCGGAGCGGGGGCTGGAGCAGCACGCAGCTGCGCAGGGCACCAGGAAATTTGGTGTCCCAGATTTCCTGGTGCCCTATGCAGCTGCATACATTGTGTATGGGTAAGGATGGCCCTGAGGCCAGGGACATATTTTGTGTTTTGCCTTTCCTTTGTTACCTTTCCTCTGAAGAGGGCTGGGGGCCCTCCGATGGCCAGGGGCAGGCCAGGGCAGCACTCGTGCCGGCCTGAGGGGGAGGGGTCGGCCAAGCAGCTTGGCCTGGCACTGGAGCCAGTGGCTCGGCCTGGCGTTGGGGCCGTCCTGGCACTGGGGGAGCCAGCTGGCATGGATGGGGCAGGCAGGGATTCCTCCAGCCATAGGGGCGGGGGATTTGGGGCTCCAGCAGAAGGGGTGTGGCTTCTGGCAGAAGGGGCAGGGCCAGCAGGCTAACCTCCCTGAAGTGGGGGGTTCACCCACCGCCCATGGAGTGGAGAGTGCTTCCTGTGTGGCAAAATGTGACGGATGTTGTCCAATTAGAAATAGAGGTCTTTATCATTGACGTCCGAACACTCCCCATGTGTCAGGGTTTGGTGACGATCCGTACAAGTGTTCAAGAGTAACAGTATTCCTTTTATATTGTTGTGTAGATATTGTTGTGTAAATATGTCCTTTATTAGTCTCTACATACACTCTTCAAGTCTTAAAACACAAGTACACTTTCACAATTACACAATAAAAGAAGGTTCACAATATTACAGCTGGGCTCTCACTTCACTTCAGTCATGGGTAGTATGTAAACTCCTGATTGGGGGAGGCTAGCTCCCAGCTCCGCCCTTTCTGCCCAAGGTCCCACCCTTCCACCCCCCTTGCCCACCGGAGACGGCCCTCCCAAGCACCCCCAGTCCTGGAGCACTGGGTGGGTGGCCTCAGCCCCAGTGTCCCCAGCCCCAGAGAGCCAGGCGGGCGACCACAGCGCCCCCAGTGCCAGGCAGCCCAAGCACTGGCCCCTGCCGCCCTGGGCCACAGGCGGCCTTACCCTAGCCTCAGCCCCAGCCTGCTTTGGGGAACAGATACAGCCTAACCCGGGGCCATGGGGGAAGAGCAGAAAGCAGAAGGGGGTCTCGAGGCAGAGTGTGGGCGAGGCCATGTCTGGCTGTTTGGGGAGGCTCAGCCTCCCTGGCTTGGGATACCTGCTACCCATTACTTCAGTTCAGTCTTATATTTTACTGACTGTCTGGCGACGCCCTGCCCCTTATATACCCACAAGGACATGGCTGACAACATTATAGGAGATTCGAGGAAAATGTAGTTCTCAGAAAGTCTGGAAGGTTCCACAAGATTCTACAAAGGTCCAGAACATTCTAGGAGGTTAGTGAAAAATGAATCCACATACGGAATACCTGAAACATTTTACTTCAAACATTCTATTTTCCCTTTTGTCACCAATAACAAAAACACCCTGACCCCGGCGGCCCCCAAGCCCAGCATCCCACATGGTCGCTTAGGTCGCCTGCCCCTAAATCCGGCCCTGAGCCCAGCATAGAGTGGAGGGACTGGGTTTCCCTACAGGCCATCATGGAAAGGCCTGGTGAAGGCCTTGGTCAAGGGTGATAAGACCTAGTGGGTGTAGTGTTGGGCTGGAGCCCAAGAATAGGCTGCTGGACTTTTATTGGACTGGACTCTGATGTCACCTGAAAGAGGAGAGACTAAACTACAACTCGCCTGGATGGCTGAGTAAGGGAGGCCACCACCAGGCCTATATGGCTGCTCAGGGAGGCTATGGAGAGGGAAAACCTGACAATGCTGCACCCAGCCGGAAGGCAGCCCGCTGGCTGCTTTGTCCCAAAGTCCAATTCTACCTTCACTTACATGGGCATAACTCCCCTTCACTGCAATGGCAGTTGAACCCATGGGAGTGTGGGTGAAATTAATGTATCATAACTTGCCTTATAAAATAAAAAATAGTATAGTATTTTAAATAAGGGTACAAAACATGACAGCACTATTGATTCTGCGGAGTTTGGGGGCATGTTTAATAAAGGGCTTTGTGACAGAGTATACCAGACCCTCTGAGGCCCCCTGCTGGAGGCCTCATGGCCCTGCCACATCCCACCCCCCAAAAGGGTCCTCCAAGCTGCCTAGAATGGCTGTGTGGGACACAGCCAACCAGGGCCCAGCAGCCTAGTATAAGAAGAGCTGCAGGGCCAGAGGGAGTTTAGTTTTTTGCTAGAGCTGTAAGAGTGTGGATGGAGCTGCAGAACCCAGGGCTGGGCTGGGCTGCCAGAAGCCAGGGAGAGCAAGAAGGACCCCTGAGCTGGTTGCTGGGACTCCATTAGGACAAAGCCCTGAGGCAAGGGTGAAGATGGTGTGTGGTGTGGCTGTAGGGAAGTGGCCCAGAGAATTAGAGAAGCCATGTGACATAGTTAAAGGGACACAGCCGATGGCTGCTATCTACAGGGTCCCTGGGCTGGGACCTGGAGTAGTGGGTGGGCCCATGTTCCCCTCCACCCCCCATTAGCCACTGGGGGGAAGTGGCCTGGATATTGAGGGAACTGAACTATAGTGGCCCAACTGGAGAGCTGCAGCCAGAAAGCACAAGAGGGAACTTAAGTTTAGGGTTTCTATTTTCAAAAATCTGTACCTCAATGTATACATTATATGCGTTCTGTTGCATGCTATAGGTTATGGCATGCCAGTGGTGGATGAAGTAATATCCCTGTATCTGTAGCTTGTAAAGTGCTTTGAGTAGTCGGATACTATGGTCATGAGTACAGCTTAGATGTTTAAATGTAGGGCCTTTTAGAATAGTAACATGCTGTAGCATTGTATTTTTTAATCTGCATTAATGTCAGCAGTAAGACTGTACAGGAGTGGTGTGATGTCTGTCTGCTGCATATGTGGCACTAAACATCAGGGTGGTTGAACACTGGAATAAATTGCCTAGGGAGGTTGTGGAATCTCCATCTCTGGAGATATTTAAGAGTAGGTTAGATAAATGTCTATCAGGGATGGTCTAGACAGTATTTGGTCCTGCCATGCGGGCAGGGGACTGGACTCGATGACCTCTCGAGGTCCCTTCCAGTCCTAGAATCTATGAATCTATGAATCTATAAGAGGGCAAAAACATTTTCTCTAGGGAGGGAGCCCCGGGGCACTGCCCTATCCTGGAACAGGGATAAACACACAGAGGTGGAGCTCATGAGTGATGAGTGTGTCCTGTTACAGGTTTGTATGTTGTATAAGTAATATCACTAGTTATTTGATGATAATGTTGTTTCACTTTACCACAAATTCAGTCGTCCGTCACTGTTTAAAAACTGGCCAGTTGCCTAGGTACAAGATGTAACTTTGTAGCGTCTGTGTGATGGCTGCCATCTTGGCCAACACGCCAGGGACCTCTAGAGCTAAAAGCAGAAGTTGCTACAGCTTGAACCAGAGTCATGGCTCTTTAGCTGGGGACTGTAATCACTCAGATCCTCTGTGGATCAGCAGAGAATTGCCCCTGTAACACACGCTTGTCAGTGAGATATATTTGCACTAACCACAGTATTCTCTACAGTCAATGTAGAACTGTTAATTACTCTTCAAATACAAAAAAAACCATACGTTTTTTAGGGAGGATATCTGTGTGCTCAGTGAAAAGAGGAGTTGGAATTTCTCTGTTTATTCCACGCCAGAGGTCTAGATAGGAGTTTGACTCCCAGGGTATTCTGACTTTGGACCGATCTGTAAAGAAGCTGTCACTTAGGAGTGGAGAGTAGTTACTCAATCCAGACATTTGACAGTCAGTACCTTTGTTCTGTTTGCCTTTTGCAGAATGTGCCAGTCTGGAATAGGAGATAATGAATACTTGAATGTCACAATTTTCAGCTGTACCTCACATTATTATTCAGAGGTGCAAGCATGGGGAGGGGACTGGTAGTGAAATTGCATGAATCCTGCAGCTATACTGAGACCACAGGACAGTAATAAAAGGAGGAGGGAAGTCAAATGACTTCATGAATTCTTCAATTAGAAATCTGTACTATGGGTATGATTCTCCCCCCTCACCACCTTTACTCTGAGGGGGAAAGGGAAGCCCCATTTATTCCACATACCAAAAAATAGAGTTACTGTTTTAAAAGACAAATGTAATCAGTGTTATAATTATTGAGAGGCAAACCTGCACATTCAGCACTGTTAGGCCTGGTCTACACTACGACTTTAATTCGGATTTAGCTGCCTTAATTCGAATTAACGCTTGACCCGTCCACACAACGAAGCCATTTAATTCGAATTAAAGGGCCCTTTAATTCGATTTCTGTACTCCACCCCGACGAGCGGAGTAGCGCCAAAATCGAATTTGTCAATTCGAATTAGCGTTAGTGTGGCCGCAATTCGATGTTATTGGCCTCCAGGAGCTATCCCACAGTGCACCATTGTGACCGCTCTGGCCAGCAATCTGAACTCGCATGCACTGGCCAGGTGGACAGGAAAAGCCCCGGGAACATTTGAATTTCATTTCCTGTTTGCACAGCGTGGAGAGCACAGGTGACCACAGAGAGCTCATCAGCACAGGTAACCATGCAGGCTGATAATCGAAAAAGAGCACCAGCATGGACCGTACAGGAGGTACTGGATTTGATCTCTATATGGGGAGAGGATTCAGTGCTAGCTGAACTGCGTTCGAAAAGACGAAATGCCAAAACTTATGAAAAAATTTCCAAGGGCATGATGGAGAGAGGCCACAATAGGGACACAGATCAGTGCCGCGTGAAAGTCAAGGAGCTCAGACAAGCCTATCAAAAAGCAAAGGAGGCAAACGGTCGCTCCGGGTCAGAGCCGCGGACATGCCGCTTCTACGCTGAGCTAAATGCATTTCTAGGGGGGGCCGCCACCACTACCCCACCTCTGACTGTGGATTCCGAGCTGGGGATAATCTCATCAGGTACACCTGATGATTCCGCGGAAGGGGAAGAGGAGGAGGAGGAGGACGAGCTGGCAGAGAGCACCCAGCTCTCCGTTCTCCCCAACAGCCAGGAACTGTTTCTCACCCTGACTGAAGTACCCTCCCAAGCCTCCCAAGCCAGCACCCAAGACCATGACCCCATGGAAGGGACCTCAGGTGAGTTTACCTTTTAAAATATAAAACATGGTTTAAAAGCAAGCATTTTTAATGATTAATTTGCCCTGAGCACTTGGGATGCATTCGCAGCCAGTACAGCTACTGGAAAAGTCTGTTAACATGTCTGGGGATGGAGCGGAAATCCTCCAGGGACATCTCCATGAAGCTCTCCTGGAGGTACTCCAAAAGCCTTGCCACAAGGTTTCTGGGCAGTGCAGCCTTATTCCGTCCTCCATGGTAGGACACTTGACCACGCCATGCTAGTAGCAAGTAATCTGGTATCATTGCCTGACAGAGCCTGGCAGCGTATGGTCCCGGTGTTTGCTGGCATTCAAGCAACATCCGTTCTTTATCTTGCTGTGTAATCCTCAGGAGAGTGATATCGCTTAGGGTAACCTGGTTGAAATAAGGGAATTTAATTAAGGGGACTGAGGTGGCCGTTCCTACTGGGCTGTTTGCCTGTGGCTGAAAAGAAATCCTTCCCTGCATTTAGCCAAGTGCAAGGGGGGGGGGGAGGATTGGCCCAGAGCTTTTCGCGTTTTGCTAGCAGGGATCTTCCCTGATACCAGCCAGGCGGTGGGGGGAGGGATAAAGCACTCATCCCAGAGAATTCATGGCGGGTGGGGGGGGGGTGTTAGTTTGGTTCCTGCAGGGATCTTCCCTGATACCAGCCACGCGGTGGGGGGAGGGATAAAGCACTCATCCCAGAGAATTCATGGCGGGTGGGGGGGGGGTGTTAGTTTGGTTCCTGCAGGGATCTTCCCTGATACCAGCCACGCGGTGGGGGGAGGGATAAAGCACTCATCCCAGAGAATTCATGGCGGGTGGGGGGGGGGGTGTTAGTTTGGTTCCTGCAGGGATCTTCCCTGATACCAGCCACGCGGTGGGGGGAGGGATAAAGCACTCATCCCAGAGAATTCATGGCGGGTGGGGGGGGGGGTGTTAGTTTGGTTCCTGCAGGGATCTTCCCTGATACCAGCCACGCGGTGGGGGGAGGGAGAAAGCACTCATCCCAGAGAATTGGATGGGGGGGGGGGGTGTTAACCTTCAGCAGCAGAAAACAAGCTAACAGGAAAACTGCAGCACAACGGGCTTTGCTTGGTATGTGGGAAAGCAGGGCGCAGAAGCCTAAAGACAGTGGCTTACCATGGCAGCATGCAAGGTGAATTCTGTTGCCCCGACCTGCGTCTGTGATCTCTAGCAGCAAAGCCACAGGCACTCAATATTAAGAGGCAAAATGCGACCTTGCACAGAAATCACATGTGCTATGTAATGTGAATAGTATACACCGTGAAAGAGTATAAGCATTGTTCTGAAAAATGTATCTTTTAAAAAAATTCTCTCCTTTTTTCACTCCCTCCAGCAGGTGCAAATGTTTCAAGCCTCCCTCCTCCTTCCCGAAGGCTATCCCAGATAAGGCGTCGTAAAAAAAAGACGAGAGAAGAGATGTTTTCCGAAATCATGCAATCCACCAGGAATGAAAGAGCTCATCTGAATGAGTGGAAGGAGACGGTTTGCAAGTATAGGAAAGAAGCCAGTGACCGTGAGGACAGAAGGGACCAACGTGAGGACATGAGGGACCAACGTGAGGACATGAGGGACCAACGTGAGGACAGAAGGGACCAACGTGAGGAGAGGAGAGACGCTCGAGATGAGAGGTGGCGGCAGGAAGATCAGAGGAGTCGGGAAGCAACGCTGGGGCTGCTGCGTGAGCAAACAGACATGCTCCGGCGTCTGGTGGAGCTTCAGGAACGGCTGCTGGAGAACCGAGTGCCGCTACAGCCCCTGTATAACCCCCCTACCTCCTCACCATGTTCCATAGCCTCCACACCCAGACGTGTAAGAACACGGGGGGGGAGGCTCCGTACACCCTCCCATTCCACCCCAGTGGACAGCCCAAGCAAAAGGCTGCCATTTTTTTAACCTTTTTTTACTGGGCTTTTCCTTCCCGCAGATCCTCCTCCCAAACCCCACTCAGGTTCTGTGCCGCTACAGCCCCTGTATAACCCCCCTACCTCCTCACCATTTTCCATAGCCTCCACACCCAGATGTGTAAGAACACGGGGGGGGAGGCTCCGTACACCCTCCCATTCCACCCCAGTGGACAGCCCAAGCAAAAGGCTGCCATTTTCTTAACCTTTTTTTACTGGGCTTTTCCTTCCCGCTGATCCTCCTCCCAAACCCCACTCAGGTTCTCTCCCTCTTTTTATAATCAATTAATAAAGAATAAATGATTTTTAAACAATGGTGACTTTATTTCCTTTGAAAGCAAGCTGGGGGAAGGGGGAGGGTGGGTTCCTTACAGAGAATGAGTCAATAAAGGGGGCGGGTTTTCAGGAAGGATAAACAAACATAAATTTCACACTGTAGCCTGGCCAGTCATGAAACTGGTTTTCAAAGCTTCCCTAATGCGCAGCGCTTCATCGTGTGCTCTTCTAATTGCCCTGGTGTCTGGCTGCGAGTAATCAGCAGCCAGGCGATTTGCCTCAGCCTCCCACCCTGCCATAAAGGTCTCCCCCTTGCTCTCACAGAGATTGTGAAGCACACAGCAAGCAGTAATAACAATGGGGATATTGGTTTGGCTGAGGTCTGAGCGAGTCAATAAGGATCGCCAGCGACCTTTTAAACGGCCAAATGCACATTCTACCACCATTCTGCACTTGCTCAGCCTGTAGTTGAACAACTCCTGACTCCTGTCCAGGCTGCCTGTGTATGGCTTCATGAGCCATGGCATTAAGGGGTAGGCTGGGTCCCCAAGAATAACAATTGGCATTTCAACATCCCCCACGGTTATTTTCTGGTCCGGAAAGTAAGTCCCTTGCTGCAGCCGTTTAAACAGATTGGTGTTCCTGAAGACGCGAGCGTCATGAACCCTTCCCGGCCAGCCCACATGGATGTTGGTGAAACGTCCCTTGTGATCCACAAGTGCTTGCAGCACCATTGAGAAGTACCCCTTGCGGTTTATGTACTGGGTACCCTGGTGCTCCGGTGCCAAGATAGGAATATGGGTTCCATCTATTGCCCCACCACAGTTAGGGAATCCCATTGCAGCAAAGCCATCCACTATGACCTGCACATTTCCCAGAGTCACTACCTTTCGTAGCAGCACCTCCGTGATTGCTTTGGCTACTTGCATCACAGCAGCCCCCACAGTAGATTTGCCCACTCCAAATTGATTCCCGACTGACCGGTAGCTGTCTGGCGTTGCAAGCTTCCACAGGGCTATCGCCACTCGCTTCTCAACTGTGAGGGCTGCTCTCATCTTGGTATTCTGGCGCTTCAGGGCAGGGGAAAGCAAGTCACAAAGTTCCATGAAAGTGCCCTTACGCATGCGAAAGTTTCTCAGCCACTGGGAATCGTCCCACACCTGCAACACTATGCGGTCCCACCAGTCTGTGCTTGTTTCCCGGGCCCAGAATCGGCGTTCAAAGCCTATAACCTGGCCCATTAACATCATAATCTCCAAAGCACCGGGGCCCGCGGTCTCAGAGAATTCTGTGTCCGTGTCCATGTCCTCATCACGCTGGTCGCTGCGCTGCAATCGCCGCCTCCTCCTCCTCCTCGCCTCTTTTTTCTGGTCCTGTGTAAGCATAAACTCCACGAGAAAGCGCGAGGTGTTTACAATGTTCAAGACTGCGTTCTGGAGCACAACGGGATCCATGCTTGATGCAGAATGGAGTCTGCAGAGTTCACTCAGGAAAAAAGGCGCGAAATGGTTGTCTGCCGTTGCTTTCAGGGAGGGAGGGGGAGGCTGTACCCAGAACTACCTGCGACAATGTTTTTTGCCCCATCATGCACTGGGGTCTCAACCCAGAATTCCAAGGGGGGTGGAGACTGCGGGAATTATGGGATAGCTATGTAAAAGCTACCCACAATGCAACGCTCTGGAAATCGATGCTACTATGGTAGCTTGGACGCAAACCACCGAATTAATGGTGCCTAGTGTGGCCGAATACATTCAAATTTACAAAATCGGTTTCCTAAATTCGAATTATATAAATTCGAATTAATCCTGTAGTGTAGACATACCCTTAGGAATCTTTCCACTCTTAATGGCTTCCATAGTTGCTATTTTCCACACTCTGTGCAGTAATTTAGCTGCTCTGTGGAGCCATCTTCTGGGTTTAGCTATACCTTTTGATTGCTGCTGTTGGTCTACTTTTAGTCACACAGCATATTTCTAGTTCTAGTATAAACTGTGCCATATTTTTCAACTGCCAAGCTGACAGCTAAGAGATCAGAGGTGATGGCCAATGTGTGTGAGAGAGAGAACTGGAAAATGAGGGGTGCAAAACTAAGAAATATCTTCTGGCAAATCCTCACTTTAACCTCATTACTCTTCTTTAACAGCAAAAACTAACTTACGCCAAAATTCAGAACCTTTCACTTGAAATGCAATCCAAGTTCATGTACAATACACTTGTGTATGGCCTCAGAATCCCAAAATAATTCAGATTTAAATAATACCATTACAGAGAAATAATTGATGGAGAGAAAAATTACAAGGGATTGTAAAGTATCAGGGGTAGCCGTGTTAGTCTGTATCCACAAAAACAACGAGGAGTCTGGTGGCACCTTAAAGACTAACAGATTTATTTGGACATAAGCTTTTGTGGGTAAAAAACCCTTTTCTTCAGATGCATGGATTGTAAAGAGAGCGTGAAAGCAAAGGAATAAGGGGAGAACCAACTGGGATACAGGAGAGTAGGTAAAGGAGGCAAAAGATGGAATTATTTCAGCTTAGAGTTGGAATAACACAAATCACTGGCCTGGCAGAATGATACAAAAAGGCGGTTCCAGGTGGCAGGCACTACAGCAAAAGGTATTGCACCATCCTTTCAGGCAATCAGTAAGGACCCTGTGCTAATGGCTAATGCCTTTTAATCCTAAAGTATTTTAAAATTCCTGACATTTAAAAACATGCATCTCTGAGCGGGTGGCTTTTAGTATAAAGTAAATTGACAAGGGAGTATCAAATCAAGACAAGGATTGAGGTAATGTCTTAAAGGTGACCTGCAAATAGACAAGTTCATTTCCCACCCACCCCTATTTTTTGCTTGTTTGGTTTTGTATTTATGTTAGAAATTCAAGTCCCATCTTGGGGGTCACTGCAATACCAATAATTGTAGAGACTCATGTTTTGGCCTACTTGTGCACCAATCTCTGCTACTCTTAATGCATTCTACCTTTCTTCTCAAGGACTTATGAGAGGCACTGCTTCCAGGAAAACCCTGTTTACCATAGAATGCACTGGCTGGTGTGTGAGAACACTAGCTCTCTACTGGCTGGAGTCAAATCTGCACAAGTATTTGTGATTCTCATTCCCTCTAATGACTGGCCCGGCCTGTAATACATAAAGGACCTGCTACTAGTGACACCTACCAAGTTCTATCACCTATGAAGGGCACTGAGGTTGTAGCTGTGTGTGTGCTTTAGCCGCCAATTTTGGTGTCCGTTGTTTGTGGGCAAGGATTTGATACAAGCAAGGTGCAGACCAGGAGCAGATTTCCTGTTGTGCGGGTGATGAGATAAAGTTGAGGCAACCAGACTGGGCCAATGGGGCCTGTGTCCAGGGGGCCCAGCAAATTGGGGGGGGGGGTCCCCTGGAAAAATTGGCACCCCTGCATCCTGCTCTTCCCGCCTGGCGCTCATGTCGGGGAGCAGGGTTAGGGTGTGGGAGCTTGCCCCGCTCTGCCTGCCTGGCTCTCTGCCTGCAGGGGGTGAGGCAAACCCCCTGTGCCCCAACCCCATTTCCCCAGCAGGAGCACCAGGAGGGGGAGAGGGGAGGGCAGGGGTGACTTCAGGTGGAAGGGGTGGGCAGGGCCCCCATTTGCTCTGGCCAAGGGCCCCACAAACCCCTAATCCGCCTCTGGGGGCAACCTGCAAAAAGCAAGAGCTGTTTATTTCTGAAACTTGGTAAGTGACAAGCTAGTCTTCTGTCTATCCGTCCCCTTGCACTTATCTTGGCATCCTGGTGCAAAGGCTGGTCTCCTCTCCCTTGGAAGAACTGCTATCTTTAGTCTAAAACAGTGTTTCCCAAACTTGGGATGCTGCTTGTGCAGGGAAAGCCCCTGTCGGGCTGGGCCGGTTTGTTTACCTGCTGTGTCCGCAGGTCTAGCCGATTGCAGCTCCCACTGGCTGCGGTTCGCTGCTCCAGGCCAATGGGAGCTGCTGGAAGCGGCGGCCAGTACGTCTCTCGGCCTGTGCCGCTTTCCCTAAACAAACGGCATCCCAAGTTTGGGAAACACTGGTCTATAAGATACGAGTCGTCTGGGACCCTGTGTCATTTTGAGGAGTTTGTGCTTCTGTGCACAACTTATTGAACTGCAAAGCCACCACAGGCATCTATTTACCAGGCACAAGGATGCACTGTTAGTATCTACTGTAGCATTAACTAGTGAGGTGTGAGTGCAGAGTGAATTGCCTCTCTCTCCCATAGGTCAGACAAGTCAGAGGCTAGAGCCAAATCTTAGATGGGTCCAGGACTGAGGCCAATACAGTTGCAAGCTGTGGTTGCCATAGATTCATAAGGCCAGAAGGGATGATTAAGATCCTATAGTCTGATCTCCTGCATAAGAACACAAGCCAGAGAATTCCACTCCTGCAATGTAGTCTGTTGTAAAAATTAAGGGCCACTGGTAGTCACCGCTGCTGAGCATCTAATTGTAAGAAGCAGGAGTTCATTCATTCCTCTACCCACCCCCTACCAAAAACAAACCAGTTATGCATTTGTTGCACTGGTACGTTTTCTGATATAATCATTTCTGTATGTGTATACCAGACAACTTTGAGGGTGGCAGGGTCTAGGGACTTCAGTGGAGTTTAATCAGGGACAAATTTTGAACTCCGATCTGTTGGTGTGATGGAATTCCCTGCCAGTGGACGGGCTCACACGCTTTCTGTTCCTCATATTTCCTTTACAAAATGGCTTTGGAAACTAAAAGACCTATTATTGTTCCATGCACGTATAAGGTGACAGACACTGTAGTATCAAGAATATACAAAACTACCTACCGTCCCAAGATGCCCAGGAAGATGTCTATGTCATGGTTGTGAATGTTTAGAAGAGTCAATAACCATGTACACTGAAGACAGGTTCATCCCTATTATGGAGCAGGGACTGAAGGCAGGTAACCTGAATCTCCTCTATTTAAGGGCTGCCTGTTTCCCTGGCTCAGACTGAGGTAGCCCCAAGTGCACTCAAAACACTCAGCTCCAAAGGCAGGAGACTGGCATATCTCCCTGTGATTCTCTGAAAAGATCCTGCTTCCAGGAATCCTAGGGCAGGCGATTTAGCCATGCCACCTAACTTAAACCATGGCTGCTATGCATTTACCTTCCCAAATCCTCTTCTTTTGTTCCTGGTGACTTTCAAATCAATTTCACGGTCTGTCTCTTACCACTAGCACAATGCTCAATATGTGGGTTACAAACAATGCAGGGAAACACTATTTGTTGAAGAAAAGCACTCTTTTTTTTAAAAATTTGAATACAAAAAATTGAAATATTTTATTGATCCATTGATTTGCTGAAAGTTCTTCACCAGATTTGACTTGATAGTATGCCTCTAAATTCAAAGTAACTGGAGATATTGTATTTTTTTCCTTTTTGGGTTAATAAAGAAAATGAACAAACTGTCTCTTAGTTTTTATAAGCTTCAGCAACCAGCAGGGGAATATGAAGAGGCCCATTATGCCTAAAAATACACGTCTGCTTTTTTTATTCTTAGAACGTATGTAAGAGCTGCACTGTAAACATGCTACTTCTGATCAGCTATTCTGAATTTCTATGTCAAGCATTACCACAGCAACCTCATACTGTGTTTTTGCAGGCAGCTGTGCAAATCAGACCTCTACAGGCTCACTTTTGAAAGGGATCTGGAAAACTTCACATGCAGCCTGCAGCCGGATCACATTTGCACGTACAGACTAGGCATAGTTGGACATCCAGGGCTGCCAAGGGTAGGGTGTCTCTGGTAACACTCAGGCTATGTCTACACTTGCAGCGTTTTTGCGCTGTCAGCGTCAACGGTGATAGTGAAGCGGTGAAAAAAAGTGCTGGTTTGTGTACTCACTTCCACGGGTGTCAGAGTGTGTTTACATTTGCAGCACTTAGAATCATAGAACTGGAAGGGACCTCGAGAGGTCATCTAGTCCAGTCCCCTGCACTCAAGGCAGGACTAAGTATTATCTAGACCAGGGGTGGGTAAATTTTTTGGCCTGAGGGCCACATCAGGGTTCCAAAACTGTATGGAGGCTGGGTAGGGAAGGCTGTGCCTCCCCAAACAGCCCGGTCTCCACTCCCTATCCATCCCCTCCCACTTTCTGTCCCCTGACTGTTCCCCTCAGAACCCCTGACCCATCCACCACCCCCCTGCTTCTTGTCCCCTGACCGCCCCCCCCCCGGACTCCCAGCACCTAACCTGGGATCTCACCCCCTATCCAACCCCCCTGTCCCCTGACTGCCCCGACCCCTATACACACCCCTGCCCCCTGAGAGGCCCCCCATGCCTATCCAACTGCTCCCTGACTGCCCCATGGGACCCCCTGCCCCTTATCTAACCCCAAATACCCGGCTGCCAAACCCACTGGTTCTTGTCAGCTCTTGTTTCTCTGAGGTGTTCAGATTGGTGAATGGCAAATACCGTTCCCAGAGCAGCAGTGTACCCCAGTTTTATCTTCTTGATAAATCCATGCTGACTGTTATTTATCACCTCATTATCTCCTAGGTGTTTGCAAATTGATTGCTTAATTATTTGCTCGATTATCTTTCTGGGTACAGAAGTTAAGCTGACTGGTCTGTAATTCCCCAGGTTGTCCTTATTTCCCTTTTTATAGATGGGCATTATATTTTCCCTTTTCGTCTTCTGGAATGTCTCCCGTCTTCCATGACTTTTCAAAGATAATTGCTAATGGCTCAGCTATCTCCTCAGTCAGCTCCTTGAGTATTCTAGGATGCATTTCATCAGGCCCTGGTGATTTGAAGATATCCAATTTGTCTAAGTAATTTTTGACTTGTTCTTTCCCTGTTTTAGACTCTGATCCTACCTCATTTTCACTGGCATTCACTATGTTAGATGTCCAGTCGCCACCAAACTTCTTGGTGAAAACCAAAAGGAAGAAGTCATTAAGGACCCCTGCCCTGTGTAAGTGTGAGCCAGTCTGGTGACTAGGGCCAGGAATTAAATTGCTAGTCGTGCTGTGTGTTACAAAGTTTTTGCACTCCAGGGCGAGGCAGCAACTGTGCTGCCCGTTCAGGCATCTGACAATGCACCACCCTGTCAGCTCTCTAGTGTTGGGTGTGTGTGACGCTCACATGTTTGCAGTCTTGCAGGAATCTCACACAGCCAGCTAGGTTATTCCTCCTCACCACTAGCCTGCCTCTCTTCCTCCCCTCTCACTGCTTCCTCTCCCCGCTCTTGCTGGCTGCCAGCACAGAAAAGACAGTGGGGGGGGGGGAGGGTTGGGCACAAGCAGTCAGTGTCCCATCAGCAGTAAGAGCAGGGGAGTGAATCTAGGATGAACATGTTGGGGGTCAGGGAGGGGAAGAGGAGCACAACTGGAGGAGCAAACCCACTGTTGTTTTTTTTCCAGGGAGGTATTCCTCCTCCTCCCCCCCCCCATCACCCCCAAGCCCCATAACAAAATCTTGCTGACTTCACCTATCCTTGTGAGAAGGCTCGTGCAAGGAGCTGCTCCACAGCTGACCGCTATAGATGTCCTCTCCTCTGCTCCCCACAGCATAGGCAGAGAGAGGGGAAATGCAGGCAGCTGCAGGCGCTCTGCACTTCGTTTTTTACACCAGCTGTTCTGCCCTGCTCCACTAGATCTATCCCACAGGGCATCCCCCACCTGCTGCGCTGCTGCTCCTGGAAGCCTCTCTTACAGGACTGCATAAACTTTTCAGTGGATTCACTGCTGCTTGGTGGGGTTATAAAGTGACTAGCACACCTAACCCCATTGCCCTGGCTTGCTTGTGCCTCACCCTGCTCCCCACACAGGATTCCAATTCCTGGACCTACAAGGGAGCCCTGCTACATGTCTGACCTCCTGTGAGATTAGGGTTAGATTCTCAAGTGGAGGAGGTTCCCCTCACCCCACCATGGGCTGATCTTTTCAGGATGACCCTTCGCATACCCTCCGTTTATTCAAATATCTTGAGGATCCCAGTGCTCAATGAACCCCTTCCCGCGGGAAGTGTTGGGAAATGGAAACATAAATTGGCCTTGGGGGACAGCGGAAAGCCCAGGACTCCAGCAGGCAGGCTCAAGAGACACACCCTCTTCTTCAGTTGACAACACGGCAGGATGATACACAGCTCATAGTCCAATGACAGCTGCTGGGAGTGACTTTCTGGCAAGGATGAATTCTATGCTGGATGGTCTCTGAAATGTAAGCAAAGTAGTGGATGGACAAATTAAGTTTGTTGACCTAAGTAACTCTTCTGGAGAATAACCAGTATCACCCACGTGAAGAGCAATGTAAAAAGTGGAGCAGGGGAGGGGGAAGTGAAAGTGTAATTAATACGCCATCTGCTAACAAAGAAAACAAAGCCCCAAAAGCTAGGAATGAGGGGATCTGAGTCAGAACAAGAAATGTGGGGCAGAAGGGGGGGGATCTAATAGCTTTCCTGATGGGCTCCCAAGATATTCAAATCAAAGAAATCCCTTCTGTATGGAAGAAAGCCTTTCATATAGTTAGCTTCCCTGCCTCTCTCCTACCCCATCCCAAATCATCAGCACTTCCGGAAAGCATTCCTTTTCCACATGTGAAAGATGAAGAGTAGCAGTGAAAGACTCATAAAAACATGGCACATTTTCTTCATTGCTGAACTGAATTGAGGAACAAAAGCAACACGCATGCACACCTGCCCCTTAAAGCTTTTACAGATACGTAGAACTTTGATCTAAACTAGAGGTATCTAAGTGAGATAGAAGAGAAGGAATATATTCTAAGATGCAGCTGCAATGGGAAAACTCCAGCAGACCACCACAGGCCCTCTTGATCAGCCTTGGATGAGGTTGTAAATTAACTAATACATATCTGGTTTGGTCTCTCAGATTCTCACACATCCAGACAGTCTTAAGAGTGAGGATGGTGGTAATTTCTGGGAATGTCTATGGGAGGGAGAAATTAACAGATAATGAGCCTGCTTCAGCATTCCTTGCACAGCCCAAGCACCTAGTCACTTCGTTGTGAGTTCAGGGTGTCTGGCAACTGCAGGAATGGGCCCAGTGGGCAAAGAATTAGTCATAGGGCCAGATGCTCAGATGGTATAAATCTGTATAGCTCCATTGAACTCAATGGAGATATGCTGATCTATATTAGCTGAGGCTCTGGCTCATATACTAGATAGTTCTAATAACACACCAGGACAGAGAGAGAGCTGTGATGAGCCTAGATATAGAAATGCCATCAAACAGGCTAGAAGGAGCATTTAATTTTTATTATCCACTTTGGGAAAAAAATGGAGTTCAGGCCACAGTTCATAAACTGTTTAGAAATGTCATCTAACAAGCTGATGGCCAAAAGTCAGAGTAATAAAACAATTCCTCCTGGCATAGAGCCACATACAGGTCATTGATAAGGAAGTAAGTTCTGATTCCCATAAAGCCTGCAACGCAATTGCTAACTCTGGTGCTGCACATGTCTTTAGGCTGGGCATGCATTACTAAACCACTAAAGATGCTTAAAGGATCAAGATTCTCCACCTTTGTGGGAGAACACCAAATAGCTTTATTGCGTAATGTAGTTACAAGTTGTACAACCAATACGATTATTGGGCTTAACAAATCCAGAAATATTCCTATTTTTAAACTGGGAACCTTTTAGCCTTATGGATCAGGTCCCTACTCGCACACTCAAAAATCCCCAAGTCCTGGGCACCCAAGGAATATAGGATTTATATAAAAATAAAGCTTAGAATGGACATATAGTTGTAATCTTTACTATGAATTCCTGGACAATATGACTATAAAACAACTAGTTACATAGAATCTTGGAAACAGGCAGTCAGGTTGTAGCACCCTGTTTAGAGGTCAGAGCTTTCTGCTGTCTCATGCTAGCAGCCAGATAAGGTGAGTCCCACTAGCTCCAACCCAGTTAAAAAAGAGATAGGGGTTATTATTATTTGTATTACCATAATGCGTACTCAAAGACCAGGACCCCATTGCGCTAGGTGCTGTACGAATGTAGAACCAAAAGATGCTTCGTGCCCCAAGGGGTTTACAATCCAAGGGTATGTCTACACTGGCAGAGTTACATCGCCGGCAGTTACATCGCCGCTCAGAGAGCACTGAAGGGAAACCCCTGTTGTGTGTTCACACTGTCAGCTGCCTGTGCAATAGCGTCTTCACACTTGCGGCACTTGCAGTGGTATTTGGAGCTATCCCACAGAGCACCTCTTCCTCTTCTGCCGCAAAGAGTTGTGGGAAGGCGGAGGGGGTCACATGGCATCCTGGGCCCTGTCCCAATGCCCCGTGATGCATTGCTTCACATCCCAGCAATCCCTGTGCTTCCGCCCACATTTGGCGCCATCTTTCAATGGTTTGTGTACTGCACGCTCTGCCTCTTCGGGCTGCAGGAATGGATTCCACACTGTTGACCAATATGCTGCTCGCTCTCACTAACATGTCACAAGTGGCAGTAGAGTTATTCCTTAAACTACGAAGGCAAGAGGAGTGCAACATGGATCTTGTGTAGTAGCTACGATATGAGATTGCTTGTCGCATTCACGGAGGTGCTGACCACAGCGGAACGCCACTTTTGGGCTCAGGAAACAAGCACTGAGTGGTGGGCTCACATCATCAGGCACGTCTGGGATGATGAGCAGTGGCTGCAGAACTTTCGGATGAGGAAAGCCACGTTCATGGGACTGTGTGATGAGCTCGCCCCAGCCCTGCGGCGCAAGGACACGAGAATGAGAGCTGCCCTGCCATTGGAGAAGAATGTGGCGATTGCACTGTGGAAGCTGGATACTCCAGACTGCTACCGATTGGTCGCTAACCAGTTCGGAGTGGGAAAGTCGACCGTTGGACTTGTGTTGACGGAAGCGTGCAGGGCCATTAATCGCATCCTGCTATGAAAGACCATGACTCTGAGCAACGTGCATGGCTTTGCACAAATGGGCTTCCCTAACTGCGAAGGGGTGATAGATGGCACACATATTCCAATTCTGGCACCAAACCATCTACCCACCGAGTACATTAATTGGAAGGGGTATTTCTCAATGGTTCTCCAGGCGCTTGTGGATCACCGTGGGCATTTTACGGACATTAACGCAGGCTGGTCCGGAAAGGTGCATCTTTCAGAACATTGTCCTGTTCAGGAAGCTGCAAGCAGGGACTTTCTTCTCGGACCAGAAGATCACCGAAGGGGAAGTCAAAATGTTGATTGTGATACTGGGAGACCCTGCCTACCCCTTAATGCCGTGGCTTATGAAGCCATACACGGGGCACCTTGACAGCAGCAAGGAGCAGTTCAACAACAGGCTGTGCAAGTGCTAAATGACTGTTGAGTGTGCTTTTGGCCATTTAAAGGCACGCTGGCGTTGCCTATATGGGAGGCTGGACCTGGCCGATGACAATATTCCTATGATTATAGCCGCATGCTGTACGGTCCATAATATTTGTGAAGGGAAGGGTGAAAGCTTCATTCAGGGCTGGACCGCTGAGGCTCAGTGCCTGGAGGCTGAATTTGAACAGCCAGAGGCCAGGGCTATTAGAGGAGCCATAAGGATCAGGGATGCCTTGAGGCAGCAATTTGAAGCTGAAAGCCACTAATATTTGTTGCTATGCTCAGGAGTGCAGTGCTTGTAATGCTAGGAGGTTTGTGATTGGTGCAGACGATGCACTATGAAGGTGTAAGGAAATTGCCTGTTGCTTTGGAGGGCTCTGTTTGCTTTCAATTAATGGAATAAAGATTGCTTTCAAACCAAAACAATGCTTTTATTAGAAAACAACAACTGGAGGAGAGAGAGAAACAAAAACACACATCAGCAGTGAGGGGGATGGGAGGGTCCCAGGAGGAGGTGGGGTTCTGGGATGGTTAAAGATTTGTGTATGTCCAGGTATCATATCCAACCTTCTCCTTTGGAGTACAGTGCAGTGGGTACTGTACTTCAGCAGGGCTAAACAGCAGAGGGACGGGTGTTGAGTGCAGTGGGTACTGGGAGTCCACAGGGCTGGACTGTGATGGGGCAGGAGTGGAATGCAGTGGGTAGAGAGTGGATCCAGGAGGTTGATAAGAGTCTGTTGGTGTTGTCTGGGGGGTGCATGGGAAAGAGTTTTGCAAAAGTGGCTGCAGGGGAGGGTGGGCGCGAAGCTGCTCGGTTTGCAGTGCTAGTAGCGCCTGGAGCGTGTCCACTTGGCGCTCCATAACGTTTAAGAGCCGCTCCATGGCTTCATTCTGACATGCCACGTTCTCCTTTCGGTCCCTCTTCTTGCTGTCCTGCCACTCCTTCAATTCTTGTTTTTTGGCCGTGGAGTGCTGTGACGGGTTGGATCACAGAAACCCCCTTGGGAGCTGCCACCCAATGTACCAAGACTACCTCTGCTTCTGTTTTCCCTGCCAGCTTAGGACTCCAGCACCCTGTCTTAGAATCATAGAATCATAGAATATCAGGATTGGAAGGGACCTCAGGAGATCATCTAGTCCAACCCCCAGCTCAAAGCAGGACCAATCCCCAAGTCTTGCTGAACCAGACACTCCCGTCTGCTCCAACACAGACCCAGGGTCTGAATCACTTGTCCCAAAGCTGCAAGTTTACCTGAAAACAGCTCACAGAAGTGTGCTTGTCTTTAGCACTCAGATGCCCAACTCCCGGGGTCTAAACCCAGATAAATCCGTTTTACCTTGCATAAAGCTTATGCAGAGTAAACTCATAAATTGTTCGCCCTCTATAACACTGATAGAGAGATATGCACAGTTGTTTGCTCCCCCAGGTATTAATACATACTCTGAGTAAATTACTAAATAAAAAGTGATTTTATTAAATACAGAACATAGGATTTAAGTGGTAACAGGCAGAACAAAGTAAGTCACCAAGCAAAATAAAATAAAAAGCGCAAATCTATGCCTAATCAAACTGAATACAGATAATCTCACCCTCAGAGATGCTTCAGTAAGTTTTTTCTCAGACTGGACACCTTCCAGGCCTGGGCACAATTCTTTCCCCTGGTACAGCTCTTGTTTCAGCTCAGGTGATAGCTAGGGGATTCTTCATGATGGCTCCTCTCTCTCCTTTGTTCAGTTCCACCCCTTTATATATCTTTTGCATAAGGCGGAAACCCTTTGTCCCTCTGGGTTTCCACCCCCCCTCACTGGAAAAGCACCAGGTTAAAGATGGATTCCAGTTCAGGTGACATGATCACATGATCACATGTCACTGCAAGACTTCATTGCCCACTTGCCAGCACACACATATACAGGAAGACTCACAGGTAAATACAGCCATCTGCGGATAATGGTCCTTGTTAATGGGAGTCATCAAGATTCCAAACCATCATTAATGGCCCACACTTTACATAATTACAATAGGCCCTCAGAGTTACATTTTATATTTCTAGTTTTAGATACAAGAGTGGTACATTTATACAAATCAGATGATCATACTCAGTAGATTATAAGCTTTGTAATGATACCTTACAAGAGACCTTTTGCATGAAGCATATCCCAGTTACGTTACATTCACTTATTACCATATTTTTCTAAAACTATCCCAGTTACATTATATTCACTTATTATCATGTTTTTATAAAACCATATAGACTGCACAACGTCACAAGTGCATCATGACATCACGCAGAAAGTCCTCTTTAGTTATTCATGGCCGCTTCCTAATTCTGGGCAGCCGTTCAGCCAGCGATAACAAAGAGGGAAGCTGGGCTCCCAAGGTCACATCTGTGAAGCCAAAATGCAACATTTTACAGAAGCAGTATTGTTTGCAACACAGAGACCACTGATTCAGTGATTTAAAACACAGCCACTATTCACATACCTGTCATTAACTGGCTGACCCCAGGCAAGCACACATGAGCCACAAGACCGCCCAAAATGGTGAGTAACCGCAGGGGCAGGGAAAATCAGTGTTCCAGGACAATACTGTACACTGGGCACGTAGCTCTTGGGGAGAGCCAGCACTGTAGGGAGGCCTTATAATCATTCCTGTCCCCACATTTTCCACAAACTGTGTTCATTATGGAAGATATTCCACTGCTGAGGGTGAGCAGGGAATCAAGGGAGGGTCTTCTCCAAGACTGCGGCTTCCACCCTGGCCCTTATGCAGCTCGCCTGTGTGCAGCAATGGTTCCCCCCCCTCCTGTGACGGCAGAGTGGCGCGGGAAATTTACCCGTAATGGGGCAAGAAATAAAAGCAGCTCTGCCAAAGAACCTGTGGCAGCGGATTGCCCAGTATCTCCATGAGATTTTCCTGGAGATCTCTGAGGCGGTTTCCCGTGAAGTGAGGGAGTCAATCAACACCCTGTTCTGCTGCTCAGAGTAGGCATGTGGTGGTATGCGCATCATACAGACACAGCCTGCGTTCTGCAACCCTCCTGCCCCCAACAACTCGCTTCAGTGATTCCCAAACTCAAAGCCACTTACCGGGAGCTTGCACTTCATCAAGCTCGGACAGCTGTGACTGGCTAGCCTCCTCTCGGGTAGAGAAGAGCTCTGGGCTGCATGCATCTCTGACCTCCAAGTCGTCCTCTGCCTCTGGCCCTCCTCCCCCTCCACATTCTTGTCCAAAATTTCCTCCTCCTGGTTCAGTCCACTCTCGACTGGTATGTGAGCCACTGAAGTATCCACAGTGGCCTTCACAGTGGAGGTGGGGTCGCCACCGAGTATCGTGTCCAGCTCTTTGTAGAACCGGCAGCTCGTGGGCGCAGCACCGGAGCGGCGGTTTGCCTCCCGCGCCTTGTGGTAGGCGTTCCGCAGCATCTTCACTTTGACCCTGCACTGCAAAGTGTCTTGGTCATGGCCCCTTTCTGTCCTGCATCGTTAAATCTGTCCATAGGTATCATAATTCCTACGGCTGGAGTGCAGCTGGGACTGCACTGCCTCCTCTCCCCAAATGCCAATGAGGTCCAGCAGCTCGGTGTTGCTCCAACCGGGGGATCGCCTGGCGCGTGGAGCAGGCATGGCCACCTGGAAAGATGCGCTGAGACCACTGCACCCAGTGATGAGCTGCCAAAATCTCTCCTCACCCCACAAGGGGGTCGTAGCCCACCCCCTCCCCCCGGGACTCCTGCCCCATCCAACCCCCCGTGTTCCTTGACGCCCCCCCCGGGACCCCTGCCCCATCCACCCCCCTTCCCTGTCCCCTGACTGCCCCCTCCAACCCCTCCTCTCATTCCTGATGGTCCCCGGGACCCCTGCCCCATCCAACCCCCCTTCTCCCTGTCCCCTGACCACCCCTGGAACCCCTGCCCCTGACTGCCTCCCACCGCCCCATCCAACCCCCACTCCTTCCTGACTGCTCCCCCGGGACCCTTGCCCCCATTGAACCCCCCTTTTCCCCGCCCCTGAACTCTATCCAACCCCTCCCCCCACTCCCTGCCCCCTTACTGCGCTGCCTGGAGGTGGCTGGCAGTGCTACAGCCGCACCGCTCGGCTGAAGCCGGGCCACGCAGCTGCCGCGTAGCGCCTGGAGCACCGGGTCAGGCCAAGCTTGCAGCCCACCCGCTTCGCGCGAATCAGCTGTTGGTGCGGGAAGCCTGGGAGGGCTGAGAAGCAAGCGGCGGCTTCGCGCTCAGGCCCAGGGAGGCGGAGGTGGAGCAGAGGTGAACTGGGGCGGGGAGCGGTTCCCCTGTGCACCCTCCCGGGTTACCTGCTGCGGCACGGGCAGCCCCCCCCCCGCCCCAGCTCACCTCCACTCCATCTCCGCCTCCCTGGGCCTGAGCGCGAAGCCGAGGCACCACTTCTCCGCCCTCCCAGGCTTCCCGTTCGAACAGCTGATTCGTGCGAAGCGGGGGGGAGGGGGAGAAGCAGGGCGGAGCGCTCAGGGGAGGAGGCGGAGGCGGAGCGGAGGTGAGCTGGGGCCGGGGGGGGGGGCAGGGAGATGGAGCACCCACAGGGTCGGCGCCTAAGGCGCCACTTTTGGATAATGTGCTCAGGGGGCCGCTCCCCCTGCTCCCACCCTAGCTACGGTTCTAAAAGGGCTTCTAAATTTAACAACCGGTTCCCGCAAACCGGTGCAAACCGGCTCCAACTCACCACTGACGGCACCCATCACCGAGCAAATAGGAAAGGGACTTTCAAAATTCCCAAGGAATTTAAGGGGTGGGGATGACGGTTGGTCACCTGAGGGCAGGGCAGTAGAGTTCAAACCGATGACCAGAGAGGTGAGAACAGGCATTGTGGGACACCTCCCGGAGGCCAGTCGCTGTGCTGTAATCGACCAGGGTGTCTACACTGGCACTGCGGCACTGTAGCCCTGGCGCAGAAAGCTGTACGCCTCTCATCAGGGTGGGGTTTTTTTTTACAGCACCGCAACTGCGCAGTTTCTGCACACTAAAGTACCTCAGTAGTGCGCACATCTCGGGAGTTACAGCGCAGAAAGCTGCTTTACTGCGCAGAAACTCCCCAGTGTAAAGAAGGCCCAAGTGTCTCTGAGGCAGGTGGGGCAGACACAGAGGAAGAGGAGCCAGAGCCTTTCATGGAAAATTATCTAGTAACAGTCAAGCTCAAGAGGAAGTTCAGGCTGATTTGTTTGGTTTAAATTAATAATGACTATAACCCAGGAAGGGGTCCGTTTTAGATCCTATCCAGTGTGTGAGAACGGTATCAGGAACAAGCTCTGAATACCGCCTTCCAGTCCTTAGCCAGGCAAAACGTCTATTGCCATCAGCCCCTCCTCTCAACGATATTAACATGCTCAATAACTATACTTAAATACCCGAGACATTTTATCCAGGCCTACACATAAGCAAGGTGAACTGGCCTTCTTGGTTTTGTTCACATCTATCAGACTCAGTCGATGGACATTGCAACCACTACTACTTTGATGAAAAGCTGCCTTGATTTCGTTGTGACCTACAGAGACAACAGATTTGAAGATGCCATCACTGCTGCCAAAGAAATGGCAGAAACTACGACATCCTTCCTAATCGCTGGGACCATTTGCAGGAGTCTCAGGCATGACGTCTATCAGGCTCCCCCTTTTTTAGCAGGCTGGTCCAGTGGATAGGGAGATTGCCCTCAGAGACCTGGGTTCTACTTCCCCCATGGACTTCCTGTATGACCTCAGGCCAGTTCTTTAGGGACAGAGTTTCAAAGGTTTAGGCAACCAAAGATGCAGCTCGGCATCTAGTGGGGTTTACAAAGCACCTAACCTTCTAGATGCTTTTGAAAATCTCACTAGGTGCCTAAATACCTTTGAAAATCTGGCCCTTCAGTCTCTCTGTGCCTCAGTGCCCCATCCGTACAATGGGAATAACAGCACTGCTCTACCTCACAGAGAAGCTATGAGGAGAAATAGGTTAGACATTGTGAGTCACTGAGGTACTAGGGTGATAGGAATAGCATGTGGCCCTTCCCTTGGTTTTGGCTCCTTCTTTTCACCTGTCCCCCTCACATCTCCCTCTTTTCTGAATGTCACCTTGGCTGTAAGTCTTCTGAGTCCCCTGCGTTCTGTCTTCAACTCTGCCTCTCCCCCCCATTCCTGTTTTACAGGCTCATCTAACTTAATTTAATTACCAGCCCTTTCTGATCTTAATCACCCTGCCTGTGTTTATAAACAAAATACTGACTCCCTGCCCAGGGGCACAAGCTGGGAGCAGCACCTCACTTCTGCAGAACTCACATTCCACACTCAGTTAAAATTAAGAGCTCCACCTGAGGCTAGGACATGTGACTAAACTGGGGGGGGGGGGAGAGCCCTCCCTCCCTTGCCCTTAGGGTGACCAGATGTCCCGGTTTTATAGGGACAGTCCCGATTTTGGGGTCTTTTTCTTATATAGGCTCCTATTACTCCTCACCCCGTCCCGATTTTTCACACTTGCTGTCTGGTCACCCAACTTGCCCTCCCCCCCCCAATGGCACCCCTGAAAAAGAGATGTTTGTTGTTTTAAACTGTTCTGATTTTTCAGGCTCAGACATACACTCTCGATGGGAAAAAGTTCCAATATTTCTAGTCTTTCTCCTCTCTCTCTCTCTCTCCACTTGCTCCATCTACAGGCTCAGTGGAGCACCTGCAAATGTTTTTACCAGACTTTCCAAGACTAAAAATTATTAATGCAGAAAAGCAAAGCATTCAATTCTCAGCAAACCTAAGCTCTGATCCAAAGCCTGTCAATATCAGTGGGAGTATTTCCATAGACTTAAATAGGCTTTGGTTCAGACTCCTGTTCAGAGAGAGAGAAAAAAAGTATTAACAAATAGATGTTATTGTTTAAAATTGTGCTTACTTGATTAAAAATCATTTAAACAAATAAATTCTAAATACCGAATTCATCTCTGTTTGGTGCTTTTTCTTAGATCTCCTAGCTGCTGATGCTGGCACTCAATTGGGATTTTTGGCAGATCTTATTAATAAAGGGCCAAATATGCCTGGGATCCAAAAGGGACACTGACCAGAAGTAAAACTGATCAGTCTCTTTTCACTGTGCAGACTATGTGAAATGCGAAAAGGGAACAAACAGCATAAATATCAAACAAGTTGCATTGTTACAACTAAAATAATTCTAACAAACTAAGATGGTATTAATAAAGAGGGGTAAGGAACTAGGGTTATTTTTAAAGAAATTCCCATTGATTTCAATGGGGCCAAGATTTTTCTCATGATTTTTAACCTGACAGTATCCCTTTTAAAAATCAAATACATCTTTACTTAGTTTGAGCAGCGGTGTTTTACACAGCTAAAAATATCACAAGGGATGCTTTGTCTTCATGGCTTCCACTGTGGCAATGTATCCAGGAAGAAACAGCTAGAGGAGGGGACTCGTGTAGCATTTTGGGAACTGAGCTGCTTACCTGAAGTCCTGTAATGGGGGGAAACCAGTCCAAGGGAGGGGTTGATAAGGAAGTTGTCACCGACATGAGCAGGAGAGGTCTGGACTGAAAGCAGCTCTCCAGTGAATGGAATAAGTGAAAGAAAGACCTTCTTTGTTCTCTACCAATGGGAATAGTACCAAGAGCAGAGTGACTTCAGTAGCCAGGAAAAAAGTAGACAGATGAAAAAGATTTGGAGCTTGTACATGTTATGTTTTCATTTACATTAAAAAAATGTGCAGTTTAAGAGACTACAGACCAAATCCCTCTCTGTTGTAACTCAGTTTGAAGCCGATGGAGTTAAACCAAGGATTAATGTCTCTCCATTTTAAACAGTATAGTTTTATGTCTGATGAACATCTTCAATCCAGGCAGAATAAGCAAGCTAGCTCAAATAAAAACCTGGAGACCAAAACATGTGTAGGCTCATATATGCTTGGCAAAATAGTGACATTAAAAAATCACTTCAAATGAACCAAAGTTATTATATAATTTATGTAGTTCCGAAAGCATGGCAGTGCTAGATAAATACTACAGGCATTATTCTTCACTTCATAATGACAGTTTTATTGGTGTAACTTCATGAGCGGCAGTACTGTGATGCCAATGTAAATCTGGTGTAGTGGAGAATCGGGATATATGAAGTATATTCTTTCATATGAATACCAGGTATGGCAGTGTTTTTGAAGTAACGGTACAAGGAATAGATATATTTCTGTTTTGCTTGAAGGGGTGTGTACACGGGTAACCATTTGATCTCTTTTCAATAAATTTTGAAAAGGGGTCATACTGAATCTACCATAGTGTACTTCTCTGATGACTGGCTTTAGTTTTAGACAGTTGATGTGCACTGGTCCATAGGAATGATACTACTATGTTTCTTTTGGTGATTCAAACCATCTTAGGGCTTGGCTACACTTGCGAGTTAGAGCGCATTAAAGCAGCCCAGTGTGCTCTAACTCATGACCCGTCCACACTGGCAAGGCACGTAGAGCACTCTGACTCCGCGGCTAGAGCGCTCCTGGTACTCCACCTCGGCGAGTGGAATAACGTTTGCTGCACCCCCGCTGGAGCACCGCAGCGCCAGTGTGGACGCCCTGGTCTGTTAATGCACTCTGATTGGCCTCCAGAAGTGTCCCACAATGCCTGTTCCAGCCACTCTGGTCATCAGTTTGAATTCTACTGCCCTGCCCTCAGGTGACCAACCGTCAGACCCGCCCTTTAAATTCTCTGGGAATTTTGAAAATCCCCTTCCTGTTTGCTCAGCCAGGCATGGAGCGCTCTCAGCGAATCTTTCCAGGTGACCATGCCTCCACGCGCCAGGCGATCCCCAGTATGGAGAAATGGCGAGGTGCTGGACCTCATCAGTGTTTGGGGGAGGAAGCTGTACAGTCCCAGCTGCGCTCCAGCTGTAGGAATTACGTACCTTCGGGCACATATCAAGGGACATGATGGAAAGGGGCCATGACCGGGACACACTACAGTGCAGGGTTAAAGTGAAGGGCTGTGGAATGCCTACAGCAAAGCCCACGAGGCAAACGGCCGCTTCGGTGCTGCCCCCGCGACCTGCCGTTTCTACAAAGAGCTGGACGCGATACGTGGGGGCGACCCCACCTCCACTCCGAGCACCACCATGGACACTTCAGAGCCCAGTCCAACAAGGCAGGAGGAGGAGGAGGAGCAAAGTGGGAGCGAGGGTGCTGAGGAGGAGGAAGACACCCCGGCATCCCTAGATGCATGCAGCCAGGAGCAGCTCTCAAGCCAGGAGGAAGGCAGCCAGTCGCGGCGGCCGGTGCTTGGGGAAGGACAAACACCAGAGGAGGTGCCCGGTAAGCAGCTTTTATTTTGAGAAGGAAGTGATTCGGTGCGGGCTCTTGGGACAAGGAGGGTTAGGCTGCATGTATGCCTAGATGGGGAATAGGACGTTGATGTGCTCTCTCACATCGTGGTAATCGGCCTCAGTGATCTCTTCAAAGGTCTCAGCCAGAACTTGGGCAATGCGCTTCCGCAGGTTTCGTGGGAGAGCCACTGTGGTCCTTGTCCCAGTCAGGCTAACATGTCTGCGCCACTGTGCCAGGAGGGGTGGGGAGACCATTGCTGCATGCAGGCAAGCTGCACTTGGGCCAGGGCGGAAGCTGCATTGTAGTAGAAGACCCTCCCTTGCTTCCCAGGTCACCCTCAGCAGTGAGATATCTTCCAGGACGAACTCCTGTGGAAAATGTGGGGACAGTGTTCAGTATAGGGGCCCCCTGCAGCTGTTGGCTCTCCCCAAGGCACAGAAACCCAGAGGACAGTACAGCCATGAAAGAATCAGTCCCCCTTGACCCTGTGCTTACTCACCATTTTGGGGCTCCTGTGGGTTATGTGTGCTCTGGGACGGCAAATTATGCTATTGTGTAGACTGTGCTTGCCCTCCTTAAGTACAGGGGAATCATTGCTCTGTCTGGTGTGAACAATGCTGCCTCTGTTAAGTGTTGCATTTTGCCTTTACAGATGCAACCTTGAGATCGCAGCCGTCTGTGTTATCACCGGCCGAGAGGCTGCAAAGAATCAGGAAGAGGCCCCGTAGAGGCAAAGAGGACATGCTGCATGAAGTCAATGAAAATCAAAAAGTGCAGGAGTGGCGGGAGGGTGAAAGGAGGGTCCGCCAGCAGAATGCGGATTGCTGGCAACAAAGCATGGAGCAGCTGATAAGCATGATGGAGCGCCAAGTGGACTTGATCCAGGCGCTCGCCGCCATGCAGGCGGAGCACTACCGTGCCCGCCCACCCCTGCAGCCCTTGTCCCAAAACTCTTTCCCTTGTGCCCCCATGTCACCTCCAACCCACTTTCCCCAACATCCGGGTTCTTATCACCACCAGCTGCCTCCAACACCTGTAGCTTCACCACCCAGTACTGAAAACTACGACCCTTACCCACTGCACTCAACCCCCATCACCATGCAGTATAGCCATCCTGAAGTGCAGCACTCATTGCACAGCACTCCAAACAGGACAGCTGAGTATGATAATAGGAAAGACACAAATCTGTGATTGTACCGTTCCACACCCCACACCCTTGCCCTTCCTCTTTCCCAAGCAGTTGTATTTTTTTTTCAATAAATGGATTTTTTGCTTTGAAAACATTCTTTATTATTGCATAAAGTAAAAGATGCCTTAGCCCAGGAAAGCAACAGGCACTGCAAGTCAGTGTATCATACGTAGCAAACACAGATTCCTACTAACATTGGAACCACGGCACTTCACTCCCGTGCAGGGCACCAGACATTACTGGTGGCTTTCAGCCTCAAATTGCTCCCTCAAGGCATCCCTAATCCTTGCATCCCCGCGCTGGGCCCCTCTAATAGTCCTGCATTCTGGCTGTTCAAATTCAGCCTCCAGGTGTTGAACCTCTGAGTTCCATGCCTGAGTGAATCTTTCACCCTTCCCTTCACAAATGTTATGGAGGGTACAGCACGTGGATATAACCATGGGGATGCTGTTATCGGCCAGGTCCAGCTTCCCATACAGAGAGCTCCCTTTAAACAGCCAAAAGCACACTCCACCGTCATTCTGCACTGGTTCAGCCTGTTGTTGACCCGCTCCTTGCTGCTGTCAAGGCTCCCTGTGTAGGGTTTCATGAGCCACGGCATTAAAGGGTAAACAGGGTCTCCAAGGATCACAATGGGCATTTCGACTTCCCCTACCGTGATATTCTGGTCTGGGAAAAAAGTCCCGGCTTGCAGCTTCCTGAACAGGCCAGTGTTCCGAAAGATGCGTGTGTCATGCACCTTTCCGGACCAGCCTGTGTTAATGTCAATGAAACGCCCACAATGATCCACAAGTGCCTGGAGAACCATAGAGAAATACCCCTTCCGATTAACGTACTCGGAGGCTAGGTGGGCTAGTGTCAGAATTGGAATATGCGTCCCATCTATCACCTCTCCGCAGTTAGGGAACCCCATTTGTGCAAAGCCATCCACTGTTTCCTGCACGTTACCCAAAGTCACGGTTCTTCTGAGTAGGATGCGATTAATGGCCCTGCAAACTTGCATCAACACGATTCCAACGGTCGACTTTCCCACTCCAAACTGGTTAGCGACCGATCGGTAGCTGTCTGGAGTTGCCAGCTTCCAGATTGCAATAGCCACCTGCTTCTCCGCCATCAGGGCTGCTCTCAATCTCGTGTCCTTGCGCCGCAGGGTGGGGGTAAGCTCATCACACAGTCCCATGAAAGTGGCTTTTCTCATCCGAAAGTTCTGCAGCCACTGCTCGTCATCCCAGACTTCCATGACGATGTGATCCCACCACTCAGTGCTTGTTTCCCGAGCCCAAAAGCGCCGTTCCACGGTGGTGAGCATGTCCGTGAATGCCACAAGCAGTCTCGTGTCGTATGCGTTACTCAAGTCGATATCGTCGCCGGAGTCCTCACTGTCACTTTGGAGCTTAAGGAATAACTTGACTGCCAAACGTGATGTGCTGGCGAGACTCATCAGCATATTCCTCAGCAGTTCAGGCTCCATTCCCGCAGACCAAAAGGGAAGACAGAGCGCGCAGTACAAAAAACGTTGAAAGAGGGCGCCAAGTGTGGTCGGAAGCAGAGGGATTGCTAGGATGTGAACCGATGCATTATGGGGCGTTGGGACAGGACCCAGAATGCCCCGCCCCCCCGCCCCTTCCCACAAGCCACAGCGCCAGAATGGGAAGAGGTGCTCTGTGGGATAGCTGCCCACAATGCACCGCTCCCAGTGCCACTACAAGTGCTGCAAATGTGGCCACGTCAGTGCGCTTGCAGCTTTCAGTGTGGACAGACTGCAGCGCTTTCCCTACTGCGCTCTACGAAGGCTGGTTTAACTCAAATTGCTCTACATCTGCAAGTGTAGCCATGCCCTTAATGTCTTCAGTGAACATCGTGTATATATCACTATAAGGTGGTCATGGTATGGGATTCTTCTTGTTGAAGAGCTATAGTATTACACCTGCAACATTATCTGAATTCAGGGAATGATGCATGCAGTTGATAAAGATCTCTTTGTTCTCCAAATTTGACACATACTGGAAATCCAATCACTCCTATTTACTGCATCACAAAGATGTCTTGAAAGTTGTTATTCAAAAGCAGCAGCTTCTGTTGATGCAGAAAGTTCCCCTCTTTCCTACTGACTCACCTAGTAAGCATAGTGAAAAGCACTCCTTACCATATTACCCAGTTCTTATAGTTTTTTGTGTGACTCAAGCATCAAGATTTTCTTGACAGTCAATTGCATAGTCTCTGAGTTTTTTTATTCCCTGGGGGTGCTCCACCCCTGCTGTGCCCCAAGACCCCACCCTCACTCTGCCTCTTCCCATCCCCACTCCGCCCCCTCCCTGAGGCCCAGGCCTGCTCGCTGCTCTCCCCATCCTCCAGCCTCCAATCAGCTGTTTGGCTGCGCTTCCAATCAGCTGTTTGGCAGTGCCCTGATCAGCAAATTGGGGGTGCTACCAAACAGCTGTGGCTGGTGGGTGCTAAGCACCCACTATTTCCCCCCCAACTATGCACTGAGGTCTATTTTTTGCCCAGTAGGCAAATGATCTTTTAAAAACCAAATGTATCATCTATGAGGCCTCCACGTGCTAATTTTGATACTAATATTGAAGTAAGACTTTTATTAGCATAAAGACCAGCATGTCAGCTTTCTTGTTCTTTTTTATGATAAAATCAGAGCATATATATGTGGCCCACTTCCACTGGTGCTGTTGCTTTAGTCTGGACAATTGAAGAGTGCACAGTTGATATTTTAAGGGTAGTGAGAGCATCTCTAAAGCTTTTGTCTTATTTGAACATCTTCAGAACTAGATGTTGGTAGAAGAGGACATACAGCAGCTTTGACCTGAGTGCACACAGAGCACAACACTGAGCCTTTGGTTCTTAATCAAAGGGAACTCAAGAAAACTTTTGATCGCAATAGTTTTGGAACATGTATATAATTAGGCCCCATCTGTATGGCCATCTATTGTAATTAGATTCTTGATTTTTTTCCCCCAATCTCTTGCTCCCTCTCTATTCTCTGCCACTAAAACCACCGCTGTGACCACTCTTTAACCAACATTTTTTCCCTGGGACAACAGCCTTGGCAACTAATGTGTCATTTACAATCTCACTACAGTGCACTATGGTTGCCTGACATGGGTGACACTGGGGGAGAGTGATACAAAGAAACTGAAGTCAGAACC
Organism: Emys orbicularis; assembly: GCF_028017835.1. Lineage (NCBI taxonomy): Eukaryota > Metazoa > Chordata > Testudines > Emydidae > Emys > Emys orbicularis. The sequence goes on from NC_088685.1 coordinate 201,265,575, forward strand.
AACTTGATATCAACTGAGCTAGCAACATGTTTTGTATTTAATTAGCTTCAAAGCTGGAAACCTGAGGTACTTCGAGTTGGGCATAGCTACCCAATAACAGTAGCAGTAGAGAATAATGCTTTCAGAAAGATTAACGATAACTTGCTATCCAGTTCAGTGCTGAGTGAGGTTGTCTTGCTTTAATAGCCATGGTTGGCTGTAGACCCCAATTAAAAACAGGACATCAACTTTCCCCCCCCAAATTACAAAAAAAAATAAAATCCAGTGATTGGTAAGGAACAAGTTATTAACTAATTAAAACCCAGAGATTCACTGGAAAAAACTTTGCAGATCAGGAAACTATGTAGAGATGGTGTGCATGTGTATCACTGACCTCTACTGGATGGAATTATAACTGCTTGTCTGTGAGTAATAGGCCCATGTTGCTAAGGGCTTGGCTACACTTGCAAGTTACAGCGTAATAAAGGAGCCCCGGGGGCACTAGCTCACTCCCCATCCACACTGGCAAGGTACGTAGAGCGCTCTGACTCCACGGCGACAGCGCTGCTGGTACGCCACCTCGGTGAGAGGAATAACGTTTGTTGAGACTTGGCTGCAACGCCCGGGCATCAGTGTGAACGAGGTGTTGCATTACTGCGCTCTGATCGGCCTCCGGAAACATCCCATAATCCCCTTAAGTCAAGTGGCCACTCTTGTCATTGTTTAGAACTCCTGTAGGAATGCGGAAATGCCCTTTCAAAGCTCCGTTTCTGACAGCCGGCATGCAAGCCGTTACTGTTGAATGCTATGTGTGAGAGAAAGAGTCGGCCGGGGGGGGGGGGGGGGAGGAGGGGGGGAAAAGAGGTCTGCTGCTGTCTGAACTTACAAGACAGCATGCTGACATGCTCTCCCCCCACATACACACAATACACTTCCTGTCACACTCCACCCCACCCCTCCCATTTTAAAAGCACGTTGCAGTCACTTGCATGCTGGGATAGCTGCCCATAATGCACCACTCCCAATGCCTCTGCAAGTGCCGCAAATGTGGCCTCGCCAGCGCGCTTGAAGCTGTCAGTGTGGACAGACTGCAGCGCTTTCCCTACTGCGCTCTACGAAGGCTGGTTTAACTCAAAGCGCTCTACATCTGCAAGTGTAGCCATGCCCCAAGTTTGATTCTTTGGCTGAAGTGATGTAGCCTATGCTTTTGGAAGAAGAGAGTCTGAGCTCTGTGCCCCCTGTCAACTTGAAGTACTGAGTAGCCATAGTATGAACTGAAACTAGTGATAACTGAGAAATCCTAGGTCCTCCTACAGAATATTTCATTAGGATGCTACAAATGCAGGGACTGCTAGGCTGTATAAGCCAACTCATGTTCTTAATTTGTCTAAATAATGAATCATTCAGTATATGCAATAGTCAGCACTTCAGGGATAAAGAAATTGGACAAAAACCATCCATTGTCTTTTTTGGCTCAATTAGTCAGAAAGTATTCAGAAAAAGCAAATATGTATAGCAGCTGTGCAATTAAATCCTTAGTCATAAATTAGCGTGCATACTAAAAAGGCATTTCCTTTGCAAAAGCAACACATGGAAGGCCCCTTTCTTTCTAGGCTAGAGCTTGTATTTCCACCTAGATTAAATACCAAAGGCACAGGTATTAAGAGAAATTAAGTGCCTCTTCTCAACTGTCCCTCATCTGATAGGAGTGCTTGACTAATGCTAGGAAGCTAGCACTTGAATATTTTTGGAATCTATTTCTCTGTCGGACTTCCCTATGTGAGCACACATTAACGTTTCCATTTTCAACTGAAAAGGGCTATTCTATTTACATAAGCTTCTCTCTCATTTTATTTGTGCTGTAGTTATCCTCTGGGACTTACTAGTTGTGATGCAAAATAGGTCTTTGCAAATGAAAGAATACCCATGGGGGGAGGGGAGCAGGAGTGAAGAACTTTACCAAATTGCCTCTCAGGCCAACTTCTCCTTGTATGGTTTCAGAGCATCTAGGAACAGACAAGATGGCATGAAAATATCACACGCTTATTTTACTCAATCAAAAAAGCTGCTAAGGGCCCAGTTCAGCAATGCTCTGGCCCCTGTGCAGTCATTTGCACTGGTGCAAAGTGAACATACGATGCTATCGTTCTGAGCTGGTAGTGTTTTAACCAGTATAAATGACTATCCCAGGAGCAGGGTTATGGTGAATGAGGCCCTATGTACTTAGAAGATATGGAGCTGGTGGTATCACCTATAATTATTGGAGGAAATAGCAAAGCAAAGGTAGCTGTGATAGGGAGCAGCAAAGCAATATAATAGCTGTCTTGACTCATTTTCAGCCTGAAATCCGTTTTTACTAAAATAAATAAATAAAATTCAGCCACATCTCTTCCTGAGCAGAAACACTGCTGGGAGTTGAGACAGACAAGTAGAAAAATCTCCATAAGGTTGACTTTGAAGATTTTCCTGAACAGCATCCCCTTGCTGGACGGGGCTTAAGGACCATGGAGTTCTTCTGTCAACCTAGCTACTGCCTCTCCGGGAGGTGGATTCAGGGCCGTCCATAGACATTGTGGTGCCTTATGCAGCCCCTCCTGCAGGGGTGGGGGGCTGGCCTGAGGCCTCCACGGGGAGGGCATCCCCAGGCCTCTGTTGGGGAGGGGGGCATGCAAGGTCTGTGGGGGGCAGGAGCAGGCTTGAGGTTCAGGGGGGAACCGCCCCCCAGCAGGAGCTGGTGGAGCGGGTTGAGGCCAGGTCACTCCACTTCCCGCCACCCAGTGATTGCAGGACATACCTGACCCCTACTGCAGTCCCCTGGTATGTAGCTCAGAGAAAAGGGTGAAGTGAGGGCAGGGCTGGGGTGGGGGGGGGGGGCACGCAGCTTCCCTGGCCGGCTCAGCCAGCCAGGGGATCCGGCTGGCCGCTGGAACAGCACACAGCTGTGCAGGGCACCAGGAAATTTGGGGCAATTTGGTGTCCCAAATTTCCTGGTGCCCTACACAGCTGCATAGTTAGCGTATGGCTAAGGATGGCCCTGGGTGGATTAACCCTAAAGCAGTGAAGCAATATAGCAGCACAACTGCAGAGCCATTTAGTGTAGACTCTTAGTGTGTGTGAGTGTGTGTCTTCTGACACTGTAGTAAATCCACCTTGCTAAGAGGCAGTAGCTGCATCAGCTACGATCTAGCAGTGTTGACATTGGGCCTTAGCCCAGCTTAATTACATTGCACAGGGTATGAAATGTCCCCTCCCTTCTCTGCACCGTCCTTGAACCACCATCTAATCCATTTGAGCGTTCACAGCTAACCCAACTAGACTTAACGGTGAATGAGTTTTTAAACACCACTACCTGAAACACATGAAAGGCAAGATGTAGGACATTATCCTTTCCTCCCCTACTTTTGTGATGTGATTAGTCAGCCAAACTGTGCTGACAAGCCAGAGTCTTTCTATAGAGGCACACTGCTTATTGGTTTTTTTTTTTTCCCCTATGGGCCAAGTCTCTCAGGGTGCAAAGGAGGAAAGAATTTGGCCTTACAAGTTTTGGGGATAGTCTCTTCAAGAGAAGAAATAGTAACAGCTGCAATCATGTGAGAATAAGTATTATTTGCTTTTCTTCCATCATCTGGTTCAGTTTCCTCATGACTTCAGAAATGAGGTAGTATATTAAGCTATTGTGCCACCTCCCCTAGTACTCTAGCATGCATCTGTTCCAGAAGTGGGTGGAAGGGAGAGAGCATCTCATGGTTAGAGCAGTAGTCTTTAGCTGCCTATGTCCTCTAAACACCTGTTCAGAAGGGCATAGAGAGATACTAGTACATTCACAATAATGGCTTCCATTAGTTAGCAGGGGTACTGTGGCCAGGGATTAAAGGAAGGTAGACATGCAGGTAAGCAAAAGAATCTCACTTGAATGCTTGGGTCTGTCACAGGACCTTGACCTAGAAGCCTTGATCACAAATAGCTTAATAGGAAAAACTACTAAACTCTGTCAGTTGCATCACAGACATTCTTTCAAGTTTCTAGCTATTGTATACAATCTGCTGTATTCTAGTCCTGAACTACTGCAGCTCCTGAGCTCTAATTATTTACCCACCCCTGGACAAAACTCGACCGTCTGTTTCTCTAAACACAGCACAAGTAGAATAAAGGGGTATTTTGGTTGGAAAGAGCTAACCATTAATAAGACTTCCCAAAGACCTGTAGTAGCCTCTATCCATGCCTTCTAAGCTTTGCTTTCCTCCCCTGCCCTTTTAATTCAAGACTGAACACAAGAGAATATTTTTACAAAACCATCAGTTATATGGCTGCCCAGGGAGGTATCCTGCCCATCACACAATTTACAGAGGCAAAGTATGTTTAGAAGTCAGAAAAGACAGACAGATGTGATTGGTATCCATTGTGCAATTAACCATCCTTTAATGTTTCTATTACAAACACAGTAAAGGTTAACCAGAGTGAACAGTACATGCTCTGTATCCAACTAATTTCCTACTTGCATTTTTAAAATAGGAAAGTATTAGTTCAAGGAGAACTATTGGCATTTTTATCTTCCTTTTAATATTAAGCCACTTAATGTTAACCCTGATCTCTAGATGATAATTCAAATGCCACCAGTGCCAATTTCTGAACAAGACTGAATGACTATTCTCTATTCAATACAGAAAACATGTATATTACTGAATTGACAAGTTTTGGTGAAAAAAGCTGAACAGATTTTGAATTGCTTGTATGTTTAATTGCCAAGAACTCTTGATAATAGGCACACGTGTACCAATAAGCATGTGATCTTTAAAATGAATGACTGTCACAAAACAAACTTGAATACAGCAACAGCATTGGTTACTAGATTTACAGACGACTTTTAGACTCTTCAGCTTTTAAAGGATTTTCTAAATCTTGATCAGCTAGTCACGCACTGGAAAGAAACTCCACAGCAGTCTCCTTTTCTTCCATCAACTCCTTTGCAGTCAGATCCATCTTCTCTCGGGAGAAGTCATTAATAGGAAGACCTTCGACAAACTTCCAGGTTTTATCCTGTTTGAAAGTTAGTCCTTATGAGAACAAGTCTTGTACGGTCTAAAAGCAGCACTTAATTTTGCAGTTTTGGTATGCCAGTGAAATGAGTGACACCTCTGAACGCAAATGCTAATCTGTGGTCCAGAAATTGTGTTAGAACACATGCTTGCTCAAACTGAAACCACGTGATGGTGTGGAGCAGATCTGTTCCTCTAGAAGTCTGCTGTAGTATAGTGACTAGAGTTTGCCATCTGAATGAGAAATCCCGTTCTCTAACAATTACAAGATATTATAAGTTTACTTGTAAATATCCCCAAACAAACTGACTGAAGCAGATGGACTTCTGTCTCTAATTTCTTTTTACCTGAGCAGTCTTAAGAGCATTAATATTTTTCTTCAGATTCAGTGTAGAAGGTTAGTTGCAGTATATTCTTTTTGCCTCCTTCTCCCTACACTTCAGACTGTTTTTCTGCAGCCATCCAATATTCATTTGACAACTCAAATTATGGAACAGTGAGCGTAATGGGCATCTCGCAGTGGGCACAAGTATGTTGAAAGCCTGCTTCACAGCACCAATGATCCAAATCCTAAAATGCTACCCCTGAAATCTACATAACCTCCTCCTACTTTGTATATAAAGACATTTCAAAAGTTAAACCTTGATAGATTTAAAAATAGCGTAATTACCTTGATTACAACAGGGAATGAATAGAGCAAATCCTCGGGGATACCATAGGAATTTCCATCAGAAATGACTCCCATGGAAACAAATTCCCCCTGAAAACAAAAAGTTAGTGATAAATAGCGCTCCTTGCTATTACAGCGGGCACAAATTTAACTAATTACTATCTATACTATAGAAAGCCTTGCTGCATTTGTTATAGTCCCAACTGTGTAATATCTTCTGTCACTCATGATTAGACAGATTAATCTACCCAGTGTTACTCCAGAAGGACATTAAACACACAAAAGTTTAAAGAGATTAGTCAAGAGCACCTCTCTATGTGCCATAGCAATATTTACCTCTGGAGTGCCAAACCAGATGTCCCTCACATGGTCACAGATAGCTTTGGCAGCTGACATTGCACTGGACAGCTTCCTGGCTTTAATAACAGCTGCACCACGTTGCTGAACAATCTGTAGTAAAGACAACCAAAAAAAAAAAAAAAAATTGGACATCTCATTTGCATATAGTCAATAAATGACAGAAGGCTTAAGCAAGCAAGCAGTGGCTTTGTTGTCTAGTCACCGCTAACATACTACTGCTGGGGGAATTCTGCGCCACTGCGTAAGCGCAGAATTTATGTCTCCTGCAGAATAATTGAATCTGATGGGGAGGCAAAAGGAAGATGCACTTGCACTTTTTGCCTACTGGGGGCTGATGTGGTGTCAGAAGAGAGGGCAGCTGTCTCATGGGAGGGAGCAGCCAGCTGTGGAGAGGGAAGGGGCAGAGGCTGACTTCCTGACTGCCCTGCCCATGGGAGGCAGCATAGGATATGGGAGGGACAGAGCAGGGCACACCAAGTTGCTGGGGGTGTGGAGGAGGAAGGGAGGGGAGACAGACTGGGGCAAGGGCACAGAGCTAGTGGGGTGAGCCAGGGGCTGAATGGGGAGGAGGAGGAGGAACAAGGACACATGGGGATGGGGTAGATATGCCCGACTGAATGGGAGAGGCTAGGGGTCAGCCAGGCTTTGCATAGGGAAGGCTCCCCAACAAAAACACACCCCACCCCACTTCTCCCACCAACACCCACCAAGCCTCAAGGTTCACTCCCAGGCTCCTTCGCAGCAATTATTTCCCACTCCTGCAGTTCCTCTGTTACCCCCGACTCCCCCAAGCCTTTGCACTTCTTCTGAAGGGGGTGGCAAAAAAAGTTTCTATATAGTAGTTTAAATGAATTATTACTCAGAGTTCTGTATTAATATGCCCAGCAAGGAATTTGTCAAAAAACAAACATTCTGAATCTTTTTTGTTGTCTGTATTGTTGTTCCAGACATACTTGATAACAGATATTTTGAAATGAATTACCAAAAATAATTGAAACTGGCGTGATTATATTGTGTTATTTTGACAAATATGCAGAATTTTAAAATATTGTGCACAGAATTTAACTTTTTGGCACAGAATTCCCCCAAGAGTAATTGTCATGGGAGAAAGTTTCTTATATAGTCTTCACTAAAAACCCTCAGAGTTGGAGAGCAAGATGTTCACAGTTGAATTATGGCAGATATACAATCCTACCAATAAACAGCTGTAACACTGAAATAGAACAGGCTAAGAGCCTAGAACTGTTCTGCAAGGGTCAAGGCTGATACACACTGAAGGGTTTGGGAGGCTTGCAGTGCTGTGTTTCTTGCTGTACCAGTTTTGTGGCTAGAAGCCTAGCCTACTGGGTTATCAATGTAGCATCTTTCACAAGCGTCACATACATCAGGCGCTCTGTACCAGTTTCGGTTCAGTAACTGACGCTTTTTTTGAAGTTTATAGGTAAGGCCCTACTTGAATTGCAGGATGATTGTCAAATAATTGTGACCGAATTTTGGACAAGACATGGAAAATTGTGGGAAAAAAGTAATAATGGACATTTATTATTTGCAGTAACTTGGAAAACCTGCTCCCGCTGTCAGCTGCCCATCTGAGGGCTGGGGCGCCTGCTGTCAGCTGACAAAACTGCGGTGGAAGCCTAATATTGCGAATCTGCAACGTTGCAAGTTAAATTAACCTATACATAAGGCCTTACTTATGGTTTACATTTATACTTTAGTGGTCAGCTGAAGACTAGAAGTGAACTACTTATCAACCTTTGTCCCACATGAGCCATCAAGCAACTTGAAAGATTATATAGAACCTATTTTACACGCTATCAAGTCATTTGATAGTGCCTGAAGGTCCATGTCTGTAGAGAATTTTTCCAAGACACTTAAGTCAGACTAACGAAGCTAATTGCTGAGATGTATACATAAAAAGCAAGTCTCATTCATGTACAATATTTATAACAGCCAAAATTTGTTCACTGACTCTGTACCAGTTAGACCCCAACTCATCCCCTAGGAAGCAAGCACCTCTGAACCGTCTTAATAGCCCCTCAGACGACAACACACACATTTATGTAACAGACCAGCTATCTGCTATTCCCATGAGGGCCTATCCCAGCTGTGTGCAGCAGGCCAGAGTCAAGGACCCAGTATTGAAGCCCTCTTGTTTAAATCTAGGGACTCTAGCACCTCAACTGCGAGTGTATAATAATTAATTAGAAAAGAGGGACCTCACAACCCTACAGAACAAGCAAAGGACTCCTTTTATAGGTCAAACATAAATTGCACCCACAAACAAGCTAGACGGTAGCACAGCCTATGGGGCACAGGCAATTCAAATTCTTTATGGGAAGCACTGCTCAGCAGTCAAACCACAGAATCCTTGAGTTAGAAAATGGCAGCCTTAAAAAATAAATAAATAAAAAACAACAACAAGAACACCACCCCTCATCCCCAAGTGATGATGAGTATATTCAGAGGGGAACTTTCCCAATTCTATGGACTAAAATTACTGAAAAGTGAACTATCCTCTCCCTACAGAGGCTAGGACACCACATGACACCCTGTGGCAGCAATTTTGACTCTCAACATTAACTTTCACTGTTGATCATTTCAGCAGAAAAATCCAGCTAGCATACTTATTTAGGTTTATGCAAAAGGATCCACCACAGGAACAGGACTACAAATTTTAAAGATCAAATATCTGATTATTCTGACAAGCTATTTGAAGACAAATCATTTTAGTAGGACTGGAAGATCTGCTTTGCTAAGGTTTGCCATAAGATTTCCATTGAGTATATATTAACACTAGCTTTTTACACTGAGTCAGAATTAGTCTAACAGGAGTACAGTATTGTCCAATTATGCGGATAGATCATAAATAAACAGAAAATCTTACCGTGATAAAGTCACCCTTCAGCCAGCTGTCATCTTTTACAGCTTCATAAACTCCAACTTCCTTTCCTTGCACTTTCACCTTAGCATGGGTAACATCTGGATACTGAGTGGAGGAGTGATTCCCCCAGATGATGACATTCTTCACATCATTAGCAGTTACACCAAGTCTCAGAGCAATCTAATTTGCATTTAGAAAAGACATGAAACATACCAATTACAACTACACTTTAAGTAGAACACACTGCTTTCTGAGAAAGCTTAAATTTACACACTTCTTTAGAAGACAGACATACGAAGGTATTTTAGCCCTGGATGGATTCTTCCTACCTGGGATTTAGCTCGGTTGTGGTCCAAACGAGTTAGACAGCTGAAGTTTTCCTTTGGTATTGAGGGAGCTGACTTTGAAGCCGTCAGGCAGTTGGTATTTGCTGGATTTCCTACCACCACGACCTAGAAAGGCAATGAAGGGGAGTGGGGTGAGAAGAGAAGTCAACTGTTTACCCAGCTGAGGGGAATGAATTTGCAGAAATTGTAGCTTGGCTAAACACAACATTAACCATTTGTAAAGAAAAGGCTTTACTCCAAAGAAGCTGTCAAGAAAAGAAGACAAAAAGTCTTGTTTAAATCCTAAACATATTGTATAATCACTAATTTAAAGTCGTTTATCAAAAAGAAAAATTACACAGAAGAGGATATCAAATATAGAATCACAGAACAGTTCATTTTAAATGCTTCTTCACAAGTGCCTCTATAATAAAGGAGACCAGTATTTTAGATATCAGCACTACTTACCTCCCTGCACTGTTCCCCTGCACTGCAAAAATCCCCCATTATCTCTTAATACATTAAGAGGACTATACACACAAACTAGTCAGCTCTTTCCTTGCTTGCTTTCTGCTCCTCACCCCCTATTAAAGTTTCCCATTAAGATAGCTCTACTAAGTGACACTGCTTTACATGATCATAGTTACGACTGAAACAATTGTTGCCTATTTGAAGTAAGATGCTGGATCTCAAGTTAAGTCAGTTTCTCTTGTTAATATGAAAAGGACAGATTAATTGATGAAGAAAAAACAGTGTCAAGCTCCATACAGCCTCCATCTGGTGAGCTGATCTAGAGACATGCTTTTATATTTCCCTTTTTGATATTCCAACTTCTCAGTTAGTTTCCCATTACTCTGTAATAGCTGATGCTAATTTTTATTTCAACTGTAGAAAACACTGAACAGCCCTGTAGACTCAGCAGGAAGTTCTTCAGCAGAGGAAGCAGGCATTAAAGTCAGTTACAAAGCACAGTGGGAGCAGGAGTATGAGATTAGGAGCTGTAGGAGGGAAGCCACATGATTCTATGCATTGTGCCTGAGCTACTGGAAAGAAAAACACATTTTAAAAAACCTCCCCAATGTGACTTTAAAAACTAAAAATCTAAAACAAAGCCTATTTTTATTTTATGTGACTTTATTTGACTGATACTGAAGTCATTAAATTAAAGCTACAGATTCATATGAAATAGGAGCCAAGTTTGCATCAGTAAACTGGTTGTTCATCTGCATGTGCTATTATCAATATGAGGCCACCTCTTCTCACTCTACTGCTCCCCACCTCTGAAAAGTAACTGCAGGACACTACACACTCCTACCTAGAAGATGGTTCATCTTCTGCCAGTGAATGGACTGGGATCATTCCCTAGATCAACTATGGGGTCTAACAGGATGCCTCCCCTCAGGCTTTGGCCAATACAGAGCATTTGAGAAGCAAGACCTTCCGTAAAACAAAATTTGTCGTTATGCTATATCTGTACTACTCTACAGCTCTTGCTTGGATCTTTAAGTTGCTTGGTAAAGGGTTTCCAGTTAAAAAACAGGACACAGTTTCTGTAATCACCTTGACAGTCTTCTTGGCATACTTGTCCAAGGCTGCACCCTGGGATTTAAAAATTTTCACATTTGCTTTGAGTAATTCTTTCCTCTCCATGCCCTCTTTCCTCGGCATGGAGCCAATCAGAATTGCTACGTCAAGATCTTTAAATGCAACCGCCTCCTTGTCTGTTGCGATGACCTCTGTAAGCAAAGGAGGGAAGAGACAGAATTAGTAACAGAGCAATCTTTTTGGGAGTTCTATGGCAACATCAATGGAATTATTCTTTGGATTACCTTCTATTTAAGCACTAATCAGACAGGCAGCTGTGACAAAGACAGACCCAGAGAGCAAATGCCCATATTTACTAGTTTAATTACTGCTCTTTTTCCTTACACTAAGTCATTGATGGGTGTTAGCAACTTAACGTGAATGAATTATGCATCCTCATTTGTTTGCCTGTATCTTCTGATGTACCCTATACGTAGTACTCCTCACTTCTCCATCCCTTCCAACCCATGCAATGGCATTGGATTTTTGTGTATGACCCAAATGAGTTTTCCTTTCCTCAATAACCAGTAATATTAATTCACACTGGAGAAGGTTTAGTAAAACTACACAATCTGGGAAATTTTATCAACTGATATTTGAAACAGCTACTATAATAACTACAGCATTGCCCATTAGCTCACTTTCTTCCACCTCAAGAAACTATACTCGAGAATCCATAATTTGTTAGACAAGTTGATCAACCCATTTCTCAATTTTGTCTTTATTTTTTCAGTGATTTTCAGAGTTTGCGTTTTATAACCTTCTCAGAAAAAGCATTGGCATATCAGAAAAGACAAAGCTATTTCACTACTAGGCTAGGAGGCCCATCATGACATGATAGTTCAAGCAGCCAATTGTTTGCCAGATACATAACACATCTTACTTTCAAGGTTTAAATAGTATAAATCAAATTCCCAGATATTACATATGCAAATATTGTAGGTGACACTCAAACACCCATATCTGAACCCATATACTTCTCTTACAGTTTGCAGTTAATCAAGCTAAGTTAACTTTAAGAAAGTCTGTATTCCTTTTGATCACCTCTCAGCAGTGGAAGGGCACAGTCTTGCAGTTCCATGATTACGCCATCCAATACAGTCATCATGGGAGTGATATCCAGCAGTACAAGAACAAGAGGCTGTAAAACAAAGTAACTTAAAAGTATACGGAACAATAAGTGTAGGCTTACTCAGTTTTTCAATTATTTCTTCCTGCAGCCAGATATTAGTTAACATCACCTTTTGGGAGAGGTGGGAAACGTATAACAGCCCATTTACTAAGACAGATGACTAACAGCAGCATCACAATTCAGCGCTGAATGCATATAAAAAACAGGATCCAGAATAACTCAAGGCTCTATTTCTTCTCTTCAGGCTCACTGCTAGGGTTGCCAACGGTCTAATCACACAAACCTAAACATCCTTGCCCTTACCCGCAGACCCGCCCCGCTCACTCCATTCCCCCTCCCTCTGTTGCTTGCTCTCCCCCATCCTCACTCCTTCCACCAGGCTGGGGCAGGGGGTTGGGGTGCAGAAGGGGGTGGGGGCTCTGGGCTAGAGCTGAGGGGTTTGGCGTGTTAGAGGGGGCTCAGGGCTGAGGTGGGGGGCTGGGTGTGGGAGGGGGTGCAGGCTCAGGGCTGGGGCAAGGGGTTGGGGTGCGGGTTCCGGTTGGTCTGTGCTTACCTCAGGCAGCTCCTAGTTGGCGGCGCAGTGGGAAGGGAGAGCCAGGGGGCTCTGTGCACTGCCTCTGCCTGCAGTCACCACCCCTGCAGCTCCCATTGGCCGCAGTTCCTGGCCAATGGGAGCGGCGGAGTCGGTGCTTAGGGTGCAGGCAGCGTGTGGAGACCCCCCGCCCACCTCCCAGGGGCTGCCAGGACATGCTGGCCACTTCCGGGAGCGGCACGGGGTCAGGGCAGGCAGGGAGCCTGCCTTAGCCTCTCCGGAGTTAACGGCCTAAAATCTCCCGGTTTGGCTTCGTAGCCTCCGGGAGATAGAGCCCGATACTGGGAGACTCCCGGCAAAACTGGGAGGGTTGGCAACCCTACACTCAGAACAGTAACTTATGTCTTTGCATGAAATGTGAAGGCTCACAGGAAAACTTAACTCCAAGTTTATCAAGAGATTTTACAGATTGTAGTTTCTTCAATACTGTTGAAGAAGACAAGCGATGGTTAAACTGAACTATTACCTGTTCTTTGCCGAAGACATCGCCCTTGGCAATGCTGTAGAGCAGAGAATAGGCGATCTGACCAGCAGCTCCAGTCACTAGGACTCTAATTGGTTCAGACTGTAAAAGAAATAGACAGACTCAGCTAACACATTACCTGATTAAAGAGCCATTAAGCATTTTCAGCAGTTATTGTAGAAAGAGCATTAAAATATTTAATACTTCTGGATGTGAATCATGTGCAAAAACCCAGCACAGGGTCAGCTCCTAGGATTCTGCTTCTCTTTTAAACCAATAGCAGCACTCCCAAATGTCTTCTGGGAGCAGACCAGACCTGCAGAAAGGTAGCCAAAAAGCTGTAAGTTGAAACCCCAGAACTAGAAATATTCCAAGGCTTGTTTGCACTTTGTTCAGAAGAGAGTGGTGGGGAGTATTTTTAAATGAAGGTCAGAACGGTTTAAAGTAAGGGGGAAAATACCGCCTTTTTAAAGCATAGGCACTTCAAATACAGACTCCTAAAATTCCATTAGACTACGATGTAGCTTTTATGCTTCAAACTTATTGGCGAGCCGGCACAAGTCTTCAGAAGATTGGCAGAACATGCAGCTTAGAATTACATCACACTATATTAGAGACTGCTCTCGTTACATTAATTTGCAGATTTACTTGCAAGTGGAGATTTGTAGAATACCGCAAACCTAGATATCTGGTGGAGCTGTAAATAGGACACCAACTAAAAAGTTATGTAGCAATTCAAGTAATATACTCAAGAAAGAGATCGTGGAGTCATTGTGGATAGTTCTCTGAAAACATCCACTCAATGTGCAGCGGCAGTCCAAAAAAAAAAAAAAAAGCAAAGGAACAGAACGTTGGAATCATTAAGAAAGGGATAGATAAGACAGAAAATAGCATATTGCATCTATATAAATCCATGGTATGCCCACATCTTGAATACTGTGTGCAGATGTGGTCACCCCATCTCAATCAGCTTGGAAAAAAGACGACTAAGGTGGGATATGACTGACGTCTATAAAATCATGACTGGTGTGGCGAAAGTAAATAAGGAAGTGCTGATTACGTCTTCTCATTACACAAGAACTAGGGGTCACCAAATGAAATTAATAGGCAGCAGATTTAAAAAAACAAAAAAACCCAAAAAAACAAAAAGGAAGTATTTTTTCCACCCAATGCAGTCAGTCTGTGGAACTCTTTGCCAGAGGATGTTGTGAAGGCCAAGCCTATAACAAGGTTCAAAAAATAACTAGATAAGTTCGTGGAGGATAGGTCCATCAATGGCTACTAGCCAGGATGGGAAGGGAAGATGTCCTGAGCCTCTGTTGGCCAGAAGCTGGGAATGGGTGTCAGGGGATGAATCACTTGATGTTTACCTGTTCTGTTCATTCCTTCTGGGGCACCTGGCATTGGCCACTATTGGAAGACAGGATACTGGGCTAGATGGACCTTTGGTGTGACCCAGTATGGCCGTTCTTATACAACAAAGCAGTAGGCAAAAGGCTGGTGTGTATACTGTTTTCCAGTTGGCACTGTTTCTCTGGATTGTAACGCTTCATCAAATCAGGTGTGATTTTCCCCCCTACTATTGTTACAAGCAACACTTAAGGAATCTTAATAGATTAAATAATTTTTATTTTACTCTATCCAGTCAGTTTCAACCATTTCCCCTGTAGAATCAGTTTGCACAGGTAGGTCTTTAACACAGCAACAGGAGACACAAGACTTGCATAGTAAAAGGAGAATGCCACAAAAATTGGCTTGGGGGTTTGAGGCAGGTGTAGCACCCAGTATTACCAAACAATGTTGTAAAAATCATGGAGTTACTGTCGTCGTCCCCCCCACCACACACACACACACACACACACACACACCCACCCCATAACTGGCTTAAGCCATTATTTCTTTTAAACTGTCTCAATTTTATTTTATTAGCTTTTACTATTTTATTGTTTATTAGCTGTCTAGGTTGAGCCTTTAGCATGCACTCACTTCATGTATTCAAGCTTCTTCTCTGCAACAATGAGTATTAGAGTTTTTTTTAAGACAAAAACAGGTTCCATGCATGGGGTCCCTAGATTCAGGAGCTAGGGTGTTAACAACAACCACTAAATATTGTGATTTGTTTTAAATCACAAAAATGGCAAGATATAGCAGCACTGAGCCACTGAAGCTACTTTTAAAATCAGTTTTGTTTTAAACTTGCTAGATGTCAAGATGATCATGTCCCTTTACATAGAGGCCCATTCTTTCAGAAAGGAACCTTAGCTACATAGGACAGTCAATTTAATCTGTGACTTGGCTCCTACACTGAACTTTAATAAAAATGCTTTCATGCTCTGGTAACTAGAGCAGTGACCTTTAGTCGTTACTGGTTTTTGGAATTTTTACATGAAATATATAGAATAAGTTCAATTAACATATTTTGAAGCTATTTACCTCCCCTGTCAAATTCAAAAGTGTGGAAGAGAGCCAGGAAAGGATATGGAATATTTAGTTCTATAGAAGAGAAAAGGTGGAAAAATAAAGTGTTTCATTGTAGTAGTGTGTACAGGACCCCTACATCCTCAGATAGCTTCAAAAGACAACATAAGTAAAATTCTGAAGAGGAGGACAATAATTTTTTAAAAAGAATACTTGGTTACAGAGCACAAGCTTCCAATCTCAAACCTACGGCTGACATCAGCACCATTTATTCCCTTCCCCCCATACTTTTTCGTAAGTGCTTACTACCTTAATTAGTATCTTTTGAAAGTATTAACACCTTCAATTTTAACAGATTTAGGACTTCTCAAACTTGCTGGATACAGTACTATTTAACAAAACAAATAAGCCAGCTATGCTGCAGGTAGCTACAAAGGACAGTATCAAAGGCCTGGTCTACACTATGAGTTTAGGTTGAATTTAGCAGCGTTAAATCGAATTAACCCTGCACCCGTCCACACAACGAAGCCATTTACTTCGACATAAAGGGCTCTTAAAATCAATTTCTGTACTCCTCCCCGATGAGGGGAGTAGCGCCGAAATCGACATTGCTGTCCAGAGCAGTCACAATGGTGCACTGTGGGATAGCTCCCGGAGGCCAATACCATCGAATTGCGGCCACACTAACCCTAATTCGAAATGGCAATCTGAACTCAGATGCACCGGCCACGTAGACAAGAAAAGCCCCACGAACTTTTGAATTTCATTTCCTGTTTGCCCAGCACAGGTGACCACGCAGAGCTCATCAGCACAGGTAACCATGCAGTCCTGGAATCCAAAAAGAGCACCAGCATGGACCGTATGGGAGGTACTTTATTTGATCGCTATATGGGGAGAGGAGTCCGTGCTAGCAGAACTACGTTCCAAAAGACGAAATGCAGCTGCTCTGTGATTGCTTTGGCTACTTGCATCACAGTAGCCCCCACAGTAGATTTGCCCACTCCAAATTGATTCCCGACTAACCGGTAGCTGTCTGGCATTGCAAGCTTCCACAGGGCTATCGCCACTCACTTCTCAACTGTGAGGGCTGCTCTCATCTTGGTATTCGGGCGCTTCAGGGCAGGGGAAAGCAAGTCAAAGTTCCATGAAAGTGCCCGTACGCATGCGAAAGTTTCGCAGCCACTGGAAATCATCCCAGACCTGCAACACTATGCGGTCCCACCAGTCTGTGCTTGATTCTGGGCCCGGGAAACAGCATTCCACGGCTATAACCTGCCCCATTGGAGAGAGGTTGGATCTCCAAAGCGCCGGGGCCCGCGGTTTGAGAGAATTTAATTTAATCCTGAGTGGAGCGCAGGAGCTGGTCCAAGAGGTAACTATAGCGGGACCGCTTGGAAATAGTGACCATAATACAATAGCATTCAACATCCCTGTGGTGGGAAGAACACCTCAACTGCCCAACACTGTGGCCTTTAATTTCAAAAGGGGGAACTATACAAAAATGAGGGGGTTAGTTAGACAAAAGTTAAAAGGTTCAGTGACTAAAGTGAAATCCCTGCAAGTTGCGTGGGCCCATTTTAAAGACACCATAATAGAGGCTCAACTTCAATGTATACCCCAAATTAAGAAAAACAGTAAAAGAACTAAAAAAGAGCCACCGTGGCTTAACAACCATGTAAAAGAAGCAGTGAGAGATAAAAAGACTTCCTTTAAAAAGTGGAAGTCAAATCCTAGTGAGGCAAATAGAAAGGAGCACAAACACTGCCAACTTAAGTGCAAGAGTGTAATAAGAAAAGCCAAAGAGGAGTTTGAAGAACGGCTAGCCAAAAACTCCAAAGGTAATAACAAAATGTTTTTTAAGTACATCAGAAGCAGGAAGCCTGCTAAACAACCAGTGGGGCCCCTTGACGATGAAAATACAAAAGGAGCGCTTAAAGATGATAAAGTCATTGCGGAGAAACTAAATGGATTCTTTGCTTCAGTCTTCACGGCTGAGGATGTTAGGGAGATTCCCAAACCTGAGCTGGCTTTTGTAGGTGACAAATCTGAGGAACTGTCACAGATTGAAGTATCACTAGAGGAGGTTTTGGAATTAATTGATAAACTCAACATTAACAAGTCACCGGGACCAGATGGCATTCACCCAAGAGTTCTGAAAGAACTCAAATGTGAAGTTGCGGAACTATTAACTAAGGTTTGTAACCTGTCCTTTAAATCGGCTTCGGTACCCAATGACTGGAAGTTAGCTAATGTAACGCCAATATTTAAAAAGGGCTCTAGGGGTGATCCTGGCAATTACAGACCGGTAAGTCTAACGTCGGTACCGGGCAAATTAGTTGAAACAATAGTAAAGAACAAAATTGTCAGACACATAGAAAAACAAACTCTTGAGCAATAGTCAACATGGTTTCTGTAAAGGGAAATCGTGTCTTACTAATCTATTAGAGTTCTTTGAAGGGGTCAACAAACATGTGGACAAGGGGGATCCGGTGGACATAGTGTACTTAGATTTCCAGAAAGCCTTTGACAAGGTCCCTCACCAAAGGCTCTTACGTAAATTAAGCTGTCATGGGATAAAAGGGAAGGTCCTTTCATGGATTGAGAACTGGTTAAAGGACAGGGAACAAAGGGTAGGAATTAATGGTAAATTCTCAGAATGGAGAGGGGTAACTAGTGGTGTTCCCCAAGGGTCAGTCCTAGGACCTATCCTATTCAATTTATTCATAAATGATCTGGAGAAAGGGGTAAACAGTGAGGTGGCAAAGTTTGCAGATGATACTAAACTACTCAAGATAGTTAAGACCAAAGCAGATTGTGAAGAACTTCAAAAAGATCTCACAAAACTAAGTGATTGGGCAACAAAATGGCAAATGAAATTTAATGTGGATAAATGTAAAGTAATGCACATTGGAAAAAATAACCCCAACTATACATACAACATGATGGGGGCTAATTTAGCTACAACGAGTCAGGAAAAAGATCTTGGCGTCATCGTGGATAGTTCTCTAAAGATGTCCACGCAGTGTGCAGAGGCGGTCAAAAAAGCAAACAGGATGTTAGGAATCATTAAAAAGGGGATAGAGAATAAGACTGAGAATATATTATTGCCCTTATATAAATCCATGGTTCGCCCACATCTCGAATACTGTGTACAGATGTGGTCTCCTCACCTCAAAAAAGATATTCTAGCACTAGAAAAGGTTCAGAAAAGAGCAACTAAAATGATTAAGGGTTTAGAGAGGGTCCCATATGAGGAAAGATTAAAGAGGCTAGGACTCTTCAGTTTGGAAAAGAGAAGACTAAGGGGGGACATGATAGAGGTATATAAAATCATGAGTGATGTTGAGAAAGTGGATAAGGAAAAGTTATTTACTTATTCCCATAATACAAGAACTAGGGGTCACCAAAAGAAATTAATAGGCAGCAGGTTTAAAACAAATAAAAGGAAGTTCTTCTTCACGCAGCGCACAGTCAACTTGTGGAACTCCTTACCTGAGGAGGTTGTGAAGGCTAGGACTATAACAATGTTTAAAAGGGGACTGGATAAATTCATGGTGGCTAAGTCCATAAATGGCTATTAGCCAGGATAGGTAAGAATGGTGTCCCTAGCCTCTGTTCGTCAGAGGATGGAGATGGATGGCAGGAGAGAGATCACTTGATCATTGCCTGTTAGGTTCACTCCCTCTGGGGCACCTGGCATTGGCCACTGTCGGTAGACAGATACTGGGCTAGATGGACCTTTGGTCTGACCCAGTACGGCCTTTCTTATGTTCTTATGTTATGTTATGTTCTTATGAATTCTGTGTCCGTGTCCATGTCCACATCACTCTCGTCGCCGCGCTGCCGTTGCCGCCTCCTCCTCGCCTGGTTTTTCAGGTCCTGGTTCAGCATAAACTGCATGATAATGCATGAGGTCTTTACAATGTTCATGACTGCTGTCTTGAGATGAGCGGGCTCCATGCTTGCCGTGGTATGGCGTCTGCACAGTTGACCCAGGAAAAAAGGCGCAAAACGGTTGTCTGCCGTTGCTTTCATGGAGGGAGGGGTGAGGCTGTACCCAGAACCACCAGCAACAATGTTTTTTGCCCCATCAGGCACTGGGTTCTCAAACCAGAATTCCAATGGGCGGGAGAGACTGCGGGAACTATGGGATAGCTACCCACAGTGCAACGCTCCAGAAGTCGATGCTAGCCTCGGTACATGGACGCACACCGCCGAATAAATGTGCTTAGTGTGGCCGCATACACTCTACTTTATACAATCGGTTTCCAAAAATCAAATTCTGTAAATTAGGAGTAATCATGTTGTGTAGACATACCCAAATTAATATTGGATTGTCCTCCATCAGTAGGAGGCGGGGGAGGGGGCAGAAGAACTATATCTTCCAACACAGAGGTGGACTGTGTGCCGTGCCAATCTGTAACTTAATTACTAACTGTGATAACGTACCTTGCTTTACAACATCCAGGAAAGCGGGATTAAGAGGACAGTAATCCATGCACAGTTCAAGTTTTAGCAGTAACTCACCTTGCTTGATAAAACATTTTAAAACTATAAGCTGTCAATATTACTGAAGCTGAAAGCTTAGGAGTCAGATATCAGACCAATAAGACTTGGCCAACAGACCAACTCTTGTTTGAAGTGTCATGGTAGCTGTGCTGGTCCCATGATATGAGAAAAACAAAGTGCATGAGGTAATATCTTTCACCAACAGAAGTTGGTCCAATAAAAGAGACATGCTTTTGAGCTCTACAGAGGTCTTCTCATTTCTTTCACCAACAAATGTGTTCCAATAAGAGATACTGCCTTACCCACCTTGTCTCAGACTTCCATTCTGTCCTTTCCGTATTTCTGAGTAGAGGAATTAGTTGAGAAAACTGCATTCTGATACATTTCAGAGAGTGGTGAGACAGTTTAGCACTTGAAGTTACTAGCTATGTGCAAGTACTATACCGATGTAGTGTTCCCCAGTCCGTTCCTTTAAAATGGAAGTTGAGATAGGTGCTCCTAAATGTGAGCGTTGTTCACATGAGGATTTGGCTAATGGCAATTATACCAAATCATGGGGGACTTTGTTTTCAGAAATTTCAAAACTGTCATCCCTAATACTAAATGGGATTGGGAACATCCTGAATTGACATGAATGGAGTAGTGTGAACAGGAAACAAAATAAGAAGGTTCCCCAGGGACTAGAATCAATAGAGTAGCATTTTAGACATACAAATAAAACACGGTGGGGTAGAAAAATCTGGAATTGAAGAGCAGGATTTAGGCAAGAAAGACATGAGGGGCAAAAAACAAAACAAAAATCCATGACTAGAGATGGAAGAAGGGTCATCTACATATATACATTAGATAGTGACAGGAAGCAAGTAATTTATACATGCCACAGCAAGCAATATCATATCACTTTACACATTTAACCTGAACAAAATTCTAGATGCATCAGAGATAGGAAATGGAAGTGACTTGAAACTTTTAAGGCCAGAGCACAGGCAGTGTGTGCCTTATTGTTACACCAGAAAGGACAGAAGCAGTGTAATGAATATAGCTCCTTGCAATGCTTTTGGTGACATCATTAACACCTATTTTAACAGAGAAATAAGAATGTTTATATCTTAGGCCTTTGCAGGCAAAATAGCTTTTCAACTCAACCATTTCACTATTACCATAAAAAGAAGAAATGCAATTGAAATCCAGGGCTAGCATCTGGGATTAGTTCCAGCACCCATCCCCTCCTACCCAACTACATCATTTGAACCTGCCTAAGTCACACAGCTCAAACAGAAAAGGAAATGGAAAGTAACACAGAAGAATGTCATATGATCCCCTAGACCTGTGACATTCTAGATCAGGATACAGCACTTTATAGAAAACACTGAAGTTGCTAGTTTGAATCCTACAGCAGACATGCACCCTGGCTGGAACAGCTTGAGACTCAGGTGCACTTGTTCCACAATAACCCATTGGAGAACACTTTCAAAGTCACCTCGTGACACTGCAGCGACGTCACCCACTTCCCCTCCCCCACTCCAGCAATTAACAGATGGTTTCTATAAAAATCACACCAAGATTTTACCCAACAGCTGGCAGCTCTGTGCACAACCACTACTCATGCCGATGTGCCCGCTGCAAGCAGCCTGCAATGTTCAGCAACCCACCCCAGGCTCTGGCCCAGGCTGCAGGCTCCATGTCCTCTGCTGCAATGATAAGAAGGGGTCACCCCAGCAAAGGAATGACAGCGCCTCAGCTGTAAACGTGGCCGCCTGGTCCCCTAACCCCTTCTGCTCGCCCTACCCCCGACCCTCCTTCCAAGGAGGGGCGCAGGCTACATACTCCGCACATGCCCCCGTCCCACCAGGAACTGCACAGGGTCACCCCCTCCCCCCCATACACACATCCAGGGGCGTTGGGGGCTCCAAACCCCCACCCTTACCCCAGGTAGGGGGTATGCCCCCACATACACAGAGAAGGGGTGCAGGAGGGGGGGTCTGTACCCCAGGCCCCACCACATGTAGGGGTTACCACCCCTTCCCCCCACACGCAGCAGGAGGGGGATCTGCACCCCAGACCCGCACCCCAGACAGGGGGTACCCCCTCACACATAGGGAGAGGGGAAGGGGTAGCTCATGGGGAAGGGGTAACTCAGTGGTTTGAGCATTGGCCTGCTAAACACAGGGTTGTGAGTTCAACCTTGAGGGGGCCACTTAGGGATCTGGGGCAAAATCAGTACTTGGTCCTGCTAGTGAAGGCAGGGGGCTGGACTCGATGACCTTTCAAGGTCCCTTCCAGTTCTAGGAGATAGGATATCTCCATTTATTTATTTAATCTGTACCCCCAGGCCCTCATCTCAGGTAGGGGGTACGCCCCCACATACACGGAGAAGGGGTGCGGGAGAGGGGTCTGTACCCCAGATCCCCACCACATGTAGGGGTTACCACCCCCCCACACACACACATACATGCGGCGGGAGGGGGATCTGCACCCCAGATAGGGGGTACCCCCTGACACATAGGGAGAGGGGTAGGGAAGGGGTAATCTGTACCCCCAGGCCCTCATCTCAGGTAGAGGTTACCACCCCCCACACGTATTCTCCAGTGGGAGCTTCGTATCCCCCGCAGGCCGAGCGGTACTGACCATGGCTGGGCGAAGCGGCTTGTCCGGCTGTGTCGCTACCTAGCCTCAGGGTCACCTCTAAGCACAGCTAAGGCAGCAGCAGTTCCACGGCCGGCGCTGAAGGTATTAAGCGGGAGAAGGAGGGGGCTGATCCCAGCGGGCCGCGCAGCCGCCTGGGTGCTGTAGTCTCTGTCCACCCTGCTCTCCGCGCGTTCCATTCAGTCTCAGTCTCGGGAGTACTACAACTCCCAGCATGCGCCGGGCCAGCCTCGCTGCCGCTTAGTGAGCTCGTCGTGCTGACAGTAGCTCGTGTCCAGTCTCTTTCCACCGCCCCACCAACCGCTGAGGCGCGCCCGCAGTAACTATTGGGCACATTCACAGCAGGGCCAACGAGGAACAGCTTCCCCAGTCTCCGCCAGGGGGCGCTACAGCTCAAGCTTTTGCGCATGCGCTACAGAAGACACGTGGCCCTTGTTTATCTTTGCGCATGCGCGAGACGAAGAGCCGGGAGGTCGGGGGACGGTGTGTGTGCAGAGTCAACGCTCCTGTTTCGGGCGAACCGGTGAGTGCGCGCATGCGCAGCCAAAGAGGCGAACGGTTGCATTATGCGTTGACCTGTTTGCACGCGCAAGTGAAAGAGACGAGGTGAGATGGCACCGATACGTGCGCATGCGCACGCACGTTGTTTCCTCGGTTGCCAAGTGACGAGAGCAGAGCGCGCTGTTGCTAGGATCCGGCAGACGCCGCAGCAGTTACGGCTCCGGTCTCGTTCCACTTCCTGCCGTTCCCTGTGAGGTGAACGGGACCCTGGCCAGCGACCCCCCTACGGGCGCTCGGCGGGGTGGGCTGCCCGGACTATGGGACGGTTGGGTCCCTGAGGTGGAGGCGGCAGCTACCTTCAGCCGTGGAGGCAGCTGCGTCTTCGCCGGTATTTGTCACGTGGCTTCACTCTTGCCGCTCCTTTCAGATCGCTCGGGTGTCCGGGGGGTGCCTCTGCCTCTCCTAGGGCCCAGCTGCCCCCCGCCCCCACTGCAGGCCGGGCGGAGGGGCGTGGCTAGCAGCGCGCGGGCGTGGCTCCCCCGGGTGGGCGCCGCGGGCTAAAGAGGAGCGAGTGGGGAAGATGTGGGAAGGCCGGGGTGCGCAGCACGGCCGAAAGCCAAGACATGGTGCTGTCTACACCGCCCCCAGGTCGGGCTCCGGAGCGCACCAACGTGCTGCTGCGCTGTAACTCTCCCGTGTGAACCCAGGACCTTTCAGCTGGTGCCCGCGGCAGACAGGGGATGATGGATCGCTTGGGGGGAGGGGATACATGAATTATATTTCCATCACCCTTTTGTCTGCTACTGAAATGTTACAATTTTGGTGAAATAATAGAAGTAGGTAGACAATTCAGTAGGATTTTAGTGACTCTTTAAGATAACTTTAATCTATAATGTAGATACATGGTCTGTAGTTACATGGTCCAGGCAGTGATGGAGTTTTGAGCTTCTTGGGGAGCCCCATCTGAATTAGCTGAGCAGAGAAAAAAGTGAAAAGAAAGACAAGAAGTAGTATAAAGAAATAAAAATAAACATGACCATAAAATACCAAACGGGGGAAAAGAGAAACAGAAGCAAAAAATCAATGATGATGAAACAACCTTGCAGGAGAGAGAGAAATATATAATAGTAAAACAATGAAGAGGCTGGAAATAGGCAAAAATAAGCAAGAATGTAAAGCAGTGGTTCTCAAACTTTTGCACTGGTGACCCCTTTCACACTGCAAGCCTCTGAGTGTGACCCTCCTTATAAATTAAAAACAATTTTTTGTATACTTAACACCATTATAAATGCTGGAGGCAAAGCAGGATTTGGGGTGGAGGCTGACAGCTTGCATCCCCCCATGTAATAACCTCGCGACCCCCTGAGGGGTCCCGACCCCTAGTTTGAGAACCCCTGATGTAAAGGGTTTTGGGGGAAAATTGCAGAAAAATCATAAAAGGAAAATTTTCAGATAGTGTCAGTATTTCCTGTAAAACCATGGAGGATGGGGACAGAGGATGCCCTGATATCCCCTCTGGCCCTCTGCTTATCAGAAAAAATTATTCTGAACAAAAATATGAATATAACAATATTTCACTATACTCATATTGGCTGGTTTAGTGCTGCCAAATTCTTTTCTAGCCACAGGAGCAAGACAATATTTGAAGCTGTTTTTTTGTAATGGATGTCATTGGTGTCGTGGATTCCATTATTTTAATGTTTTAAATGTTTATCTGTTTAATATATACAGCCTTAGAGATTTTTCATGTGAATGAGTGGAAGTGACAGTAAACAGTTGAGCCAATTTTCCTGAGAATCCCAAGCTGCCAAGTTAGTACCTGGGCTTTACGAGAGGCTCAGAGATCAGGAACTCTGAAATAGACAAGTTTGCCATTTGATCACAGGGGACAGAGAGGTTACAAATTCCTTGATTTATCTGGTGTAGGAATAGGGGGAATGACTCTGTTTACATACCTGGTTTCAGACGCATCTCAATAATGCTGCTGTTCCTGAGAAATTCTGAAGGAAAGATAGCATCTTTCACCTACCTGCCTCCTGTTACTGCTTTAGGTGGAACCTAGCAGACCAATGGACAGGGATATTAACAGTTCAAAATTTAGTAAATTTAATGCCTCCCCACAAGAAAATGTCTGCAGTTACTACACTCTGTATCCCCCTGCCAATTTTTGTGGTTTTACAAAAATCTTTTTTTAGTTAAAAATCTTTTTCTCCCCTGTTGCTCTGTTTTAGACCCAGATAGGGTGCCCAGACAGCAAATGTGAAAAATCAGGACAGGGGGTGGGGGATAATAGGAAGCTATATAAGAAAAAGATCCCAAAATTGGGACTGTCCCTATAAAATCGGGACATCTGGTCACCCTAGACCCAGATGAACAAAAAAGGAAACTGACCAGACAAGAATAAGAGTGAAAGTAGCTACACAGCAATTAATGCCAATTGCGCAAAATGAAAATCTGAAAATCAGTCTTTTTTTTCTTTAGTCTGTTTCAGTTTTATTAATTTTATGTGCTATTCAGAACAATAGTAGACTAAATATTTTCAGAGAGAAGTATACATTTATAATTTGATGGTGTCCTCCTAAATCAGTGGTTCCCATACTTGGTTCACGGCTTATTCAGGGTAAGCCCCTGGCGGGCCGTGAGACGCTTTGTTTACCTGCGCCGCTTCCCACAGCTCCCATTGGCCGAGAACGACAAACCGCGGTCACTGGGAGCTGCGAGTGGCTGTACCTGCGGACACTCAGGTAAACAAAGCGTCTCGCGGCCCGCCAGGGGCTTACCCTGAACAAGCGCGAACCAAGTTTGGGAACCACTGCTCTAAATGTTTTAAAAGGCTTTAAACTTAATGACTTTTACATGACATAAAAGTTTTTATTGCAAATTAAAAAAAAATTAAACTAATATGTCCCTGATGTTTGCCCACCTTTTTTGTACAGTTTTAACTTTTGCCTTTCTTTATCTCATGATCCAGATTGACTCTTCATATAGTTTATGAAAACTAACATCAGATAATTTAGTACTAACAAACCACATAAATAGCAATATAATCTTTCTGCCTAAGCTTAAGTAGAGTCAGATGAATGAATCTTTTAACTGCCAAATTTAGGGCTGGATTGTCCTCAGGTCTTATTTGGCTGTATGGGGGAACGGGAAATGCAGATGTGGAATGGGAAGAGCACGGAGAGTAAGCTTCTTCATGAAAAGAGGAGAAATAACTTTCCCATCCACCCAAGCAAGGGGAAAGCAGGGAAAAATTTGACTATAGTCACAATTTGTTTTTTCTGGAGAGGTACAGCTACACACTGCTCCTGACTCAGGGAAGATTGTAAAGTTGGAATCTAGCCCTTTGTTTTGAACAACTGAGATAATGTATCGCCACAAGCATGGAATTTAGTTATGTAGGAGCCTGTTGACATAAATTCATAGATTCTAGGACTGGAAGGGACCTCGAGAGGTCATCGAGTCCAGTCCCCTGTCCGCATGGCAGGACCAAATACTGTCTAGACCATCCCTGATAGACATTTATCTAACCTACTCTTAAATATCTCCAGAGATGGAGATTCCACAACCTCCCTAGGCAATTTATTCCAGTGTTTAACCACCCTGACAGTTAGGAACTTTTTCCTAATGTCCAACCTAGACCTCCCTTGCTGCAGTTTAAGCCCATTGCTTCTTGTTCTATCCTTAGAGGCTAAGGTGAACAAGTTTTCTCCCTCCTCCTTATGACACCCTTTTAGATACCTGAAAACTGCTATCATGTCCCCTCTCAGTCTTCTCTTTTCCAAACTAAACAAACCCAATTCTTTCAGTTTTCCTTCATAGGTCATGTTCTCAAGACCTTTAATCATTCTTGTTGCTCTTCTCTGGACCCTTTCCAATTTCTCCACATCTTTCTTGAAATGCGGTGCCCAAAACTGGACATGTCTCAGTCCTATTGGGAGATGTTTTCCTAAGGATTGTGCAATATACTTTTAATTATGGATAAACCATGCAATTTTTTTAGACTGTTGTGATATATAATCAGACTTGTTTGAAGCAAGGCACTGAATGACATGATTATTTAAGGTACCCACGGTATGGCTAGTTTTGGATTCAAAAGCACATGAAGTAGTGTTATAAGATGGCATTATCTTTTACTATCTGTCTGGTACACATGGGCCAGCCTCAGCATAGCAGTCAAGAGAGCTGGAAATACACTGCAGTTAACAATGAATTTAAATCTCCAGGTGGTGCTTGAATTCACTGTAGAAGACTGCAGAAATTAATTTTGCTAAAGCAAGAAACAACAGGACATTAAGCCACTATGTCAGCCTTAGATATATGCTTCAGAAATTTTGTACTGCTCACCACTATTCAGGTAATCTTTAACTCAAATTGTAGGAAATAGTTGAAATTCCATTGTAACAATATCCAACAGAGAATATTAAAGTAGCATTAAGTTTCAAATGCCTGAAGCAAAATGTTCTCTCACAACACCCTGGGCACTTGGAGCTCACTAGAACATACAGTATTACAGTCTAGTATTATAGTTTACTCAGACTAAAATGAAAGCCCAATTTTAATTCTATTTCTAAAAACTTGGTATACTGCAGGGAAAAATAATTTATTTGAATATTGTTTTTTAATACAGTGCAACTAAACTTAAAAGCTATATCATTTTGTACTACTACTCTAGACTTTTGTAGTCTGACTCTTTCATTAAAACCTCCAATATACCCCAGAAGGTTTATCTAGATGATTCCATTGCTAATTTAGAAGTTGTAAGGTCTTGAAGTCACCCCAGAAGTTTTTCACCATTCTGCACTATAGCTCATTTCATAAGAAGAAAACTCTGTCTAAATATAGAACTTTAAAAACAAACAATATAAAAATATGTACAGACACTAGAGAAATATACATAATTGCAAAATGTGGTTTAAAGATTTATCAGCATGAGTCTGGGGTGGCTGAATTGGCAAAACCATTAGTGAACAATGCAGGTTATCCCAAACAAGTGCCAGTAAAACCTTTACACTGTACCATTCTTTGATGCATTCTGCATAGGACATATTTTGCAACATAACTATTTTAGAAATTTTTGAGAATTTAAAAAAATAATTGGGAATTTTTTGTGTAGCCCTATATAAGTCTTCCTTAACAGAGTGAGCCCCACTATACAGGGCTCCATGGGAGAAGAGAAATTCTAATGATTTTTTGGAAAACTGTAAAAATTACCAAGATATATCTTATATGTGAATATTTTAAGGTTCAATTTCTCTGTACCTGATAGGGCTGGAAGTAAGTGCTGTATGTCCCATTAGAAAGCTACAAATCTACTATTTTACTTGATATAAAGCTGTTTCTGGCCCAGATTGATTGCGATAGAATCATAGAAATGTAGGACTAGAAGGGACTTTGATAAAGTCATCTAGTCCAGTCCTCTGCAGGATGAAGTATTATCTAGACCATCCCTGACAGATGTATGTCTAACCCAGGGATCCGCAATCTTTGGCCCGCGGCCCGCCAGGGTAAGCCCCCTGGCAGGCTGGGCCAGTTTGTTTACCTGCTGCGTCCGCAGGTTCGGCCAATCGCAGCTCCCACTGGCTGTGGTTCGCCATTCCAGGTCAATGGGGGCTGCGGGAAGCAGCGTGGGCCGAAGGATGTGCTGGCCGCCCTTCCCGCAGCCCCCATTTGCCTGGAGTGGCGAACCGCGGCGAGTGGGAGCTGCGATTGGCTGAACCTGCGGATGAGGCAGGTAAACAAACCAGCCCGGCCCGCCAGGGAGCTTACCCTGGCGGGCTGCATGCCAAAAGTTGCTGATCCCTGGTCTAACCTGTTCTTAAAAATCTCCAGTGATGGAGATTCCATATCCTCCCTAGATAATTTGTTCCAATGCTTAACTATCGTAATGGTTAGGAAGTTTTTCGTAATGTATACCTAAATCTACCTTGCTGCAGTTTAAACCCATTACTTCTTGTCCTATCCTCAGTCGATAAGGAAAACTTTATCACCCTCGTCTTTATAACAATCTTTTATGTACTTGAAGACAGTTACATGTCCCCCCTCAGTCTTCTCTTCTCCATACTAAACAAACCCATTTTTTTCTATCTTTCCCCATAAGTCATGTTTTCTAGACCTTTAATAATTTTTGTTGTTCTCTTCTGGACTGTTTCCCATTAGTCCACAACTTTCTCAAAGTGTGGTATACAGAACGGGACACAGTACTCCAGTTGAGTCCTTATCAGTGCCGAGTAGGGTGGAAGAATTACTTCTTGTGTCTTGCTTACAACATTCCTGCTAATACATCCTGAATGATGTGTATGGTGTTTTTTTTTTTTTTTTTTGCAACAGTGTTGCACTGTTGACTCATATTTAGCTTGTGATCCACTATGACTAGGGCACTACCAAGTTCACGGTCCATTTTGATAAATTTCACGGTCATAGGATTTTAAAAATTGTAAATTTCATGATTTCAGCTATTTAATTCTGAAATTTCATGGTGTTGTAATTGTAGGGGTCCTGACCCAAAAAGGAGTTGTGGGGAGGTCGCAAAGTTATTGTAGGAAGGATACTCTTCAGTCAGTTCCTTAAGTTTTCTGTGATGTATTTCTAACTTGTCTAAATAATTTTTAACTTGTTCTTTCCCTATTTTAGCCTAGATCCAACTTCATTTACACTGATGTTCACTGCGCTGATCATCCAATCACTGCTAACCTTTTTTGTGAAAACTGAAACAAAAAAGGCATTTAACACTTTGGCCATTGTTGCATTTTCTGTTATAGTCTTTCCCTCCTCATTGAGTGATGGGCATACTTTGTCCTTGGTCTTCCTCTTACTTCTAAGTATTTGTAAATTTTCTAAATCTGCCTTCTTAAAGTCCATAGTCTTTATTCTGCTGTTTTCCCTCCTACCATTCCTTAGAATCATGAACTCTATCACTATCACGCAAGCTGCCTTCCACCTTCAAATTCTCAACCAGTTCCTCCCTAGTTGTCAGAATCAAATCTAGAACAGCATCTCCCCATGTCAGTTTCTCCACTTCTGTAATACAAAGTTGTTTCCAGTAAATTCCAAGAACATGCTGGGTCATCTGTACCTTGCTGTTTTATTTTCCCAAAAGATGTCTCCGTAGCTGAAGTCCCCCATCGCCACCCAAGTCCTGTTCTTTGAATGACTTTATTAGTTGTTTTAAAAAAAGCCTCATCCCTCTCTTCTTCCTGGTTAGGTGGTCTATAGTAGACCCTACCTTGACATTATGCTTGGTTTTTTACCCATTTTATCCTTACATAAAGACTTTCAACAGGCCTGCATTCCACTTCTATCTTGACCTCAGTGCAGATACAGTATATATATCTTTGATATACAAGGTAGTACCTCCTTCCTTTTCCCCCCTGCCTTTCCTTGCTGAGCAAGCTTTACCCTTCCATACCAACATTCCATCCTGTGAATTATCCCAGCAAGTCTCTGTGATGTCAGTTATATCATAATCGAAATTGGAGATATTGGATCTTACACTTTTGACTAGTACAGGAGTGAATATTGCTTGTTACAGATGAGACAGTTGTATTGGGAGAAGGGAGCAGTTGTCTGGCAAGTTAATTTCTTTATTTTAAAAAAGCATCTATGTGTAATATTGCAAGTAGTCCCAGCAGAGAGGGTTTAGCGAGAGAAATCCAGGTGAATGGCCATGGTTTGTGATAAACTCCATTTTTTACATGGATCTGCATTTTTATCAGGTGGATAATCATTCCTGTGTGTGTATGCATGGGCATGCACAGAGAAGAACTGTGATCCAGTGGTTAGGGCATTAGCGTAGGACCCAGGAGACCTGGGTTCAGTTACTGGCTCTGCTACAGACTTCCTGTGTGACTCTGGGCATGTCACTTACACTTTTTGTTCCTCCATTTCCCATTTGTAAAAGTGGGGAAAACAGTATGGTGCTCTATCACAGGGGTGCTGTGGTGATAAATACATTAAAGATTGTGCAGTAGGTAGATTCTACATTGATGGGATGCCTTAGATAAATACATATAAGTCTGTGTGTATATTATATTTAGTTGGGGATTGGTCCTGCTTTGAGAAGGGGGTTGGACTAGATGACCTCCTGAGGTCCCTTTCAACCCAGATATTCTATGATTCTATGATTCATTATATAAACTAACATATTTGCATAGCATAATATAGACAGCCATGTGAAACAGAGCTGGTGCAACTTTATCAACAATTACCAGTAGTTTAACTGTAACACCAGACAGTTTTTGCCAAGTTAATTTCACTTTTTTCCCTAATAAAACCTATTGTGGCATTGCAGTCACATTGTGGTATTATGCTATCTCTGCTGGGGGCTCTATTGTCACTCTGGAAGACCCCAGATTGCCTGCTAAGGTCCTATTCACATGCTCTGAATAACCCTAGAGCTTCTTCTGGGAGCTAGTTACCATTTGAGGCCCCTTAAAAGATGTCAGGTTGACTGCGTCCTCACGATAGCCAGTCTCATGCAAAGTTGAGCCATCATTCAGTTGTGGTCCCAAACCATTATATCAATAGTGAGGCCTTATCTTGCAGATGTTATTCCCCCTAGGTGTGCACAGCTGGGAAGTAAATTCACTTAATCCATCTATTCCACTGATTTCACCCCCTTGTGGGCAAAGCAAACCCACCAGTGGGTGCTGTTTGCTTTAATTTGGTTTAAAACGTTGGTAACAACTAACAAGTGACATTTTCTCTTAAGGAACGTTTTACCTTTGGGGGGGGGAAAGCAGCCTTTTTTTATAACTTACTTTTTGAGTCTCTTTGCACTGACAAGGCTAAAGACTAAATTCTTTGGGTTGACCCCATCATTTTCAGTGTCACAATAGATTGTGAGGGGTGAAAACATTATCTACTTCCTAACGCTTTCTGAGTTCATAGTCCTGTGCATACCCACTGTAAAGAACGTCTGTAAAATGAATATTTGTTGCACTTAACAGTTTTGTTTGTAATTCGTTTATCATTGTTGTAAAAAGTTTGGCTGATTAAATTACGTTATTATTTTGACAATTGTTTACAGTTAATTCTTCTGTCATTTAGTATGTGGGGAATATAAAGACAGGATAAATTAGGATGTCTAGTAAGGCAACATTAAAATGATACCATACATAATATACATATTTTCAGATTAATAAGCTTTGAGGCACTTCAGCCTTTTTCAAATATTTGTTATAATATAAAATATTTGTTTATATTTATATACAAGTAGTAGTAAGAGGTTCTTGTTTTGTAGACTGCGGGTCAAATGACATACATTTTTTATTAGCTAATTACAGGGTCACTACATTAGTTGTACAAAAAAGCATAAGATATTATCCCAAAAGCTTCAGTGAACATTTACAAAGTTAAATTTTACTTTTAAGAAGTAAGTTAGTTAAACAAAAGCTTACTCTTTCAGGCCTCATGGAGTAAAATAAACGATGCATTAATCTTTAGATGATGAGAATATTTATATATTAATATTCTATTGTGATGTAGATTTTTTTTTTCTAGATTCATTAATATTTAATGATGCAATACTACTTAGAAAAGTGGATGTTGATATAGCAAACAAATATTAGTGCAGGTAGTAAGAGGGTAGGATTGCCAATCACGCTAAAGTAATTCAATATAAACACTTTTTTTTTTTTTTTTTTTTTTGAAAGCTAGATGTATCTTTGTGGTAGCATGTCTCATCATGCAAAAATGTGAACTAAGGGTGTGATCCTTCAAGTCCTCCACATGCAAATTCCCATTTAATTTAGTGGAAGTTCTACAGGCAGGGGCCTTATAGGTTTGGCCTTGTGTACTGTGCAAATGAATCCAGTGTTACTTCTCTGATTTGTAGTTAATGAAATTTTGAAAGACTACGAGGCAAGTATTTGAATATTTCAAAATGTAAATCAGAGTAACTGTACTACATAAAGATATACTCAGTTTTGTTACCTGCAGTGAGAACTTAAATTTACTTGAAAATATAAGTATCGATAAGGGCATAAAAGCTAAGAGATTGGGTATCCTGCAGTCTGTTGCATCATTAATGAATAACCAGAGCAAGATTATAGAGTTCTTCTTCAAGTGATTCTCCTTGTGCACATTCCACTTATGGTATACATGCACTCCATACACCCAAGTATGACCTGAGTGTCCTTATACCCCACACCAAGGGCATAAAGAGATGGACTGGGCCAGCTGCCACTCAGTTCCACTCACTGCCTCTTGGCTTCGAGACAGAGCTGCTTGCTGTTTGTTGCTTAACTTTTTACTTGTATATGGGAAGGAATAGTTAAATATAGTTATTAGCCTGTTGGCATTTTGTTAGAGTAAGTTGTTTGTTTGTTTGTTTGTTTTACCAGAATTAGCTCCCTCCTCCCCCTCCCCTGTACAGGAATGGCTTTTTTTCAAGATCCAGTTTTAAGTACTGCCTCTCATGTGCCGGTGCTTTGCTTTAATGATTGGCACTTAAAATGTTTATTTTGTTTGGGGAAATCACATATCCCTGGAAAATGTGCCATTTGCAAGTCCTGCACTTAGAGGCTGGCTTTGGACCCGGGTTCACAAGGCCCCCTGGATCTGATCTTTCTGCACCTAATAGTGCCAGCGCTGTGCCTCTAGCTTCCCAGGCACAATCAACAGTTTCCCCTGCTTCAAAATCTAACAGATCCGACAAGAAACTGTTGTTGAGAAATGCACCGGGCACAGGAGATTCCAGAGGTAGATCGACAAAGATCTCCTAAAAAACACAAAAACATTGGCTTTCCCACACTACTCTGCCTCTGACAATTCATGTACCAGTATGGCTACTAATGCAGTTTAGCCTCACCATAGTACCAAGGCTTTGGCAACAAAACAAAACGCTAAGACATCTTCATGTGCAGTACTGCTGAAAGCTCCTTCTGTATCTCAGAGCTTGGTACCTTTAACTTCTTGTTCAATTAAGTTGATACTGTCCATTTCTAGAGCTTCGGCACCACAGCTTCTAGCTCCGGCTGTGTTGGCGCCGTTGACACTGGCTTATCTGTTCATCCGTTGGCACCATACAGTACTAGTTACGTTTACAGTACCAGCAGATGATAGAGTATCAGGAAGTGGACTCTCCATTGTTATACAATACCATGTCCCTTCTGGCACCTGGTCTCTCTCTCTCTCTCTCTCTCAAAGTGGTACTGAGTACCTTGAGAGCTCTACTATCCACACATTTATTGACTGCCCTGCCAATTGTGTTGGACTCCTTCTTCTCCACATCATCTTCAGTCATGTCAGATGAGAGCAAAAAATCAGGACATTCCCATATATATTCATCATGGATGTCTCCTCCAATTTATTCAGCCTCACAGAAGGAATCTAGAGACTCCTCTTGTGACTGATATTATGATGTTCATCAAGCTGAATACGGTCTTTGGTTCTGCACCCAATGGTCACCAGGCCCTTACCATCTATGCCTATGTGGCCTTCATTATATAAACTAACATATTTGCATAGCATAATAGGAACGATTCTATAAGACAGACTTATCTGGTGGAAGGGCCAGGCTTTTCTTCCTAGTGTCTTCAAAGGTCTGACATTTCAAGAAACTTCTGTGTCTGATATTTTGGAATACCTACTTGATTTGAAACATCAGAACCTGTTGCTTAGCTCAGTCAGGGTTGACTTGACTGCTATTTCTGCAGACCACCTACCAGTGGATGAACAAAGTTTTTCTCACCCAACTGTGGTCAGGTTTTGAAGGGTCTCATCAAAGTGTTTCCACTGGTTAAAGAAACAATTTCTCTTTGAGACCTCAACTTAGTTCTCTCAGCTCTAAGCAGCCCACCGTTCGAGCCAATGGCAATATGTTCTTTATTAGACTTAACAATTAAAAAACGATGTTTTCATAGACATCACCTCCGCAAGGAGGGTAGGAGAAATCCAAGCTTTGATGGCAGACCCTCCTTATACTATCTTCTATCTGGAAGGATATTGAGGATATATTGAGGACATATCCTAAATTTGTGCTGAAAGTCATCACAGAATTTCATCGGAACCAGCAGATTCATTTACCTAGCTTTGTCCCTAAGCCACATGCTTCTAAAGTGGAGGCTGTGCTCCAGACCCTAGGTGTCAGAAGTGCTCTGGTATTTTATTTGCAAAGGCTGAAATTAAGGCTGTCAAGCGATTAAAAAAATTGATCGCAAGTAATCGTGCAATTAAAAAAATCATGATTAATCGCTCTGTTAAACAATAATAAGAATACCATTTATTTAAATATTTTCAGATGTTTTCTACATTTTCAAATATATTGATTTCAATTACAACACAGAATACAAAGTGCTCACTTCATATTTATTTTTATTACAAATATTTGTACTGTAAAAAAGAAATAATATTTTTCAATTCACCTAATACAAGTACTGTAGTGCAATCACTTTATCATGAAAGTTGAACTTACAAATGTAGAGTTATGTACAAAAAAAACTGCACTCAAAAATAATAAAACTTTAGAGCCTACAAGTCCACTCTGTCCTACTTCTTGTTCAGCCAATCGCTCAGACAAACAAGTTTGTTTACATTTCCAGGAGATAATGCTGCCTGCTTCTTATTTACAATGTCACCTGAAAGAACAGGCATTTGCGTAGCACTGTTGTAGCCGGCATCACAAGATAGTTACGTGCCAGATGCGGTGAAGCTTCATATGTCCCTTCATGCTTCACCACCATTCCAGAATACATGCTGATAAAGGGCTCTGCTCAATAACAATCCAAAGCAGTGTAGACTGACGCACGTTCATTTTCATCATCTGAGTCAGATGCCACCAACAAAAGGTTGATTTTCTTTTTTGGAGGTTCAGGTTCTGTAGTTTCCACATTGGAGTGTTGCTCTTTTAAGACTTCTGAAAACATGCTCCACACCTCATCCCTCTCAGATTTTGGAAGGCACTTCAGATTCTTAAACCTTGGGTCAAGTGCTGTAGCTATCTTTAGAAATCTCACATGGGTACCTTCTTTGCATTTTGTCAAATCTGCAGTGAAAGTGTTCTTAAATTGAACAACATGTGCTGGGTTGTCATCCGAGATTGCCATAACATGAAATATATGGCAGAATGCAGGTAAAACAGAGCAGGAGACATACAATTCTCCCCCAAGGAGTTCAGTCACAAATTTAATTAACACATTATTTTTTTAACAAGTGTCATCGGCATGGAAGCATTTTCCTCTGGGATGGTAGCCGAAGCATGAAGGGGCATAAGAATGTTTAACATATCTGGCACGTAAATACCTAGCAAGGCCAGCAAATACCTAGCAAGGCCAGCTACAACAGTGCCATGCGAACACCTGTTCACATTTTCAGGTGACATTGTAAATAAGAAGCAGGCAGCGTTATCTCCCATAAATGTAAACAAGCTTGTTTGTCTTAGTGATTGGCTGAACAAAAAGTAGGACTGAGTGGACTTGTAGGTGCTAAGGTTTTATATTGTTTTTGAGTGCAGTTATCTAGCAAAAAAAATCTACATTTGTAAATTGCACTTTCACAAGCACTACAGTACTTGTACGAGTATTGAAAAATAGAATTGAAAAATACTATTGCATTTTTCATTTTTACAGTGCAGATATTTGTAATAAAAATAATATAAAGTGGGCACACTACACTTTGTATTCTGTGTTGTAAATTGAAATCAAATATTTGAAAATTTAGAAAAATATCCAAAATATTTAATAAATTTCAATTGGTATTCTATTGTTTAACAGTGTGATTAAAACTGTGAGTAATCACAATTACTTTTTTTAATTGCGATTAATTTTTTTGAGT
Source organism: Emys orbicularis (assembly GCF_028017835.1). Lineage (NCBI taxonomy): Eukaryota > Metazoa > Chordata > Testudines > Emydidae > Emys > Emys orbicularis. The sequence continues at coordinate 201,302,448 of NC_088685.1, forward strand.
TACTTGCGTGAGTTAACTGTGATTAATCAACATCCCTAATGGAAATATGTAAAGCAGCCACCTAGGGATCTCTCCACATATTGACACAGAATTACACCATCATTAAAGCCTCCAGCTCAGAAGCTGCATTTGGAAAGGTTGTGTTACAATCCCTGTTTTCTTAAGACTCTGAGCTCCCACCTACCATTGGTCCTGTGAGTGGAATGTGCATATGGACAGTCACTCGGACAAAAAAGGAAAGTTACTTAACTGTAGATACACCTGTTGATGATTCTGGAATCATCTGTCCAAATATTCGCTGTTCCTTTCATTTCAGTTTTGCCTTCCACAAATCTGTAGTTAAGGCATAATCTCAAGCTTTTCCTCTGTAACTGAAGGCGGAACAAGTCCCCCAGTTAAATATATTACAGCAGGAATTTTAAAGCCTTACCTCCTCCTCTTGGAAGGGAAAAATGTGAGCATGCAGATTTTTATTTCCAGATCAGAAGACAGGTTTACAATGTTTGTGACCACATCCAACATTTTATTGGCAGAATCCACAAAGAAACCGAATGATACAGTATAACAAGTTGTTTATACTGTACAGTTTATTAAGTGGCTTATACTGTAAAACCACATGAGAGACCGACTCCATAAATATTTGTTATTTGAATAATGTGACTTGAAGGTAAATAGTAATAGGTGTCTTTTTAAAAGTTTGAAAAAAATACATAAAATAATGTGAAATATTTGGTCTATGCTCATTTAAGTTTTTGGTTTTACTTCTGTAGAAGGGGATGTAATTTTGTTGGGGGTCACCAGATGGTTACACACTTATAAATCTAATCTGTAACAGTTCTATGTGTAGAGGTAGTTAGATCTTGAGAGAAAAGCTGGTTGTTATTTATGGTACAGTTCTTTGTGAACATGGAATATATTAATAAAAGTTTGTTTCCTACTTGAGTCTCTCTGACTAGATAACTTCTTAGGTGCAGAGCTTCTGCATGCAGAATATGCCCATAATTGCAAATAGGAATATTACATAGTGTTTCTAATTTGACAGAATAATTTTTAAATTATGCTGGTCTGCAAAAATTGGTCTTTTACGCTAAATCTCACCAAGATCTTTCCATAAACTTAATTTGAAGTTTCTAGGATAGAGCATTTTTTTAAAGTAAGATGTGACAAAAATTGTTCATAGACTTTTGAAAACATAATTAATGCTTATTTTTTTCTGAGTATCTCATAAATCGCTCGTTCAAGTTGCCTCATATTTGGACAAAGATTTATCTGTTGACCACAGAGCATGCCAAATTTGAAGGGGAATGAACCCTTTTTGAGGATTTTAGAAGGATGGCCAAAATCAGTTTTACAATGGAAAGCAGCCTCAATCCTAACTATAGAGAAATTACTTCTCTCTATAATGAATTCAGCAAATGCCTTTAGACATATTACAGAACCCAGCCATCTGGAGCTTACTTTCTGTAACTTGACTTGCAAAAATAAAGAGAAATGTTTGAAAAACAGTGTTAATTATCTCAGATTATTTTCAACATTAAAATCTTTATCCCTATTTCTTTTTTCTACTGTGTATGTAAATTGTTAGAGGCATTTACCCACAAAATTTAATGTCCTGCCAAAGAGTCTTAGAATAGTTACTCTTTGTTGTTGGTATCTGTAATTCTGCATTAATGTCACATCTAAAATATTGTATCTGTAGGGAAGATTTAATAAATCATAATCTGTATGAAGATTTCAGTAGAATGCCTGTTTCTACCCCCAACTAGCACCGAGTTTGGATCAGGAAGACACAAATCAGGTTGTTTCTGATGTATCAGTAAATTTTATTATTATAATCCTGTTCTAAACTGGCTAACTTTTCAGTCACTATTAAGAGACAGCAGTTCAGTGTTTCTGTCTGGAAATTCCGTCTTAATCAAATTGATTGTACATACACACTGTCATGTTCACCTTTTAGGATAGCATTGTGTCTGATCAAATGAGATCCATAATGTAGGTGCCAGTGATTCTATTGTGCAGGCAGTTGGAGTAACTTCATCACAAATCCTTTCCTTTGTGACTGTCCTTTTATGCAGTGTTTGTCTAGTATGAAGAGATTCACGATGCAGAGGTGTACTATGCTTTTCCCTTCTGGACTGATAGTACAAATGAAGAGTGGCTTTTCCTGTTATTGACTTTGGTATCCTCAATTTGCTAAAGAATATGGACCATACATTATATTCGTGATTGTTACGGATATTTGGATATATGCAGAGAGGTTGAGGATCACAAACAGCACTGTGCAGCCTGAACAGCAGCGGTATTATCAAATGGATGATGCCAAATACCCAATGGTGTTTCTAATATGGGGGTGGGCAAAATACGGCCCGCGGGCCGGATCCAGCCCATCTAAAATTTCTGTCCAGCCCGCCAGGCTCTTTGGCTGCTTCCTCACAATCTCCGGGCCACTAAAAGTCCCATGGTGCAGCGGGGCACTCAGGCAGGCTGCCTGCCTGCCGTGGCCCCACGGCACTTCCGGAAGCATCAGGCTGCTGCTGGCATGTCTCTGTGTGTCCCTTGCAGGGGGTGGCAGCGGGTCTCTGCGTGCTGCCCCCGCCCCCAGCACTGTCCTCACAGCTTCTATTGGCCGGAAACCGGCCAATGGGAGCTGCGGGGGCGGTGTTTGCAGGGGCGGGCAGTGCACGGAGACCCCTGCCCTCCTCCCCACAAGGGGTGTGCAGAGATGTGCCACGATGCCAGCAGCCAGACGCTTCCGGGAGCGGCGTGGGGCCACGGCATGCAGGCAGCCTGCCTGAGTGCCCTGCTGCGCCGCTGGCCGGGAGCCACCTGTGGTAAGTGCCTCCAGGCCAGAACCTGTACCTCGCACCCCCTCCCGCACCCCAACCCTCTGCCCCAGGTCAGAACCCCCTCCTACACCCCAATCCCCTACCCCAGTCTGGAGCCCCCTCCTGCACCAAACTCCCTTTCAGAGCCTACACCGCTCTCCCTGTCCCGCACCCCGCCACTCTGCACCAGCCTGGAGCTCCTTCCTGCACTCAAACTCCCTCCCAGACTTCGCCCCCCCCCCCCATTAATATAGTAGAAATGTGTGGCCCATGACAACTGATCAAAATTCATGGAGTGACCCCCCCTGTGAAAAATATTGCCCACCCCTGTTCTAATACATAATATACATAGGAGTCAGTTGTTTATATCTCGGGGCAACCAAAAGTAGGTCGTTCCTTGACAGGGCCATCCCTACCCATATGCAAAGTACGCTCTAGCCCCACCTCTTCTCACCCCTGCTCCTACCCAGCCCTGCCCCCACTCCACCCCTTCCCCAAAGCCTCTGCTCCACCCCCACTCTCCTGAGGACTGCAGCAGGGGTCAGGCCTGCACTCACCGGCAGCGGTAAATGCAGAAACCCAGCCCCAGCCGCACCACTGGTGAGTGCTGTGGGGCAGTTTCCCCTGCCCCCTAAGCCCCCTCCCCCCGTGGAGGCCTGCCCCCTTCCCCCCCACAGGGGGGCTGCGTAGGGCCTCAGAATGGCTAAGGACGGCTCTGTTCCTTGGTACAAACATTGAAGTGTGATGGTGTTCTTCACCAGTGATGATTCTACCTCATTCACATATCAGATTCCTGATCCTGTTTATCTAGGGTATCACCTTGTAGTGATCCTGGAGTGATGTAGCACATAGTGCCATCCCGTCTGTGATGGAGTATATCCTTCTGACTTTTGTAATTTGGCTTCCGATGCCTGATTGAGTAACGGAATAAAACCCTCACTATCTTGAAATGTCTGCAGCATGGTTATATCTTATAGTAGCATTAGTATTTTGCAGTAGGGGACACTGGAAAGAACCTGCATCAGCCTTTGGGTGATGGAAGAAATGGCTAGAACAAGTGGTTCTTGATTATGTATGTATCTTAGACAGAAGACTGGAGTCCAGGGAAGTTTATCAGGCTGAACAAATATCTCTAGGGACACTCCCGTATAGGCACTGCAGGAGGGACAAATTAATTGGACACACAGTAATGGGTTACCAAAAGGTAAATTCATGCATCTCATATACTTGATGGGGAAGCTGGGGAAAGATTATTAAGCTGCCACTGCTTGGTTAATAAGTACATTATTGGTGGATAGGCTAATCATCCTAGGCTATCTCACTTCAGACAAACTCTTTAAGGGGAAAAAGTGTTTTGGCCTGAGTATGAGCAGGGTGTCTTATATAAATAAAGACTGACTTCATGCATACTTATTGGTCTGGGAAGATCTAGCCTACTGTACTTTATTCTGCTTCTGTTCTGTTGCCTGACATCTTGAGGTTTGTCCAGTCCTGCAACAATAATTCCCATTTAGTTCCTGGACTGTCTCCTTCAACTCCAGACTAGGAGAATTCTGTACATTCATGTACATTTTTTAAGATAAGGATGTCAGCAGTAGCTTCATTCTTTAATTGAGGGAACAACTAGAGGGGTTCTCACAACAAGTTTTGGTGGCCTCAAAGTGCAGCCACCAACTCTCACTGGTGGCCACACTGACGCTTTCCCCTAAAATACTTAATTAACTTTAGGAAAAACAATTAAATATGCACAGATATACATCCAAATCATTGTAATGTATATTTGTAGGGGTTTTTGGCAGACTCAATAAAAATAATGCGTAATTCCTTTTGCACAGGGGTGAACAAACTTTTTGGCCTGAGGGCCGCATCAGGTTTCATAAATTGTATGGAGGGCCGGTTAGGGGAGGTCGTGGCCTGGCCCCCACCTCCTATCTGCCCCCCCCCCGGGGATTCCTGCCCCATCCAACCCCCCCCCCCCGTTCCCTGACAGCCCCCCCAGGACCCCTGCCCCATCTAACCACCCCTTCTCCCTGTCCCCTGGCAGCAGCCAGTCACTGGGAAAATCCCTTTTCCTTTAACACTGGGAGGGAGGGAAAGGGAAGGTGAATCAGAGAGAAATATCACGGCGGGGGGAGGGGACTTTTAATAGCATACTATATTACTCTTCATTTTTTTCATTTTTGACTATACTTTTGTATCGTTGTATGAAAAGGTTTCAGTGATGCGGCCCTCGGCCCAACGTACTAGTCCTCATGTGGCCCTCATGGTGATTTGAGTTTGAGGTGGATTTCCGGAGTCGACGGCAGAGCGATCAGGGATCGATTTTACCGCGTCTTCAGTAGACGCGGTAAGTCGATCCCCGATAAACCGATTGATCCCTGCATTATAGGCTTGCTCCCGCCGATGTAAGTGCCCCACTACCCCGACATAATAACTCCACCTTCACAAGAGGGCTTATGTTGGTGTACTTAGGGTGACGTAGTGACCCTGCAAAAAATGTGTTACTTACATCTGTTGGCTGTCATTCTTGTCAATTTCACGGTGCCACTGATTACATGTGAGTGAATGCCCTTTAAGGGCTCCTTAGACATAAAATTGTCAGAACCTGGAAGAGGAAGAGGGGTCATTGGCAGTCTCTTTTCTCCCCAGGAGTGAAAATGAAATTTTGTCTATTTTGCAAGGTAATTTTTGATGTTCCCTAAAAGCAGCATATAATTCTCTCTTTGTATAGTTTTTCCATTTGGGCTGGAATGTTCACCCCTAAGTATCTCATCAATTTCCTTGCACATTTAAATTTAAAAGCTATTCTAATTGCATTTTCTCTGCCTGTGGTAGTTCTATCCCTATGGCCTCTGATTTCTTATAATTTGTGTTAAATCCAGACATTTTGCCCGAGAGCTCCATTTCTTTACTATGGACAGGAGTGAAAGCCTTAGGTTTCTTACTCTAATTAGCACATATAGATTTTTTTAAAAGCTTATATGACAATGTATCTTCTATAAATTCATTTCAGCCAGATACTCAACTGTTGTAAATTGGCAAAACTCCATTGACTTCAGTGGAGTAATTGGCAAAGCTCCATTGGCTTCGGTGGAGCAAGTATCTGGCCTACTCTTTTTTTTTTTTTTTTTTTAATTCTATGATCAGAGCAACTGCTTTGCAGTTTGTGATAGTGAAAATAACTCTCATCTGTCCCTGCTAACTTCCACCAGGCTCTGGGCTATGACATAATGCTTCTATCCATTTTTTGATATTTGCTCCAAGTCCAAAGCCCTGTTTAAAATAATAATAACTATAAAACATTCAGTGTTGCATAAAACCCCTGCTCTCTCTGTCGGTTTTTGCAGTTGTGTTGGGTCATGCCAGTGTGTGAATATCAGAGCTGCTGTATAGCTGTAAGTGTTCTAGATTTCTAAGTTACAATTTGCTCTTTGCAAGGCTGTCCTCTATTTAAATCTGCACAACCAATCTCGTGGTGACAGGTTGATGTTTCCCGGAGTGAATGCAAATGCTACAAACATTGAGAAGAATACAGCAATGAAGACAGTACTTGTTATAAAACAAACAACTTAAGCATCTTTCATCCGCCAATATTTAGGGTCCATTTAATCAAAACCTTAAAAGGGTTGACCTCACCCAGGTTTATGTTTTCTGTTGTAATAAGGCCATCTGGTTAAATGCCAACAATAATGCTGTCTGATGCGTAATAAAAAGTACAAAAAATAATAAAAAACACTGTCCAAAAAGACAATATTGAAGACATTACCTGCTAGCTATTAACATAAATTTCCCCCTTTGAATTAGCTTCCCTTTTAAACCATCTTTATTGGGGGACTAGATGGGTTAAGACAGGGATCTCAAACTCAAATCACCACGAGGGCCACATGAGGACTAGTACATTGGCCCGAGGGCCGTATCACTGAAACCTTTTCATACAAAGTTACAAAAGCCTCCCTCTCTCCCCCTGCCCCTAACCCCTTCCATGAGGCCCTGCCCCTGCCCCGCCTCTTCCCACCCGTTCCCCACCCCCATTCCAGCCCCTTCCCCAAAGTCCCCGTCCTAACTACGCCTCTTCACCACCTTCTCCCCTGAGTGCGCCGTGTCCCTGCTTCTCCCCCCTCCCTCCTGGAAAGTCCTAAGCGCCACCAAACAGCTGTTTGGAGCTTGGCTGCCAGTGGAGTCAGCACCTATGGTGGGCTGCAGGAAATAACTCTGCCGTGTGTTTGAGATCCCTGGGTTAAGAGATCATAGCATATGAGCTTTTCACCTCTAGGTCTGTATTTCAGATCTAGATAAGAGAGGTAAGGACCAAAAATTGTTACTGTATGCTGATCTGTGAAATAAGTTTAGTGGTCTCAGTCCAGTTTCCAGTGGGAAAATGTCCACAAAATTAGTTGAAACTAATTGCAGTTTATTTTTGTTTGCGTTCTTAGCACAGAGGCCTGAAATGAAGCTATCCTCTCAATCCTAGATGTGGTCCCTCCAAATCAGGGTAGAGGTACATAGGAGCGGTGTTGAGAGGGAGCTTTGACTGCTGTTGCCCGTGGCTGTTGTTCTTTGGCTAGAGAACGTTGGTCATATCCTTCTATGTACTGTGTGGCAAAGTGACCCTCAATTCTATAACCAAGACCCCTAGTTTCTGCAGCACTCCAATGAGGCAAACTGGAAATCCTGTGAAAAATTCAAGTGAACTGGAAAAAAGTTTTTATTTAATTAAATAAAAACACTTCCGTACTTGTATATGAGCTTGATATTACATTCCATTTATTTTACACTACCCCCAGATACTAAAAGTGCTGCCGATTTTTGCATGAAGTTCATACATGTACTGTTGAAGTTGTCTGGCAAAGCTGGAGATTCTTCCTCTGTATATTCCCACTCATGGGATCCAGGCACTTGTGCTGCAGTCTTCCAGAACCTTTTAGAAAGCAGGACCTTCTGCATTCCTAGACTCTGACTTATAATGTAAGGATCTGTGGTCCTCCTGACCTCCAGTTAATTGTTGGCTAGTTACAACCCTGAAGAATTTTGATGCCCTCTGTCAGACTTCACTCATCAAATGGGCCCCAGTTCCTTCTTTGTCAGTCCACAAACCAGTCAGAATAGTTTGCACCTACTTATGATACATTTTGATGGAAAAATTCCCCCAAAGGGGTTTCAGGTGCCCCAAACATAGGGTATCATGCTCTTCCTCCACAGAGGGATTTGACTGCTGTCTTCACAGGTCCCCATGCCCTGGCTCTCAGTTGAGGACAAGGAGACCAGGCAGGAAATAATAGGCCCTAGCGTCCGCAGGTAAACAAAGCGTCTCGCGGCCCGCCAGTGGCTTACCCTGAACAAGCCGCGAACCAAGTTTGGGAACCCCTGCCCTAGCACCAACTAGAATCAGGCTATGAGGAAGCTGAATTGTATAGCCCCCACTGACCAGAAGGAAAAATATGATGTTTCTGTACACTACTCCTGAGGGCATTCTGCGCCAAAAAAATAAAAATCCTGAAAATTTTATTTGTCAGATAAATGTGGAGGCTCCAGAATGGCATTGGTGAGCACAAGTCACTGACTGCACAGAGGTGGGCTATCAATCAGCAGCTCCCCCTAGGACACAGACTCAGTGGTGAGGCTGCACCCAACCCTGACACAGCGCAAGGACTGGGCCTGCCCCAGAAACACCCCAGGGCCCCGCCCCTCCGTGCCAGGTGCAGGCAGGCAAGCTCAGCCTGGCGGGGTCCAAGTGTGGAGGAGATCCTGGTGTGGGTTGAGAGGGTTCTGTATGGGGCAATCTTGGTGCAGGCGCCTCAGTGAGGTTCCGGGTGTTGGGAGATCTGGCTGCACGGAGGCTTGTTGGGGGAGTTCTGGGTGCAACGGTAATGGGATGCTGCAGGGGGGTCCAGGTGAAGGTGGTTGGGGCTCATCAGGGGGATCTGGGTGTGGGGGGGATAGAGCTCAGCAGGGCAGTCTGGGTGTGAGGGGGCTCAGTGTGGGGGTCCAGATGCTGGGGGGGGAAAGTTTTCTGCAGGGAAGCAAAGAAATCTGCTGGGGACATAAATTCAGTGCATGTGCAGTGGTACAGAATTCCCCAAGGAGTAGTACACGACATACTTGCATCTGTTTGAAAATACAGTCCTTGGAATTTTCTTTATCTTCACAGTTGCTGTGCTTGTGTACCAAGTCTGCCAAAATACTACTACATTGTAGCTGAAAAAAGTTATTTCCCCAAAGCAATACCTGTTGTTTAAATTGCAGTATGTTCGTGTTGTGGTTTTTGTTTCTTTTGTACTGATGGTGGCAACGTCTCCATTTTTATTAATACCAATGGTAACTGAATACAGACTCCTTATTTGTACATTTTAAAGCCATTTTTGAGTTATGAATACAAAATCCATCTTGAACTGGTTAAACAGTCAAATTTTGCTCCATTATAGCTTTAAAATGGCTAAATTAATTTTTGAGAAAGAGTTGAAAGAGTACTTCACCATAAGAACCATACGCTCGTTAATAATTAGGGAGGTTCTCATAATTTTAGTGTAATGACAGCATTATGAACAGTGATGCTGTAGTACTGTGGAGCTTAATTGTACTTTAATTGCTAGTAATAATCAGTCTCTCAAATCTCATTGACTTGGTAAATAATTATCTTCAGACATTTCAGTCTAAGAAGTTATTTACAAAGATATGACTTGTGTATGAAAAGAAAAGCATACCCATTTTTTTAGGCAACAGAGTCTGTACCATTAACTGCCCGTTCATATAGAAAGCTCTTGTCATAAGCGACTAGGGGTATATCAAGATTTGAGTAGTGTAAAGGTAAGCTTTAAGATTTACACTGAAACCAAATAAGAACATGCATCCTGGCTCTTTTGCCTATTATAGGGTCAGAATAGGGATCCCTGATCCCTTTGATCTTTGCATAAAGCAGATAAAAATGCATAAATAGCTTCTAATCAGAGATGAATTAAAGGAAAATAGCATCCCAGAGGACAAAGCACCCCAGGCACCCATCAATAGCCTAAACCAAATGACAGACCTAGAGGAGACTTCAAAGCTGCAAATATAACTGCAAATGACATCCACATCTAGATTCTGTTAGAAAAATAATTGTCACAGCTTACAAATGCCCAGGTCCTTTAGAAAAAATGATAGATGCTAACCAAGGGGACTTACTTTTTTAACTGTTAAATATATGTTTTCTTCAAAAGAGCTGATAAAGGTGAAATATGCAATTTAATGTAGTGAACAAAGATGCCTAGGCACTAAAAACATTGATTTTTCGTGTCACCTCAGATTTATTCAATTTGAATGGCACGTTATTTGAAGCAGGAGGATATGTTTTGGAAGAGAAGGATCAGACAGACATTTATTATAATTGCTTCATTGGTTGTCATCCCTATATTGTCCATGTGAACCCAACACAGTTAATTCTTAAAATTGATAAAGTGAAGAAATCGCTAATAAAATTTCACCCTCAAATAAAAAAAAAAAGTTTGAGTCAACATTTTGGTTGTGGAATCATTTTCCAATTGTGGAAGAATAGACTAACTTTGTCCATAGTCTAAACTCAGAATTTGGGTTCCAGACAAGTCTATGTAATTTATTTAAATACCTTTTGGATGTTATGACCAGAATATTAAGTACAAGCTGTACATTTGAGTATGAAAATGCACATTGGCATATAGGATGGGCAAAAAATTGACCTAAACATAAAATTCCATCTATTAGTTTCAGAAATGTAATGCTATGGAAACAGCATTAAAAGAAATGCTAGAAGTAAAGGCTGAACATACTTTTATGGAATGCTAAAAATTGTCCAGTTTCATAAAATATATGAAATATTGCTCAGTGGACTGGAATGATTTATTATAGGCAACTGTGGTTATGCTACCTATTATTAAAGTTGCCTGACACTTCCCATGATAAGACCCTGTTTTCAGTTGCTTAAATCTTTGCAAAACTTTTAACCATTTGGACTGAAATTTTCCATGCCAGGTGTCTGTCGCAGGCTGAATTGTTTTGGAAAACTTCAGCCAAAATTGTTCAACCGTTTCCAAAAAGGAGTCTAGGGAACAATATGTTGTTTTGCCCTTGTTAAATAAAATTCTTGAGAGAAATTCTGTGAAAAGCTCTAGCATCCCCATGCCTGGAGCAGCTATCCAAAATTTTGCAGGGGTGTATCTTTTGCCATCCCATGAAAATCCACCCATTTGGACCAGTTATAAGCCTCTGAAAATTTCAATTTGCATATGTTCAGTAGGGATGTATTCAACTTTAACAGTTAAATGTCCGAAGATTCTTTCCTAACTGAGCGTGCCTAAACCTCACAGAACTCCTAGTAGTGACCAGTCTGTGCATAGGCCATCCCCACAGAGTGACTGAGCATGCTTCAGGTTAAGGTGGGGCTGGGCACTGGATCTGAGAGCAAGGAGCCCGTCTCTCCTGTTCTCTCAGTCAGACCTCCCCTCCTACCCCCAGCCTGCTGGCACCCAGGCAGCATGGAGCAGGTAGACATCTGATTCAGATTCAGAGGGGACAAAAGCTGGACCGGAGGAGAAAAAAGAGTATATTGGACAAGGAATCTGGTGAGACTAGGACTGGTTGGGCAAGGAAACTGACTGGCAGTTGGAGGAAAGACTGGGATTGGGAGCTGGAGGAGTAGAGCCTGGAATTGGCTGGGCAAGAAGACAGGGACTGGGATCTGGGTGGAGGGGAGGCTGGAACTAGTTGGATAAGGAAGCTGGAACTGGGAGCTAGAAGTGGGGGAACTGGGAGGAGAACATTGGTATTGGATGGAGAGCTGGATGAAGGAGGAAACTGGAACAGAGAACCAGTGCGGGGGAGAACAGAGGTGGAGGGAGGGAAGACAGACCTGACAAGGAATTGTTGGGGCAGAACTGGAGGTGACTGGCCAAAAAGATTGACACAAGGACCCAGGGAGTGGCTTTGCGGGGATAATGAAACTGAAGAGAGAGAAACTGAGACTGGGGGTCAATGGAGAGAGAGAGAGACTAATCGGACACATAGTTGGGTGAAGGGGGATGGGGACTGACTGGGCAAGGAAACTGATTTATAGAGTCATAGAATTTAAAACCAGAAAGGACCATTAGAGCATCTAGTCTGATCTCATGTATACTACAGGCCATTTATTTTCACCCAGTCACTCACCCCTGCATTAAGCCCAAATACAGCCTATATTTGACTAAAGCATAACTTGTTTTTGGATTAAAGCATGTCTTCCAGAAAGGCATCCGGTCTTGATTTGAAGACACCAAGAAACTTTATACACCTAAGAATTACATACAAAAAACTTGCTGAAGAATATGATTAAGGTTGGAAAGTCAAGCACTCAAAAGTAAGGAACGTAATTAGTGCACAACCCTGATTTATTCTTAGAGCAGGTCCATCCTGTGCACTGAATGAGGCAAGGGTCTTGTGCAAAAAAAAAAAAAAAAAAAAAAGTATGTCATCATGTAATTAGAGAATTTATCATAATGCATATGCATGAGGAAGCTGAATTAATATTGCTTTTGCATTTCTGGCATTTCCTAAATTTTGCATGCATAACTTTGCAACCTTACTTATGTTCTTTTAACATAATTTTTTGTATATAATGTAATGTGCAGGTAATATAAATATGATTATATTTTTAATGCTACTGTTTCCTTGTCTTGTACAGTGGTAGGGACTTGGAAAATAAGATGGTCTTGTGGTATTTTCTGAACATGACCAGTCTTTGACTTATTCTTATCATCTCTGGTAAATTATTCTAAATGTATGTGACTTTGACTACTTTCGTAGGCTCCACTCTAGGTCTTGTTAGGTACATTGTTCTAGAATGATTTTGGACAGTAATGGATAGAAATGCAGTATAGCCAGATCCTAATCCATTGATGTATCTATAGATTAAGGCCAACTTCTTCAATTGCAAAGTAGGGGAGCCAGTGAACAGCATTGATTATTGGTGTAATGTGCTTTTGATCGCCAATCCCTGTGCCGAGCCCTTATGTTGGCAGCATTGTGTTGCTTCCACATTCAACTCATGATAGGTTGAAGTTCCTGTACTATAATTCAGTCTGTAGCTTACAAATGATGAAGTACTTTCATTCAAGATAATTGATTAGCAAGATGTCAGATAACTCAGTTCAATCAGTTTATTAATCAAAGGTATATCAGCACAAACAGAGAAGTTTATACATTACAATCTCTTGGGGAACGGTCTTGCAGTAATTCAGTTTGTTCCAAATGCAAGCTTAATTTGACTTATATTTATAGTCCACTTGTTTATGACAGGTAAAAGATTAATACGCCTTACTCCCCTTTTCTCATCTGAAGAAGTGAGGTTTTTACCCACGAAAGCTTATGCCCAAATAAATCTGTTAGTCTTTAAGGTGCCACCAGACTCCTTGTTGTTTTTGTAGATACAGACTAACACGGCTACCCCCTGATACTTTTCTCATCTAGTTTCATACTTATTTTTCAGGATACCAAGACAGCCATACCAACCATGCACCATAACATTCCAGATGTTAGCAGACCACAGAGTACAAGTAGCATTAAACCATAAAAACATGAACTGCTTTGTACCAACTCACAATTTACATATAACTAAGGCTATGATTTAGTCATGGGTGTTTTTAGTAAAAGTCATGGACAGGTCATGGGCAATAAACAAAAGTTCACGGTCCGTGACTTGTCCATGACTTATACTATAAATATAATGGACTAAATCTACTGCTGGGAGAGATGTGGGGGCCCCCTGCTGGGGGGGATCCGGGGAGCCGCTGTGTGGGGGCATCCGGGGGGAGCGCTGCTGGGTGGGGGAGCCTGGGGGCTGCTGCTGCGGGAGGCGTCCTGGGGGGGCCGCTGCTGAGGGGAGCCGGGGGTCTGGTGCTGGGGCAGGCGGGGCCCAGCAGCTCCAGCTGCCCCAGGGAATGCTGCCGGTGGCCTCCGAGCAGCGGCTGTTCTGGCCACCCCCTGGGGCAGCCGCACTGGCTGCTGCTTGGGCTGTCCCCGGCACCAGCTGCCCAGGGCCACCCAAGCAGCGGCCGGTGTGGCTGGCCCCAGAGCCGCTCCAGCAGCGGCCGGTGTGGCTGGCTGCGGGGCCGCCCAAGCGGCTGGTTGCAGAGCTGCTCCAGCAGTGGCTGGTGTGGCTGTCCCCGAGGCCACCTGAGCAGCTGAACCTGGAGCCAGCTGCTTGGGCGGCTCTGGGGTTAGCCCCACCGGCCGCTGCAGTAGTCACAGAGGTAATGGAAAGTCACAGAATCCATGACTTCCACGACCTCTGTGACAGACACGGAGCGCTACAGATAACATTCCTTCACAAAATGCACATCTTATTTCTGAGAGATTCTGCACATACAAAGAACAAAGACTGGAACAGTTTAACTCTTAGTACATTTCCATAATAAAGTTTACCATGAGTACAAAGCATTCTAAAAATCCAGTTCATAGTTATACAACTTAGACTAAATATAAAGCATTTTGGAAATATATATGACATCGGCTAACGCACACTGACTGAAACACACTCCTTTCCCAGAACTCTACCAAAATGTGTGAAACTTCTGGTTACAGTTTACTTTCTGAGGGGCACACAGTAGTTGTAAAGCAGTCCCCCCCAGACATACACACACTCTCTCTCTCTCTTTGCCCAGTCTAACACCTTTATGCTCCTTTATACTTAATCATGTAAAGCACAGGAGACTACAGATAGTACAAAACAAAACACTAAACATATGTCCCTGTCTCCGTTTCCTTACTACTCCAGGGCATTCTTTGGGCTAGGGTCTGAGTCCCTTGGGTTTCCAGAGTCCTTGGGCTATCTGGGCTCAGGAAAATCAGCAAGGCTCTCTGCCCCATGAGGCTGCTACATGCTGGGGGAACTTCTCCCTCCTGGAACCCGTAACCCAGTTTCTGGAAGCTTATTCTCTGTTGTCCATACTTCCTCTTCATGTCTGGTTCCTGCTGTTCCTGTGTGTTTCTTTATTTGAACTCTTCCTGGTCACCTGGTCTCTTTTGTTATACTGGTACGTTTCCACTGCTCCTCCTTCCCTCCCCTCCCTTCAGTTGTTTTTATTGTTGTTTTTGGATTCCCCCCCCCCTAAAACTAGATTTCCCAGGCTTGAGCTACTTTTTAGCATAATCTTTGTGAGGTCTGAGTACCATCATTAACCTTAAATATTTCCCACTCCCCCTGTTTGGGGTGGCCATACTACAGGACCTGTTAGCAGTGGTGGGTCCACATTCATATGGGCATTCATAATACAGCAGTTTTTCATAATACTACTTCACAATATCAACAAGAATTTATAAATTGTACAGACATTGTCACAGTCATAGACTCTGGAAAAACTCCATCTGGCACAAAACACTGCAACACATCTGCTTAGATAGACAGAAGTTTCCCCATGTGTTTCCAAACACCATGGAGACTTTTTCAGGGGTTTAAAATGGTTTTCAGCCTTGAGAAACGTGAAAAAAAATCTGTATTACATAATTATGTTTTGATATGAAGGGCAAATTCACTTTCTGTAGGAGTGATTTAAAATGAAATGTGAAGTTAGTGCTTGGGAAAGGATTGAGTGTCCTAGAAGTGATTGAGATTCTGTATTAAGAAGATGTGCAATATGTGTAGTTGTAATGCAAGTTTCCCATCCATGTGCTTAAGCACTGGTTTGGAGAGACCATCAGTAAGAGTGGAGAAGTTGATTAGTGCCCATGCCTATTTAATCCTGACCCTTTTTACTGAGATTGTCGACAAGCCTACTGTTTTGATGGTGGTGTTTGTGATATGGACACTTGCAACAGGGACTAGTCATAGGCTGGAGCCTAGGTTGGGTCACTACAAGGGGCTGACATTCTCTCTGGCAGGTTCTTCCTGCCCCACTGCTGCTGCTGTTGTTCATGTGGTATAGTATGGCTGTCCATTGTGTCCAGTGATGTCATGGCATCACATGTGTTCTCATGTGGCTGTATAGTCTGATCCTTGAGGAATAAGATTGCAAACAGATATCTCACAAGAATGTGCAGGCTCCCACTGAAGACTTGGCATGACACTTGGCAAGTGTTTCCATCTTTCATTGATAATTGCTCTGCATTCAGATCTGTCTGTGGCTATGTCTTTGAAGTTCAGTATTTATGCTGCATGAGGTGAGATTCTGCTTAAAGGTATCTTTGAAGTGTTTGCTGTGCTTTGAGAGCATCAGTGCCTTCTATAGAGGCATAGCAGCAGTTGCTGCGCCTTATTTCCTGCTGGTCTCCCACCCGTCAATTGCAAAATGCCCCAGGGAATGGAGGAGCTGTCTGGTACCACTGAATTTCATAAGACAGGACCCACCAGAACAGACTCTGACCTTGGTACAGACTGTAGAACCTTGCTCTATCAAGTCAACTTAAATTCACCTGGTACTACAGGAATGTGGATACTCAAAGGACTTAATGTCTCAAATGAGCTGGAGTCCCCTCTTTTAATGGGTACCAAATGTCTGTCGGGAGATTGTCCCTTTCCCCAGTACCGCTTGATTCTCTAGCACCCTCTGAGTTTGGCATGGATCCTCCTTTAGATGCCCGAATCTCAGTGTAAGGTTCCCCTACTTACCAACAAAGGGACATCCTCCCTGACCCTTTCATGGAAAGAGAGGAGCTGCAAATGAGACAAATTTGTGCCCATTCTCATTGGTTCGAGCATTATGGGATGCCACCTCTCATGCTCTATGGGACCCTCAGTGGCCATGTTGGGATTTTTGGGCTGCCTGTTAACAGCAGTTTTCACAAGCCCCTAGTCTTTCTTGTGGGGACCACCGAGGAAAACAGTCTCTTATTCCATCTATTCCTCCTATACTACCTCAACCACAGGAATCTTTGGAAGAGCAGGAGGCCAGAGTGCATAAGGAGGCTACTCCAATAATGAATATCTCCTCATCTTCTCCAGATGAGGTGCTTATGCCTCCTCAGCCTTTTCTGGCAGATGATTTTACACAATTTCAAGAATTAATTAAATGTATTGCAGATTCTTTAGAGAAGGTCAGAGAGTCCCAGTACGAGCTTTAGAGAAGGTCAGAGAGTCCCAGTACGAGCTTTAGAGGAGGTCAGAGAGTCCCAGTACGAGCTCCTAGATATCCAGCATTGGACACCCTCTGCTCGAATGGCCTTGCCCGTTATTGAGGCCCTGTTGGATCCTGCTAGGACCATCTGGCAGATCCTGGCAATGATACCATTAATCTGCAAGCGTGCTGATAAAAAGTATTATGTCCCAGCCAAGAACTCTGAATTTTTATTTTCACATCCTTCAGCTAGCTCCTTGGTTGTGGAAGCAGTGATTGAATGTGGCAGACAGCAGCACACTAAATCCACACCATGTGATAAGAATCAAAAATGCCTTGACCTCTTTGGTCATAACACCTACTCATCCGTGACCATTCAGTTTAGGATCACAAATTACCAGGTTCTTATCACTAAATATAATCACACCAGTTATTTTAAGTTTACACCTTTATTGACCACCTTCCAACAGAACATCATGAGCAATTCCAGTCCATTATAGAGGGTCAGTTATTAGCTAGAACTTTGTTGCAGGCCTCTTGAGTTGCAGTTGACACTGTGACTCATTCTGTTTCCACAGCTGTCATGATGCATCGGGCGTCCTGGCCCCAGCTCTCTGGGTTCCCTGAAGAGGTCCAAAATACAGTTGAAGACCTCCCCTTTAACAGATTAAAACTCTTTGCTGAATCCACCTATGAGTCTCTGCGCAGCCTGAATGATTCCAGGACCACCTTAAGATCCATTGGGATCTCCTTCTCTTTGTGCTGAAGCAATAAAGCCATGGAACTGGTGTATAGCCAATCATATCCTCATTTCATCTGCTTATCCTCCAGGCATACAAAACATCATGGCGTAGATCTCAGCAGATACTTATTCCAAGATTACAAATAGGAGTTGGACTCACAGACTCTCCATCACATTTTTCTGACCTGGGGATTTCCAGATGTGACCTTCTTGCTGCCATCACTCCCAACAGGAAGTGCAAACAGTTTTGTTCGGATGGGGGTTGGACCCTGTCTGGGGGATCCTTTCCTCATTCCATGGACAAGGGGCCTTCTTTATGCATTTCCTTCAATACCTTTGATATTGAGAGTGGTAAATAACATCAAACAAAACAAAGCAAGATCATATTAATAGTTCCAATGTGGCCCAGGCACCTTGCCGTTCTCCCAGCGATGAGTCTTCCATCCGTTCCCCATCTTCTCTCTCAAGACTCTGGTCAGATTCTCCATCGCAGCCTGGGAATTCTTCATCTCAAGGCTTGGTTACTCAATGGCTCGCCAGAATAGAGACTTCATGTTCTGCAGAAGTACAACAGGCATTATTAACCAGTAGGAAAGGATCTACGTGCGATACTTACCTTCGGAAATGGAAGAGATCCCACCACTGCTGTGACCAACGACGTCTTTTGTCTGTTCATTCTTCCTGCTCTGCTGTTCTTGACTGTCTCTTGGAATTAAAAAAGTCTGGACTATCTATAAATTCTCTGAATTCACTTGGCAGCTATAACAGCTTTTCATTCCTCAGTGAGGGATTCTTCAGTGTCTGCTCGTTCCATGACAGTGAGATTCATTAAGGGGTTGAAAAAACTTTTTCTTCAGATTAGAAATTTAGTACTTAAGTGTCTTATGAAATCCCTCTTCACACTGCTTGCCACCTCTTCCCTTCGCCACCTCTCCATGAAAACGGCCTTCTTGGTAGTCACCTCTGCCCAAAGGGTCAGGAAAATGGGAGATTTAATAGTGGCCCTGACTGTGACTGTTTTTCAAGGACAAAGTTTCATTACATCTGTATCCTAAGTTTCTACCTAAGGTGTCATCTGAATTTAATATCAAACAAGTCATCCATCTTCCAGTTATTTCCCAAAACCACATCAAACCAGGGAGGATGCTTCCTTCCATATCTTGGATGTCAGGAGGGTGTTAGCCATCTATCTGGATACAACCAAATCATTTAGAAAGTCTCCCAGGCTGTCTCTGTTGCTGACAGGTCCAAGGAGTCCACAATTTCTGGGTGTATTATTTCATGTTATGAATCTGCTGATTACACAATCTTCTTTTAGGGTTTTAGCCCATTCCACAAAGTCTATCTAGCTGGGTGGCACTACTTAAACATATTCCCATTGTTGAAATCTGCAAGGCTGCAACTTGGACTTTGATGGGGTCTCAGTATCAAACATGCCTCAGTATCAAAGACATCCTCAGTACTGCAGAGGCAGGACCATGCCGGGAAGGAGTCTAAACATTCTACCTCTAAAAAGGTGGTACCTATAGCTCCCTCACTGCATTCGCTACTGGCGAGGAAACAGGTGTGTCATACTAACTTGGTGCCTCCTAAGCAGTTCTCTTTGGTACCACTTCTACCAGAGAGGTGGCAAAGTTTGCAAAATTACTCAAGATAGTTAAGTCCAAAGCAGACTGCGAAGAGTTACAAAGGGATCTCACAAAACGGAATGCTTGGGCAACAAAATGCAGATGAAATTCAATCTTGATCAGTGCAAAGAAATGCATATTGGAAAACATAATCCCAATTATACATACAAAATGATGGGGTCTAAATTAGCTGTTCCACTCAAGAAAGAGATCTTAGAGTCATTGTGGATAGTTCTCTGAAAACATCTGCTCATTATGCAGCAGCAGTCAAAAAAGCGAACAGAATGTTAGGAACCATTAGGAAAGGGGTAGATAATGAGACAGTAAATATCATAATGCCACTATATAAATCCATGGCATGCCCACACCTTGAATACTGCATGCAGTTCTGGTCACCCCATCTCAGAAAAGTATATTAGAAATGGAAAAGGTACAGAGAAGGGCAACAATAATTATTAAGGGTATGGAACAGCTTCCATATGAGGAGAGATTAAAAAGACTGGGACTGTTCAGCTTGGAAAAGAGATGATTGAGGGGGATCTGATAAGGGTCGATAAAATCTTGACTGGTGTGGAGAAAGTGAATCAGGAAGTGTTATTTACCCCTCCACATAACAAAAGAATCAGGGGTCACCCAATGAAATTAGTAGGCAGCAGGTTTAAAACACACAAAAGGAAGTACTTTTTCACAAAATGCACAGGCAATCTGCGGAGTTTGTTGCCGGGGATGTTGTGAAGGTCCAAAGTATAACTCGGTTCAAAAAAGAATTAGATAAGTTCATGGAGGATAGGTCCATCAATGGCTATTAGCCAAGATGGTCAGCGATGCAACCAGTGTTCCCTCTAATTTTTTACGTCCATGTGCAGAATGATTTTTGTTATGTGCACCAATATGGAGGTGATGTGTGGTGGGGGTGGGGCCGAGGGGTTTGGAGTGTGGGAGGGGGCTCAAAGCTGGGGCAGAGGGTTGGGGTGCGGGCTCTGGGGTGGGGCCGGGGATGAGGGGTTTGGGGTGCAGGAGGGGGCTCAGGGCTGGGGTTTGCAGGGATGCAGACTCTGGGGTGGGGCCAGGGATGAAGGGTTTGGGGTGCAGGCTGCCCCAGGGCTGCGGCGGGGAGAGAGGACTCCCCCCAGCCTTCTCACTGTGGCAGCTCAGGGATTGGTGAGAGGCAGGCTGGGGACGGGGCTCCTCTTCCCGGCAGCTCCAGCAGGCCTGGACTGGGCTGGACAGGGGAGGGGTTCCTCTCCCTGGCAGCTGCAGTGGGGCTAGGCTAGGGGAGGGGCTCCTCTCCTTGGCAGCTCTGGCGGGGCTGGGCTTGGCTGGGCTGAGGGAGGGATGCCTCTCCCCACTTGCGCGGCCCTTGATAGCCTGCTGCGCAGCCGCGCAGCTTACAGGGAACTTAGGATGCAACACCATGCTCTGGGTGTCCCTAAGCCTCTGACTGCAAGATCCTGTGACTGAATGATGGGATGGATCACTTGATGATTTCTCTGTTCTGTTCATTACCTTTGAAGCACCTGGAATTGGCCGTTGTCAGAAGACAGGATACTGGGCTAGATGAACCATTGATCTGATCCAGTGTGGCCATTCTTATGTTCTTATGTTATGTTTTTATGGTAATACATGCCTTTTCCAAGTATTATGCAGTGGTGCATTCTTATAGATCAGATGTTGCCCTTGGGTATACAGTCTTGTCTTCAGTATTGGACTCTGCTCCTAAGCTCCCTCCTGATGAGGAATATTGCTTGGAACTCAGCTTAAGTGGAGCACCCCAGAAGACACTACTCAAAGAAGAAGGAGAGATTACTCACCTTGTGCAGTAGAGTTCTTTGAGATGTATCCTCCTATTCGCGCTCCGCTAATCACCCTCCTTCCCCTCTGCTTCAGAGTTTCCTCTGTAGACTTTGTGGTGGAGAAGGAACTGAAGGCTGTTTGCTGGTGCTGTGATATATATCCTTGATATGGGGTACAAGGATGTGTAGGACACATGTACAGGTCAAACAGGTCCTGCCAAAAATCTCTGATCAAAGGCTCATGGGGTGCATGCACACTTGAAGTGGAGCAGCCGTAGGGACACACATCTTGAAGAACTCCAGCTACTGCACAAGGTGAGCAATCGCTCCGCCCTGCTATTGATTGAAATAATGGTTCCTTCTTAGGGCATTGTGTGAATGAAAGGATCTTCAAAGTGCCTTCAGCTCAGGGGAGAGAAGGGGAAATGTGGATGTGTTGGGGGTGGGGGGAGAAGAGGAAACGGAGCGGATTTAAGAGGGGGAAGAAGAGAAGAGCACTGAAGTGGGAGAGGTAAGCGAGAGAGTGGGGGGAGTAGGAAGCAGGAAGAGAGGGAGAACAAGAGACCGGAGAGAGGGAAAACTAAGAGAAGTAGTAAAAAGTACTGAAGATGTACTTCTCCACACAGTGCACAGTCAACCTGTGGAAGTCATAGCTAGGGGATGTTGTGAAGGCCAAAAGTGTAACTGAGCATAGACACCAACTCCGTGGGTGCTCACACCCATGGGGAAAAAATGGGTGCTCAGCACCCACCGGCAGCTAGCTCCCCTCTGCCCCCCAGTAGGGGAGGAGCCGAGGCAGAGCAAGGGTGGGGCATGCTTGGCGGAGGGGGCGGGGAGAAACGGGGTGGAGTGGGGGCAGAACAAGGCGGGGCAGGGGCAGAGCAGGGGCAGGAAGAGGTGGGGTGGGGCCTTTGGGGAAGGGGTGGAGTGGGGGCGGGGCCTGGGGTGGAGCAGGGTTTCAAGCACTCCTGGGGAAATTAGAAAGGCAGCGCCTCTGTAACTGGGTTAAAAAAAGAATTAGATAAGTTCATGAAGGATAGAGCCCTCAATGGCTATTAGTCAAGATGGTCAAGGATGCTCCAGGTGTCCCTAAACCTCCAAGTGCCAGATGCTGGGACTGGACAACAGGAGGAGATTTTTGCCCTGTTCGTAATTGCCCTGTTCTGTTCATTCCCTCTGAAGCATCTGGCACTGGCCACTGTCAGAGACAGGGTACTGGGCTAGATGGACCATTGGTCTGACTCAGCATGGTCATTCTTATGTCTTCTTGCACAGCCAGTCCTAGCCTCCCACTCTGAGCTCACTGTATGAGTCCCTGTCCCCGCCCCACTCCTAGTCTCTCCTTCTCCTCTCACTCAATTCCAGTCTCTTTGCCCACCCTATTCCAGTTTGTACCCTTACCCCAACTCCTTGTGCCTAATTTCCTTGCCCAGCCTGTCCAGGATTCCCAGTTCCTTGTCAGATCTGCCACTCACCACTAGCTCCCAGTTCTAGTCCCCTGCCCCAGGCTCCTCACCCAAAGCAAGCCCTCCCCACGGCTTCTTGTGCCCATCCCACCCCTTTTCCTGGTTTCTTTTCCCAGATAGTCCCAGTTTTCCCCCCACACTTCAGCTTCTTGTCAGATCTGTCTGCCCACCACCCAGTCCCCAGTCCCTCCCATACTGATTCCCAATCCCAGTTTCCTTGTTCAGACAGTCCCCTGAACTTGCCTCCTCCCCTGAACTCCTCATCTGATCTCAGTGTCTGCCCCCTACCAAGCCAACTGGCTGTCAGTTCCCCCTCCCCTATCTCTTTTACCAGCTTCCAGCCTCAGTCTCTCCCCTTAGCTCCCAGCCGCAGTCTCCTAGCCCAACCAGCTCAACCTTCCCCTTTTCCCCTCAACCCCCAGTCTGTCTCTCCCTCTGTCTCAGCCCCAGTCTCCTTGCCTAGCCAGTGCCAATTTCTCCCTCCAGTGCCAGCCTCATCAGTCCCAGTCTAATCCTTTCTTTCCTACCTGGTCTGACTTTTGTCTCCTCTGCATTTGAATCAGAAGGTTTCCTTCTCGATGCTGCTTGGGTGCGGGGGGAGGGAGGGGTGGGGAGGCATTATTGAGAATCCAGAAGAGACAGGCTCCCTGTTCTCTGTTCCATTGCCTGGCCTAGGGTGACCGCCTTTGTTGGTTGGAAATAAGGGAAAACCGCATGAAAAATAATGGACAACTTTTAAGGGACGTTTTAGGAAAACACCTTTTCCCTTAGCATATTTTCTCTTAAGTGTACATTTCTACTGTCCTTGAGTGTACAATGCAATTATCCTAAGCTTCAATTTAATGTTTAAAATGGTACCTAGTTTTAATACATTTCAATACATCTTAAAATAAGGGGCTGGTGATCACCCTAAGGGACAAATCAATGATGGTCCCTTAAAATAAAGGACGGGTGGTCACCCTAGCCTGGCCCCACCCTAGCCCAAGCAACTGGGAGCAGCCATTACAGGAGAAGTCCAGCTTTGCCCGGGTAGCTCTGAGCTAGACGGAGTATGCTCTGTTGCTCTGCGGAGATAGTGCATGTGAAGTCTGGGCATCACTAGAAGCTGTGAGAGGCTCAGGCATGTTCACAGTGAGCACAGAATCTTTGGAATATTAACTATTAAAGTTGAATATGTCTCTACTAACCACGTGTGAACTGTGACTTGTCAAAGGCTTATATATTGGTCAAGATGGACAGATTTTCATGGAGATGGCAAAAGGCACATCCTTGACACAAAGGCCACCTCCCTGCAAAAGCATGGAATTGCTAGAGCTTTCTAACAGTTTTTCTCAAGAATTTTTTAACATGGCAAACGAACATATTTTTACCTAGTCTTGTTCTTGGAAATAGCTGAATGGTATTGGCTGAAATTTTCCCAAAAAATCCAACCTGAGACAAACACCTTGCATGGAAAAGTTCAGCAAATATGGTTAACATTTTGCAAAGTTATAAGAAACTGGAAACAGGGTCTTATCATGAGAAGCCTTAATAATAGGCGGTGAAACCGCCCCTGCCTATAATTTGTAGTACAAGGTTTAATTAGATCAGTGCATTCATAGGGCTGGAACTAGGGGTGCTGGGGGTGATGCCACAGCCCCTTGCTTGAAGTAGTCATAAAACCCAAATACATGGTTTCTGCCTTCAGCACCCCCACTATAAAAATTGTTCCAGCACCACTGTGTGCATTCAGTGACTCATTTTTCTAATATGTTAATGCCAGCTTCTAACTTTTTTGACTACGTCACATTTTTGGAGACATAATTATGGGGAAATTATCTTGCATTTATTTTGTTTCAAATATTATGCAGGACACACATAAAAGAAGGAATGTAGCTTGTATTTAACTCCCTTGTTAAAATCTAAGCTTTAGATCAATGTATTGACTTTTAATTATAACATACCTCCCATAAGGAGTGAACCTCTCTTAAATGACAGCATATTATTGTTTTATTATTCGTATTGCACCATTTGTTTGCATAGAACTTCAGAGGCAAATAGAAAGACCATAAACAAAATCTTTGTCCCCTGAATTCAGTGGGAGTTTTGCCATTCATTTGATTTGAGTGGGGCCAGGATTTCATCCCAGCTCGCTGCATCAAGTAGGTGACAATCTAAATTAGACAGAAAACACCAAAAATGAGAACTTGCTCTTTGGGGTAAGATTGTAGGAAATTCAGATAAGAGAAGCAAGAATACATACAGGTAGAGAGAAGTTTGAGGAGTCTAGGTTTGAGGAGGAAACATTGGTTTTTAACATTTTAATTATACTATTGATTGGAGAGTGAGAGAAAAATGGGTAAGAGGCCATTTAATAAATGAAATGAAAACATGTATTTGAAACACTAGATGGTGCTATTGTGTAAAGTTGCATTTATGGTAACTTGTAAAGTCAGTTGATATCCTCTGAGGTGTGAGGAAGAAAATCATCTTTAAAAAGTCGTGGAACATTTGCATCTTTGCTAAATGGGCAGTTTCACTGAAGGACTTAGAATATAGAATGAATATTATTGTGCTTGTAGCTCTTGTTTTATAATACGTAGACCAAGATGTAACATCTCAGGGAAAAAATGGTGTGATAATTTGTTAAACCATATGCAGTATTTTGATTTAAATGTGCCTAAAAAGTACTTACCTTCTTGGTTCCCAAGGAAGAAGAGGCAATTTAAGTCACATACTCTTAATGTAGAAACTATTTGCTAGCTGCCTTACACTGAATATACAAATACAAGGTTCCCTTGTATTAATTCAAGTACACCCTAAAATGCCTTAGGATTAAAGCAATTATCTGTAATACTATATTACTTATATTTAAGGCTTGTTGTTGATTGGATAAAAACATGAAATACAACTTTTTTTTTCTTGGAATAGTTAATGTGTTTTCTTCCTTGTCTACTTTACCAAAATTCTACATTCCTTGTGTAATCCTAGGATATTAAAAATAATTAAATGGGATATTCACAGTTTCAGTAATGAAACATAATTGGAGTTTGGAATACTTTGATATTAAAATTAAAAAGAAAAAACAAGAAAGATGATCCTGCTGAGAATGTGCACATTATTTTCATGTATTGTTCCATGTTTCGGGCAGTGAAGCTACTGGAAGTCTTTCTCATATAAAGATTGTAGGATTAAGCCTGCTAACAGTTTTAGCTTACAAATCTTTATCATAAAGAGTGTGTGAGTATGTGTATGTTGAGATGAGGGAAAGGCTTAGTCCTAAAATATTATTAATAATATTTTTTATGGCACAACTGAATATTTGATTGTATTTACATTGTTTATTTTTTGTAATGAGTTGGTCAAAAAAAGTCAGGATAATTTGTAATAGCTGGCAAAATGTGCTTGTTATATTGCTGTTTGATAACATAAATGATAAATTATTTAGTAAACTTGTCAGGAAACATATTTAAATCTATCCAGCAAATACCAGTGGATGATGATTCCTCTGATGGATGATTCCTGATGATTCAGAGGAAAGTGTGATTTATGGACTTTGTTATTTAAATATAGCAAGTACTTTACAAATAGTAATGATTTATGTGACCTAGAAAACACTGAAGAGTTGGCATCCATTCCTAGGTTACCTATTTCTTTCAGGCTGAGGAGGACCCTGATCTACAATGCTATCTTATATACAAGGGTGCTTATTATGTACATTGCATATACTATAAATGCTGTGCAAAGCACCTCTCCCATTTAATTACACAAACTTATTGTTAATTAATAACTTGTGTTAGCATCATCGAGCAATAGAGCATTTGTCAGGGGTGTATTTTGCAATCCTGAAATAAAGCTGGCAAGTGAAGAGGATGGTTACTAAATAGCACACCTCTCATGAAGAAATCCTTGGAAAGAAGCCAGAGACAGGAAAACGATGCAAGGTTCACCATGCAAAGTCCCTTCAAATAAGTCCCACAACATGGAGTGGTGTGGGGATTCAAGCATCCCAAACCCCTCTTTCGTCCTAGTGATCTACAGGGAAGGAGACTCCCAGATTTGAGGAGGTAGGAGACAACTGGATGGAGATCTCTTGCCTCTGTGTTGTTCTGTTGGTCTCTATCCCTCCCAGCAGCACAGCTGCAGTTGGAGCCGCACTGGTATTGGCTGGGTGTTCCTGAGACTGCTCAGAAATAGCTACAGAGGGAACCCACATGGAGTTATACAGCGCACAGCGGCACAAATTCACAACAGGTTTCAGAGTGAAAATATGGGGAGGTCTGCAATGAATAGTGATGTAGAGCCCAGTCCACTGATTCTCCCCCTGCAGTCCTGGCCCACATCTTTCCAAACCCTACAGAGGCGCAGCTCAAGTGTTTTTTGTGAGGAGTAAGGAAAGGGAAGACAATACTATTGAGAGAGCATTCTCCACCCTTTCCCCTTTCCATGTAGGCAGTGATTCACCTGTGGAACCAAGTTTAAATTTTTAGCAGTCTGAGCATGGGCTCAGCTATGATCCATCTAATTGCAGAGTCTGTATGTCCCAGACACAACAAGAAGGAATATTTGACTTGTTTGAGTGAGATTAAAGCAGATTTTACTTATTCTGTTCATTTGGGGGTTCATCTTTGGCTTCAATTACACATGCTTGATAGCTGTTTGGAGGCCTGTGTGAAATGAATTGGAGGCCTTTGTGGGCAGAGTTCCAATATACAGATGTCTCCCTCCTGTTTAAATCTGCCCCAGCCACTGGATGTGGGGAAGCTTATATTGCGTCTGTCCATGCTTTTATCTGTTCTACAGATATAATGGGGACTTGGCTCTCAAATTCTGTCCAGCTGATGCCTTTGTAAGTACCACAGTCTCTTAAAAATATCTGCATGAATGGAGGCGGTTCTTGTGGTGCTGAACACTATTCAGCCACCACACAGTATAGCTTTCTTGTTGCCCGGCCATCTTGGAGGCGCGTCTCGGCTACCGCCGGACCCGACACGAGGCAGCAACATGGTGGCCGCGAAGAAAACGAAAAAGTCGCTAGAGTCCATAAACTCAAGGCTTCAACTGGTTATGAAAAGTGGTAAATATGTGCTAGGGTACAAACAGACTCTGAAAATGATTCGGCAGGGCAAAGCCAAGTTGGTCATCCTAGCCAACAACTGTCCTGCTTTGAGAAAATCAGAGATTGAGTACATTATTACTCAGTTACTTTATATGGACATAGGAGACAAATCTGCTTATGTGTATTATTCACTGTAAAATGTATGGGTAGCTCAGACTGTGTCTCTATGCTGGTAAACATACATACTTTGGATAATCTTTTTAATGACCTTAATGTGACATTACACCCATTCTGATATGTAGAAGATCCATGAGTGGGGGGGGGGGGGGGGAAGATAATTGTGCATAAGTCAATTATTTGAGAGTAGAGCCTTTAATTTCTTCAGGCTCTATAAAAAGAATTTGGGCATCTGCACATATTTATTTTAGAGATATACTGTTACATCTTTAGCGCAGTGCATGGGGAGTTAGCCATGGAACACTCATTAACGTTAATGGGATTTCTATGGCTAATTCCCCACACACTGGCTGAAAATTTAGACCAAAGAGATTTGCAAAGTGATGTTGAGAAGCAAGTTGGTCGGTTAGGCTCATTACTTTTATGTTATTAAGCGCTCTATCTGCCATTGGCTTTATATGAAGACTGTAATATTATACTTAACACTTAATACTGAAGTACTGTATGCCAAATATAGAATCTAATATTGAGATAAAATAATATAGCAGTTTTAGTACATTTCAAAATACTAGTTCTAGGTATTTTTAGTCAAATTCAGCAAAAACTGTAAAATATAAAGAAAATTATATATTAAAGGAAAATTTTTAGACTTCAGAACAATTTTGCATTTCCGGTAACTACAGTGTAGCCTTGAGGCAATTGCTGAGGTAAATGAAAAGGACAACTATCTGCTTTGATCTTAGCATACAGATAGTATTTTACATACATCCTCCTGTGAATAATTTTTGTGAAAGTTCATTGATAAGATAGCAAAGTCATTTTCTCTTCAACAGGACATGTAACAAAGTATTTAAAATACTGAAATATACTTGTAAATCATAGAAATATAGGACTGGAAGGGATCTTAATAGGTCATCTAGTCCAGTACCTTGCACTGAGGCAGGACTAAGTATTATCTAAACCATCCCTGATAGGTGTTAGTTTAACCTGTTCTTAAAAAGCTCCAATGACGGAGATTCCACAACCTCCCTAGGTAATTTGTTCTGGTGCTTAACTACCCTTACAGTTAGGAAGTTTTACCTAGTGTCTAACCTAAATCTCTCTTGCTGCAATTTAAGCCCATTATTTCTTCTCCTTTCTTCAGTGGATAAGGAGAACAATTTATCATCTTTCTCTTTATAACAACCTTTTTCATACACTAAGGCTGTTATCATATCCCCCCCTTAGTCTTCTCTTCTCCAGACTAAATAAACCCAATGTTTTCTTCTTTCCTCATAAGTCATGTTTTCTAGACCTTTAATCATATTTGTTCCTTTCCTCTGGACTTTCTCCCATTTGTCCACATCTTTCCCAAAGTAGGGTGGCAAGAACTGTACACAGCACTCCAACTGAGGACTTATCAAAGCTGATTAGAGTAGAAGAAGTACTTCTTGTGTCTTGCTTACAACATCCCAGAATGATGTGTGCTTTTTTGCAACAGTATTACATAGTTGATTCATATGTAGTTTGTGATCCACTGTAACCCCCAGATCCTTTTTCTGCAATACTCCTTCCTAGACAGTCATTTCCCATTTTGTATTTGTGCCGTTGATTATTCCTTCCTAAGTGTAGTATTTTGGATTTGTCCTTATTGAATTTCATTCTACTCATCTCAGAGCATTTCTCCAGTTTGTCAAGATCATTTTTGAATCCTAATCCTATCCTACAAAGCATTTGCAATTCCTCCCAGCATGGTATCATAGGCAGTCTTTATAAGTGTACTCTGTATGCTATTATCCAAATCATTTATGAAGATATTGAGTGGTTTTACTCTCTGAGTATGGTTTTTGCAACCAGTGGTGCACCCACCTTATAATAGATTCATTTAGGCTATATTTCCCTATTTGTTTATGAGAAGGTCATGTGAGACAGTATCAAAAGCCTTACTAAAGTTGAGATATATCACATCTACTGCTTTCTTTGTATCCACAAGGCCTGTTACCCTGTCAAAGAAGGATATTAGATTGGTTTGACATGATTTGTTCTTGACAAATCCATGTTGGCTGTTACTTATCTCCTTATCATCTTCTAAGTGCTTACAAATTGATTGTTTGATTATTTCCTCATTATCTTTCTGGGTACCGAAGTTAAGCTGACTGGTCTATAATTCCTTGGGTTATTCTTATTCCCCTTTCTGTAGCTAGGTACTATATTTGCCCTTTTCCAGTCCCGTGGGATTTCTCCTGTCCTCCACGAGTTCTCAAAGATAATCGCTAATGGCTCAGAGATCTCTTCAGCCAGTTCCTTAAGCAGGGGTCGGCAACCTTTCAGAAGTGGTGTGCGGAGTCTTCATTTATTCACTCTAATTTAAGGTTTCGTGTGCCCGTAATACATTTTAACGTTTTTAGAAGGTCTCTTCCTATAAGTCTATAATATATAACTAAACTATTGATTTATGTAAAGTAAATAAGGTTTTTAAAATGTTTAAGATGATTCATTTAAAATTAAATTAAAATGCAGAGGTCCCCGGACCGTTGGCCAGGACCTGGGCAGTGTGAGTGCCACTGAAAATCAGCTCGTGTGCCGCCTTTGGTACGCGTGCCATAGGTTGCCTACCCTTGTCCTTAGGTATTCTAGGATGTATTTCATCAGGCCCTGCCAACTTGAAGACATCTAACTTGTCTAAGTAAATCTTAATTTGTTCTTTCCCTATTTTAGCCTCAGATCCTATACCATTCACACTGATGTTCACTATGTTAGTCATCCAATCACTGCTAACCTTTTTGGTGAAAACTGAAACTAAGTAAGCATTTAGCACTTTGGCCATTGCTGCATTTCCTATTATGTCTTTCCCTCATTGAGTAATGGGATTACCCTGTCCTTTAAAGCCCTGCAAGGGGCTATTTTTTAATCCCACTCCCATCCTGCCCCGCAATTCCCACTCCCACCTGCTCCTGCATTGTTTCTTGCATTTTATCCCACTCCCACCTGCAAAAACCTTAGATCCCACAAATCCAGCAAGAGACAGATTCCCCCATGCTACTAAAAAAAATAGTGGTTAATATATATATAAACAGACTTCAGACACAATTTTTACCAAAATTTTTACTAAAAGAATAAAACAAATCATGCTTAAACCATGTAAAAATATTTTAACTCCTGTTACAATAGACATCTAATCTCTTTCTATCCCTCGCTTATAATTTAAGTATTAAAACCTTAATTTAAAAAAAAAAAGATTTAGTGTTTTCCCGCAAATAACCGCAGTCAGGTTTTTTTGCCTACCCAATCCCGCTCGCAACAACGTACATTTTACCTGTTCCTGCTGTTATGGCAACAGGTCCTGCGGGACCCATGGGATCTCAGTCCCACCGGAGGGCTCCCCTATCCTTGGTCTTCCTCTTGCTTCTAATATATTTGTACAATGTAAAATTTGTAAAATGTTTTCTTGTTGTTCTTTACATCCCTAGCTAGTTTAATCTCTTTTTGTGCCTCAGCCTGTTTAAATTTGTCCCTATATGCTTGTGTTGTGCTTTTTTTAATAGTCATCCTTTGTAATTTGACCCAGTTTCCACTTTTGGTATGACCCTTTTTTGAGTTTCAGATTGTTGAAGATCACCTGGTGAAGCCAGGGTGGTCTCTTACCACAGTTCCTATTTTTCCTACGCATTGGGAAAATTTGCTCTTGTGCCCTTAATAATGTCTCTTTAAAAAATTGCCATCTCCCCTGAACTCTTTGTTCCCTTAGACTGTTCCCTTAGACTTGATTCCCATGGGATCTTACCTACCAATTCTCTGAGTTTGCTAACGTCTGCCTTCTTGAAGTCCATTGTCTTTATTCTGCTGTTTTCAAACGTTTGATCATAACTCATTTTTGCATGCTGTCTGAAAACTGGAAGCAAGACCTGTGTAAATTTCCATATCGATTTGGAAATCAGCATTCAGATTTCCTCTGAAAGACAACTGAAACCTATGTAAGCTTAAAATGATATTTTATACTTCAAAACAGGGGCATTTAAAAATAAAATCCAGAATCCCATTAAATATTTGGCAATGTAAAGTGTACATTAGATGTATCTTATTCCTTCTGTACTGTGTGTAATATACCCGTTAGTGAATGTGTGCAGACGCACACACACAAGCACTCACAGACTTTCCTCTTTCCCTGTTTATCACTTAGCATTTTAATATTTCTTCGTGCCTGGGAACGCAGATGTTAAGTAGCTTCTTCAGCTTCTATCAAATCCACTCTGCAGCCAGCCATTAGAGGGTGCTTCTGCACCAAGGAGCTGTCTTAGTTCTTCTGAGCTCCTTAGAGCCCAGTTTACTTAACTCTTCTCTATTTTTATTGTCAAAGATAAATAATTTTGTGCTTCCCAGAATTACACAATTAACTTCTTTAATTTGCATAACTTTGTCCACTACTATTCTTGGATTTCAGAGGATGAAAATGAGGATAACAAAAGGTGAATAAAAGAGGTTGACATGATTCAAGTAAGCAAAAGTAGAACAGTGTATAACTATTAGTCTAAAAACAAAAGAAAAGGAAATACTTATACATACTGTGTAAGTGAAAAACAGGCTAGACTCATACCAGTTTAGAACAAATGAATGAGTGTCTGTATTATATAATGTTCACTTACAAAATTACTTTGTTTTGGAAGTAATTTTGTTCATCATGTCCACGCATGTGTATTCACAGCAGCAATAAATCAAATATGTAAATTTCTGCTACCTACATTAAAGATGTTTTATAAAACAATAGCCTTACTAAGATAGAGACGTTCCCCTGCAGACATTATGCCCCTCCTTAAAAAGCAAACTAAAGGAAGCTGACTCAACAATGCATAGTGTAAAACCAATTTGCTGTAGGCTAGTCAAATCCTGTTTGTTACAAGCTTTAGTACAGTTGCCATTACGCGTGTATTTATTCTTTGGCCAATAGCTGGTTATATAATGTAACAACTTGGATACATATTATTATGGCCTTCATGTGCTTGTCGATATATATATTCCACTGTTGGGGTGCATGAGCCTATGCACTCAAGTTCAGATTTTTTTGGCCATCTGTATACACTGGGGGCTGCACCTGCACCCTGAGTGCTTTCATGCCTCCAACTGAGGGCCTACAGACCAGGGGGAATCCAACTTCCTCTCAGTTCCTTCTCACTTGGAGCTTGTGGCTCCTAGTCAGAACTTGCAGTGCCCACGCTTCTTCTCTCAACGTGTAGCCTCTTCTGTACAGCTGTGAGGGAGTTGAGGGCTGAGTTTTACTCTAGACATAGAAGCTCAAGGAAGGATACTAGGGAGTAGTATCCTTCCCTGTAGCCATCTTCTCCTTATGCTTACCAGCACCATTGTGGCTCTGTGGGGAACCATACTAGAAGACCAGTGTCTGCATCCCAGTCCAGGACGAGATCCTCACAAATGGGCTTTACAACCAGCCCAGTCTGCTCCACTGCCAGCTGAACAGCCTGGTCATGGCTCTGCTGAAGAGGCAGAGGCAGAGGACCATCCCACCCCGGCTCCCATCTCATCCTCCTCCCCTGATGAGGCTATAGTTCCTGCATCATCTACTCCAGCCCAAGGTGGTTACAAGATGTTCCAGGACTTGCTACCCAGAATGTGTGATGCTCTGGAGAGTCCAGTAGAGGTGGTCCAGGAAAAAATGTACACACTGCTGGACATCCTGCACACCTCGGTACCAGGACATCTTGCAGTACCCATCAATGAAACATTTCTAGAGCCAGCTAAATTGTTCTGGCATATGCCTGCTCCTCTGGCACCAACATCAAAGAAAGCAGACCATCGCTATCAAGTGCCTTCCCATTTGCTTTGAGCAATTTTATACACACCCCACACTGGTGTCATTAGTTGTCACTGCAGTGAATGAGAAGTTGAAACAAAACCAACACCAAGCAACACCAAAAGACAAGTAATCCAAAGTTATAGATAGGTCTGCTTCCGAGAAGGACAGAGTTGGGGATCCTTGTCCAATGTGTTTCTGATACTCTGGACCCAGGGTCTGATGTATGCTTATCCTCCAATTCAGTTAATCTTGTGCGTTCTCAGAAAGCTCAAGTGGGGTTCAGTCAGGATCATCGTAGTAGCTCCAGCATAGCTGAGGCAATTCTGGTCCTCGGACCTAAAGAATCTCTCCATTCAATTTCCACTGCAGTTGCCTCTCCAGCCAAATATTATAGCTCAAAAAGACAGTCAGATTCTCCATCCGGATCCATGCTCCCTGCACTTCACCACGGGGATATTGGCTGGCCAACATCAGTAGAGGGAACCTGTTTAACTGAATTACAAAACATTATCATCCAAGGACTCTGTGAGGCATTCTTACTTTGCCAATTGGGAAAGACTTACTAACTAACTGGGCACAGTTATCTCCGTCTCTAGCTCAGATACCAGACATACTGGAGTACCTTCGGTCATAGTTCAGGACTGAAGGCCTTTGTTCTGACCCAGCAAACAGACAGGACCTTCTGCCCACGGGGAGCTCCCATAACCTTTGGGAAGGGTTGGAAGGACTGACCCTGACCAGAGCTCTTGTGGAGATGCGGGGTGGTGGTGAGGTGATGTCTGATAATCTTACTAGCATGTGTGTAGGCTCTTTTATTGTTTTCAATGTTTTCTCTGTTATACTTTTACTGAATAAAATGTGCTTGCTTAGTGGTAATTTATAACTGTGGTGTGGTAATTTATAACTGTGGGCAATTACACTGTTGTTAATCTCTGAACAGAAAGCAAGCAGGCCTTCTTAGGCAGACTGTCTTTTGCTGGGAATAACACCATGAAGACAGGGAACTGTTCAACCAGGAGATACCCTGGTTAAGAGGGATAAAGATGCAGGCCTCCACTTGAGAGAGGAGACGGCTGGGGAGCCAGAGTGGGTGTCCTTGCTGGACCATAGAGGGGAATAACAGTGCATTTGCCCTGAACTGTGACATCCTCATCAAAGGGACTTTCAATGAACTCCCTGAGGGTTCAGCTGGCCCTATCAGCTTTCCACCCTCCAGTTTAGGGGTATTTCACATTTTCACAGCCTACAGTGACTGGGTTCCTAAAATGCCTTGTGAGGGCATATCTCCCCACTCAGAGAACCTCTCCCTCCATGGGATCTAAATATTGTAATAGCAGGGTTAATAGGCCGACCTTTTGAGACCCTTGAGTTAACCTAATTTGGGTGAGTGCGGCCATACTGCAAAATATCACTTGAGCAGCACTGTGTTGTCGGCAGCAGCCAGGGCCAGGTTCAGTATCTAGGGGTTCCTCTTGAAATTACAAAACAAAGTCAACTTGAGCCCCCACCCAGAAACCTGGGAAAACCTCTGGGTGCCCTTAATAGACAATACCTCTCCACTCACAAGCACTGCGTCTCTGTATATCATAAAGAACACTTGTATTAAGTGGAAAAGGAACACAGCACTAATTTGGAAAAACACAGCAACGGAGTATGTGAATAATAAGTAAAACACCGACCCCAACACAACCTTGCCTCAGTTTCCCCACCTGCAGGTGGGAATGTGCAATGAACCCACCACTTTCTCCCTTCCTTCCACTGCACCACACTCATGGTTTGTTGTTAGAGGTTAGTGAAATCCCAGAGTCCAAAGGTGCATTCATGTACCTTCTTCATCTTTCCATCAAAACCGCCGTTCTGTTAGCAATAACTTTGGCCAGAAGAGTACGTGAGATACAAGCACTGATTGCAGGGGCCCCATATACATTTTTTCATAAAGGTAGGATATTTTGAGATCTCACACAACATTTATACTGATGGTAGTCTCTGACTTCCACCTAAAACCGGCTCTATATCTACTTGTATTTTTCCCCAAGTCCCTTAAAAAAAAAGGTGAAGCTAATCTTCCCACCCTTCTTAGGGTGCTCTCTCTCTACATTGATAGACCTAAGACACTTAGGATATCCCCCGACTGTTCACACAATATAGGGTGAAAGGACAGACCATTTCAACACAGAGACTCAAATTGATTTATTCTTGAATCAGCCTGTGCTATGAATTAGCCAACCTAGACCCACCAATGGGTATGACAACTCACTGTGCAAGACTGCAGGTCCTTTCTGTTGCTTCTTTGGTACATGTTCCAATCCTGGGTTTTAGTGCACACACTTAACCAGCATTACTCCATAGTGGAAGCGTTCAGATCTGATTCTAAATTTGGTAGGCTGTCCTACAATCGTCATTCAAGTAGACTCCTAGGACCCACCTCCTATCATCTAGGTCACTGCTTGTGAGTCACCGACCGTGGAATATATGTGGACAAGCACCCAAAGAAGAGATGGTTACTTACATTACAGTAACTATGGTTCTTTGAGATATTTTGTCTATATAATACATAATGTGATAACACCTAGATTCTGTGTTGGCAAAGGAACTGAGAAGTTGAGGGTCACCCTGCCTTTTATGCCCTAAATTAGAGGCACAAGGATATTCAGGGCACAGGGACAGACCCCAACAAACACTGCTGGTGAAAAGAATTCAAACTCAAGTGTGTTGGGTTCATGCTTACTAACAGTGGAATACATATGGACAATACATCTTGAAAAAACACAGTTACTGTAAGGTTAGTAACTGTTTCTTTCCATAAAGTAGTACCAAGAAAATCTCTTTTCAGTTAAAACCTTTGTTTTTCGACTTTGCCTTTTCAATTAGATTTGCCATCCGAGAGACAGTTAGGAGATGTTTACGTCAAACTGAGAAGTGGTGCATGTTCTGGTTTATTGAAATGAGTTTTTTTTTAAATGGCATTTTAATCTGAGTTGATAATGCCTTGATAAGAGTTATTAGCAAATAAGTACAAATGCTGCTTTTTTATTTAATTGTATAATTTGATCAATTTCAGGATTTTGAAAAATATTTCCAATTAGTAAAATCACATACATAATAGCTGAAATACTGTGAATACCATAGAACATTACACCAGCTCTGACTTTTGGTCCCGAATGAGCAAAACAAATAAATTGTAGTATTTGTCTGTTGGGGTTTGGAGGAAGTTCTAGAGCTTTCTGGATTAGTGGAAATGAAAAACTAATAAAGTTAGATATTTGAGAAATAGACAGTAAGAATTCTCCAGTGTTTTGGTGCCATACAGGAAAAGGTATTTACAAAACCACAAAGTTATTTTTTAAATTACTTAGGAGTTTCAGACCAAAATAAGATATTGGTTGTTTCCAATGAGCCAATAATGTGGTTTAGCTTCTAGTATCCAGCAGCATGAGAAGAATTAAGATTTGAAACCCATAACTATTAGTGAATGAAACTCTATCAGAGTTGTGTCATCTTTCAACTAGATGTTTATTTTTATGGAAGCTTATGAATGATTTCTTTTTCTTTTATACGCACCAGAATACTTTCAGCTTTCATTTTCTTTTCCGTTTCTCCTTGAATCCTACACAAATGAATGTGCTTATTAGAACAAGCTATATGATCTATTCTAAAGGAAATGGTTATAATGATATTTATTGGAGTTGAGAGCAAGTGTATACCATAACCAGAAGACCCTCTACTAAGAGTTCAAATAAATCTTGATGTTTACAAGTACATTTTATGACCAGAAATAATGACAAATTTCTCTGTGACATTAACATGTAGTTTTGTAAATTACTTTAGTGAACTAGCTCAACTATTGCTCATCCCTGCTTATGTGCCTTTTATTTTTTGGTGAGTGCCTCAAACATGGAATTTCATTTTAAAAATGTAAATGAGAAATCCTTTGGGATCTTATCTAAGATCAAGACTGTTGTCTCTTCAGTTCTTAGGATAAAAGTGTTATTTGCAGTTTTTACATCTGAAGAGTGCATGAGATGAAATGCTAGATAAAGCACCTCCATTGATGTGTTGAAATTTTAATATTTATAGAATATAACATTTCAATATATCAATGCTGTGCTCTATTATTCGTGTGTGTAAGTATGTAATATTGCATAGTACATTTGATGCTAATTTTTTCTTTAAGACTGTCTGATACCTGTCTGTTTTTATTTTAGCTATAACAAGTTGACAACTATTCTCTAGAACCTGTAAATATATAGTTCAGACCGAGGTCAAGTTGTCCCTAATTTCGGAGTGAAATATAAACAAGTATGGCTACTAAATCTTGCTGTTGAACTTGCTGAACTTTTTGAACGGCAGGCTAATTGAATGAAGTTCTTGTATCTTATATATAATTTGGGCATTCTGAATGGAAATACAGAATGAAAAGTCTCCTGTGAAGTCTTTCTAAGACATTAGGTATTGAAGCTTATGGCATATGTCATCTGAAAAGTATTTTTTCTTAGGCTCTCAAAGAAATTTTAGATTAGAGCTAAGACTTCAGTGTAACAAGATATTAAGGATTTCTGCACATACATGTGTTTATACAATGCCCAGCAAAATGGGGCCCCAGGCTAATTAGGACCTTTAGCACTACTGTAATGCAAATAATAATAATAACAACATCATTTTAAACAAAATGCTAGTGCTTAATATACCAGGGTACATTCAGCTAACAGATTAAATATGATCTTGATCCTGCACCATGAAAGCCAATGAAAGTTTTTCTATTGACTTGAATGGTAGCAGGATCAAGCTCTAATTTCTGAAATGTAATTTATTTACACTAAATTGTCTGTAATTGATTTGCACTAAATAGATGGGTTGTTCTACTGGTAGTGTGCAGATGTAGCCATAAAGGATACTCACTCTTAAATCTGAAATTAAAATTGTAAGGTGTGTAGAATGTAGGTAACTGACTGACAAAATAAGATCAGGGAATCTACCTAGTCTAGTACTTTAAAAAGCTGTTCATCTCTTTGTCTTTTTGTTGGATACCCATAATTCTCATGTTTTATCCTTTATGTCAGAGACTCAATTGTGTAATGCTGATTTCCTCAGTAACCAGCTCTTATATTTGAAAGACTGACTCTTTGCCATTTTGTAACAGTGACCCGTATAACTCCATCAATATAGCTAATGATGGGAATAGGACTAAGTAGATAAAGGATGGATGTGGATTGGTGGAAAGTCTTACAGTGAATCAGATGTTGTCCTTTGGACCTCTTCTTGTCACCTCCCCTCCCTCCCCCCCCCCCCCAACTTCCGCTTCTCCACCTTACAAGAAGGAGAATTGTGTAATTTGAGATGCAAAATTAGATTTTTGTGTGGTACCTTTGTAGGCCTGTATATCTAGGGTGACCAGATGTCCCATTTTTAAAGGGACAGTCCCGTTTTTGGGACTTTTTCTTATATAGGTGCCTATTACCTCCCACCCCCATCCCATTTTTTCACAGTTGCTATCTGGTAACCCTATGTATATCAGATCATTTGATTGTTAGTAGGTATATTAGCAAAAATTAAGAATATAGGATATTGTACATTTTTGATCCAGACTCTGGGAACGATTGAGAAATATTGCCTTGCCACAACATCCACCAATAAACTCCAGCCAATAAAGTTTGAATGGTAGGACTCTTTCTTCTTCACATAGCTGTAACATGTGAACATCACTAAGGAAAAAAATGCTGTATGCTATTGGGTTGGTTATGGAATAATAAAAGTTGACTAAAAATCCATTTACACTCAGTAAGGTTATATGAAAATGAGAATGTAGTTGTGTAAGGCATTCCAACTGGCCTGGTACAAAATTCCATCAACGTAGAAAACTATAGTGAATTCTATTATATTCTCTTCTGTTCTACTGAAATTAAGGACAGGTAGCCTGCAGTAAACAGAAATTACAGCACTTACATTTTAAATGTAATGCATTTTTTCAAATCATGAAACTAGGCTTGACAGAGCAAACAACCTCTAACTCTGCATAAATACCTACCATAGTGAATAAATTTACTGTAAATCTGAAATTTCTAGGGAAGATGAAGGCCATCTTGAAATAAAATCATTAATATTTTTCATCAGATGGTGATTAATATATTAAGAAGTGCTTGGAGGACTGTAATATCTTTGTGAGCAGGAAGTATGTAGACTACTAGAGATGAATGGGGTCATGAAGAAAGATTCATTCTATTTATAAGAATGGATATACCTCAATCATATTTTTTATCTTTCTTTGTTTTCTGGGGTGGCGAAACATAATTTCACTTGTATGACCGAGTTAATTATAGGTAAAGGGCTTTAACAATTCTGAATAGTGCTCTTTAAATTTAGAAATAGATTAGAAATCTTTGAAAAATCAGGAAGTAATTTTTGACAGGACAATCTACCTTTTTTTAGGATTAAGTAAACTTGTCTCTCTCGCCAACACAAGTTGGTCCAATAAAAGATATTCCCTCACCCCTCTCTAGTATTCACACTACAAATATAAGGCTGGGCTAAGGAAATTTGGGACCCTATGCACACTGCTCCATGCCCCCCAACTCCCCTACTTCTGCTCCTATGGACCAGCCCCCAACTTGGAGAGCCTGGTGGTCAGGGACCCATGCCAGAGAGGTAAGGGGTGTAATAGACCAGAATTTTATAACTTCAAATTTTGAACCATTGAACTGCATCAGCAACACGAGATGCATACCTACCTGTTTGTGTTTATGTTGTTATGATTATTTATTTGTACTGTGGTAGCACTTACAGGTTTCAGCCCCATTGTGCTAGGTACTGTACAAACATAGCAAACAGATGGCCCATATTTTAAAATTGTGTTTAAAGTCTAATATAGACAAAACAAGTTGTACGTTAACATGTTAGCAGGCTGAGGTAAGCCCGAGGCTTCTCACTAGGGTTGAACGCAATTAGTTAACCTGCTAAAACTATGACTTGCCTTGTCCACACTAGGATTTTAACATGTAACTTAACATGCGTTTGCCAACGTGTTAAAAGTCTGTGTGTGTCCTACACCACAGAGGGAGTTCATCTTTGGTAATTAGAGTTTGTAATGATGGAATTTGGAAATCCTGTCTGCATAGCAAATTGTCCCTGAACTGCAGACTTTGAAGGTATATGGCTGAGCCATGGGCACTATTTATTTTTATTATTTATATTACAGTTGTCACCAAAGGCTCCAATCAAGATCAGGGCCTTGTTGTTCAGAGCACTTCACAAAAACATAGTAAAAAATCAGTCCTGCCCCAAAGAGACAAAAATGCAACAGGTGGGTGAATCACAGTGTGAAGGAAGAGGGGAGGACTCATCAGGAAGGATCAGACCGAGCCAAATTATATTAATTGCCCCAATGTGGCCTCATCAGCACTAGTACCCAAATCTGCAGCTGGCCAGAGGACCACCATACTACCAAACCTCCTGTCTCAACAGCAAGGGAGAATTCTATATCCCCAGAAACATTGCAGCATGGGGATAACCTCCTGACT
This sequence comes from Emys orbicularis, assembly GCF_028017835.1. NCBI lineage: Eukaryota > Metazoa > Chordata > Testudines > Emydidae > Emys > Emys orbicularis. The sequence goes on from NC_088685.1 coordinate 201,343,452, forward strand.
AATGTGGTCTGTTTCTGGTCTTAGGGTTCAAGCCATCCTCTGGCAATCCAGGAAAGGCTCCACCCAGAAATGCTGTAAACAAAACTGGAATTGATTTGCTATCTGGGCCACTAGTGAAGGACTCACTCCATTTCAAGCTGGAGTCCCTTCACTTCTAGAGCACCTTCCATATCATAAGTCTCAGGGCTTAGCTATAACCTCCATAAAGGTCCATATGGTAGCAATATCTGCCTACGGAAAACCTATTTTCTGTACCCATTCTCAGGTTCCTTAAGGACATGGTAAATGTGTGTTCCCGCTCCATAGGGAGCCCTAAATCATGTCCTAATGAAGCTGATGAGTCCTCCTTATGAGTTCCTTGCCCAGGCCTCACTTAAGCATTTACCAGTCTTAACACACTTCCTGAAAGCAATCACGTATGTCAGAAGAGTGGGTGAGCTTAGTGGTTTGATGGCCTCTCCACCTTATACTGTAGTCAAGGTCAAAGTCATCATGAGGCCCCATCCCAGCTTCTTGCCTAGAGTGGTCTCAGATTTCTACCTATTTCAATGTTTTTCCTCCTGTGTTTTTCACATGACCCCTTGTCACCCAGGGGAAACTTGTCTCAATACACTAGATATAAAGAGGACATTCTGTTATTACCTGCGAAAAGAACAGGAGTACTTGTGGCACCTTAGAGACTAACAAATTTATTTGAGCATAAGCTTTCGTGGGCTACATGGGACTGTAGCCCATGAAAGTTTATGCTCAAATAAATTCGTTAGTCTCTAAGGTGCCACAAGTGCTCCTGTTCTTTTTGCGGATACAGACTAACACGGCTGCTACTCTGCAACCTGTTATTACCTGGTAATTCTAATAGGTTATTTGTAGCATAAGGGGAGACAGGCCAGGGAGAACCCATTACTAGATTAGAAGATGTCTAGAACACTGCTACATCTTAACTGAGAACCCAGTCCTTCCAAGTTTAAAGAACCTCCAAGTTTAAAGAACTATGAGAACCACTGCAGCATCAGTGGCATGCCTCAGAGAGATTAGCTTGGTGGAGCTATGCAAAGCAGCAATTTGGAGTTCAGTGCACACCATCACCAGACACTACTCTTTGGATGTAACATCACTCTCCGATGCCCAGTTTGAGAGAGTGGAGTTACAGTCCATATTTAGCCAAGAACTCCTCATCCACCGGTGGAGCACTGCTTGTCAATCTCCCACAAGTGGGAATGCACAGAGGCCCCGAAGACAAAAGAGAGGTTCCTTACCAGTAACTATTTTTTTTAGAGACGCGTTCACACTACCTGCCCATCTTCCCTTCTACTCTGGAGTTCTACATAACATCAGGACTCCATAGTTGGGAAGGAACTGAGGCAGCTGGGCATACAGTCCCTCATATAGAGTAGGGCAATGATGTCACCCTCAAGTGAGATTTTTTGTGCATCCCTTCCAATGGACATGGCTTTTCCAGGCCATTTCACAGCATGACACCAGGAGCACCATATCCCACTCTTGAAGAAAAAGTTACTGGTAAGTAACCTCTTTCTTTAATGCATAGTACATGTTGAGATTTAACAGAAGCATAGAAACTACCATAATGGATAAGACCATTGGTTCATACAATCAAATATGCTGTCTTCAACAATGGCCAGTACCAGCTGCTTCAGAGGATGGTGCAAGTAATCCTAGAGAAGGCACTTATTGAAGGACCTGCCCACTGGAAAAGATTTTTCTCTTCCTTTATTGATTAAAGGTTGGCTTATGCCCCAAAGTGTGAGGGTTCATATCACTTCTGAAACTTTTAAAAAATACTATTATAGCTTTGGATATTCGTGTTGTCCAGTTGTTTTTTAAATCCTGTTAAGCCCTTGCCCTTAATTATACTTTATGGCAGTGCTTTCCACACGCTAATTGTACATTGTATGACAAGAATTTCCTTTTATAAGCTTTAAATTTCCCACTTTTTAATTTTATTAAAATACAGCAAGGTTTACTATTATATAGGCAATGGGACAACTACATTTATAATGTCTGCAAAAATATTACTGTTTCACTCAAGTCTCACAAGCTGCTTTTAACCAGAGGTGCCACATGATGATGATAAAGAAGAATGTTTTACAAGGAAAACTATGCTGCATTAACATTTGTGGGCCATATGGCCTTTAAGGGAGCCCTATCATCTTTCCTCAACAATTTATGTACCTCTTTCATTCTAGATGGATATTTTTGTTTTGGTTAGTGGTGTGTGTGTGTGTGTGTGTGTGTGTGTGTGTGTGTGTAATTTTCAGAACTCAAAAATGGGTAAATTTTGCCAATTCTCCCGCCCCCAAGACTATTTTAGCAGCTCTAATAATTATGTTAAAAAACTGTGGAGAACTGTATCTGTGATTTCCATACTATATGTGCTGTTGATGGTACAGTATTAATTAATTAATCTAGTTAAAAACACAAGAAATATGAAGAAAGAGTTTGCATCTTAGTGTAATGCAGATCTGTATTCTGTTCCATAAACACAAGAGGTATGGCCTTCAAAAGATCAAATAGTACCTATGATGCAACAGTTTGACAAAACTTGAGTAATTATTTTTGTTTTCAGCTAGGACAATTTAACATCTGAGACTTCTCTGGCTGGTAGATTACTAGTATATATGGGACATACTTATTTCATTGCTTGTTTAAGATTTTAAAATGATCTGTTTTAAGATTAGGCTTAACTGTGTTTGGAAGTGATCTGTAGACAAATATAGCTAGGCCATATACTGGATTTCTGTTTTTCTTTAATGTTTTGCAGTCTGGCTAATAAATGCAGGTATATTCCAACCAAAGCCTTGTTTATAGGCATGGATTATGTTACAAGGTAGATGCCATGTTGGAAATAACTATTTCTAGGGCGGACTAATGAAGCTAATTAGGAGATTAAGTGATACTGTGAGTGTTTGAACAAGCTGTAATTAAGAAGTTGAGAAGGCTAATTTTTGTGATTTACAGACTTTTAAAATGGTATTTCAGGCTGTGGGATTACAGCATGACTGTACATTTAGCTATTGTTATTTTTACATCCCTTGAGGACTATTGCTTTCCTGCAAATATCCATACCTGTCTGCTGTATAATCAGATATTGCTCTTTTAGTGGCTTAGTATTGCCACTAGAGGGTAGTATTGAATTCAGTGGTGATATAACTACTGTTATTTGGACACCTCTTGTCTCAATTTACATAGCTTCACCCACTGGTATCTTGACATCTATTTCCATATTCATCCGTTTGTAAACTGGTCAATTTCTTGATGGCGTATGAACAGTAAACTGAAACTAGTGATGATTCTAATAAATTTCACTCTGCAGTCAGCATCTCACTGTGAGCAAGTATTGGTGTAAGGATATCTACAGTAAAAGGGAAATTAAAACATGCCATGGATTAGAGGGAAGAAGATAGAGATCCAACATACAGTGGTTGAAGGCAATAACAGGAAGATACATGAGATACCGTGGAAGAAGGAAGGAGGGACAAGACCACTAGCAAGTAAGGAAGAAATAAAGGTTTGATCCTGTGCCCACTGAAGTCAATTATGTAGCTCCCATTGCTTTCAAGGGTGTAAGATCAGCCGCTACAAGACCACGCTTGGGTGGACAAGGACAACTGAGAACAAGAAAGAGAGTCCTGCTCCAGTTAGCCTGCAGCCAAACTATCTGTCTGTGGTGGTGTCAGATCTGAAGCGTAACATTTTGATGGTAGACCTCCAAGGAAAACCCAGATGCTGCAGCGAGTAGTGTCCATGATTCAGTAGGTAGGACTCACAATTCCTTATCTGTACTGAACCAATACTGCAGTGTGCTACTGCGGGACATTGTGCTTCTTTTAGTGCCCAGAATATAGGTGACTGAGCAGTAGGTGCAAGAAATCTCTTCAACCCCTCTGCACTGCTGACCCCGCCTGCCTTTCCTCTTTCTTCCCATAGGGCAGAGGTGTAAATATTTGGTTTGCAGGTCAAGCGGGTGCACATTAGGAGGGCTTTGGTCTGTCTAATCTATATCTGTCACACATACATACCTTTTCTTCATCCATCACATTTTTCTGCTTCTCTCTCCCTCTCTTTCTGTCCGTCATATGGCCAATCTCTTTATTGTGTTCATTCATGTCATTTACAACATTGGTTTCCCTCATTTCAGCTGATGTTGTTTCTTATTGTGACTTTTATGTACCAATATTCTCAGGTCTTTATCATTTCTCAAGTCATCCGGCAGGCAGGGCCGGCTCCAGGCACCAGCCTGGCAAGCAGGTGCTTGGGGCAGCCGCTCCGGCGAGGGGCGGCACGTCCAGGTATTCGGTGGCAATTCGGCGGACGGTCCCTCACTCCCGCTTGGAGCGAAGGACCTCCCGCCGAATTGCCGCCACAGATCGCGATCGTGGCTTTTTTTTTTTTTTGGCTGCTTGGGGCAGCCAAAACCCTGGAGCCGGCCCTGCCGGCAGGTCACTATCTAGAAGAGTTATCCTGTTTGCAGCCTTCCCCAGTGTATGTGCAGATGGGAGGGAAGAGAGTTAAAGACATTCAAAAGTTCTAGACATAACAGACATCTCTTTTAGGGACAAAACTTGCTCACTACAGTGTAGTTTTCCTGCAAATGGGTGGGACAGGATCTGGGAAGACTGCATAGGGACTGTTCACACCTCTGCAAGGTCTGGGGGATTTGGTGGATGTGCTGCAATTCTGATCTATTAGCTATTTCTTCCGGTCTCATTCCTCATAGTAAGGCACAAGTGGCTGCTTGGCACTTGAGAAGTAGCTAAAGAATTGGCTAGGTGAGACGCTTTCTTCCTCCGATTCATTTTTATTTTCTATTCCGTATAGGTTCTTACACTACACTCATCACCATGGTATCTGATCACTGCCCTGTAGCCCTAGAACTTCCTATAGAATAGCCTGACTACTCAGGCCGTTCCCAGGATTTGGGTCTTAGTCTTCACAACAGTTTCAGGTTGCTTGTCTTTAGATTCAGGAAGACAGTACTGCACTGGGTCACATTCAGTTCACATTCAGAAGGCTATTGTTGCAACCATAAGGGCTAGAAACGTAACTCTGCTCCAAATAAAAGCTTGTATTCTGAGAAGATCAATGGATAAATACCCACTCCCCTCAATCACTTTCACCAGGGAAGTTTCCTGGTTGCTTGTTGGTGAATGGATTTCTTAAGTTTTGGCTTGTTACTGTCGAAAATGTCCAGTTTTGGCTTGAGCCAGTTTTCTGAAACTTGCTGTTTACATGGCTGTCTCAGCACGCTTTGGACATGACTTGTTTCATTTTCATTGTTTATAATGATGTTTATAATGACCAGATGTCCCGTTTTTAAAGGGACAGTCCTGTTTTGGGGGACTTTTTCTTATATAGGTGCCTATTACCCCCAACCCCCAGTCCTGTTTTTTCACAGTTGCTATCTGGTCATCCTGTTTATAAGGCATCCCTGCTCAAGCAGATTTAACTGAACTCTTCTTATAGACAAGACTGGCCTCACTTTACTCCTCTCTGGCAAAAGCAAACCAGTCAATGGTACAGTATTTAAATCTCTCTACCTTTAATTTTGCATGTGGTCCTCTGCTCAACTGTTAAAACTGTGATTATAAAATGTTTGAACAAGCGCATTTTTTCTTCAAAGTCCTTTTTCCTCCTGCGTATCTGTGCAATAATAACATAAACCTGTACGGTGGCATTACAATCTGGAATTAATTATTGTAATATGAACATTTCTATTTTTCTGTCTTCCTCCACTGAAATGTTAGAGATGAATATGTCTTAAAATAGAAAAATTGTAAGTCCTTTTCATAGTAACCTGTTTGAAGATCAGAAAGGAGTACAAAGGAAGAAAAGCTTGTTGTTTGTGTTTGCAATCAAATCTTGGTTAAAAGGAAGTCTGACACATAGACATAGGGTTTTTTTATATTATATTGAAGACAACTAGATACAAGTCTTGTTGGATTAACTGGAAGTTACGTGCAACAGCAAAAATATTAAAAATAAATACTAGCAAACAAGATGTTCATATTAACATGAACCTTGAAAATGGCTATGCAAAAGGTCACAACTGATCTTCAAATATTAGTGAAATTTAATTTATTGCCTAGAAGAAACACGCAGAAAAGGAGAAGAAAATGGGTCATAGTAAAGAAGCTACTGATAAATTATCTGAATGTCAAAACTATTTTAAAATAAAATACCAAAAATTACATTTAAAGATAAAATTAAACAGCTCCTACTATGTTCTCAGAAAATATTTTCTAAGACAACTTGAAAGTTTTTGTAAGATTTGTAACTAATTCGTCAATGTGTTTTTGAAATTATTTAAATAAATATACAGGTACTTACCCTTTGCAGCTTAGAATACAGATATGCTATGAGCTGTTCAGTTCTATGAGTGTGATGAAGCAGAGAAACTGCCCACCAGCACAGAAAGGGTTAAAGAGAGCCGTTGGGCCCAGCTAGTCCTGCCCCATTATACCTGCAGCCAATGCCAAGCGTGGGGGAGAGAAACTGACTCAATTTGGGGCTGACTGATGAGGAGCTAGCTGCCTCCCTACCTGAGGGGAAAGCCTGCCAGCCAAGGCAGCCACCAGGAAACAAGCACTGTCTCCCTGGTCAAAGGAGACCGAGGAGGAGGCCTAGGAGCACCCGGCCTAAGAGAAACCCAGGTGGCCAAAGCACAGAGATCTTTTGGGATTCCAACCCCACCAAACTTACAGCTGCTCTGCCTGGAAGAACCTGGGACCGCAACAGGACGCTGCCCGAGGTTCACTAGGGGGCACTCCTAGAGACAACCATCACAGTGACTTCGACTATAGGGGCCATGCCCCAAACTGAAGGGACAGTGGTAAGATGTAGCCCAGGGCAGTGGACGTAAACTCCATGCTGGGAGGTCCCCTACTCAGGGGTAGACTTACGCAGGGACCCTGTGCTGGGACCTGGTGGAGTGAGAAGGGTTGGTTCCCTCTACCCCCCTAAGCCTTAAAGACTGAGACACCTCTGTGACACGCTGTGTCCAGGGCAGCCCTCACTGGAAATGCCAAAGTCAGGGCAGGGTGCAAAAGGGAGAGCAGACACTCCCCAAACTGGTGGCTAACACTAAAGTTAAGCTCTTCAACCAGTCACAAACTGCTCCTGATCCCCCACATTGGTTATCAAGAAGCAAAAAAAGAAATCACACAGCCCCCTTTTTGCATTCCGGTTCTCTGGCTCCCAGTCACCACCTAGGTGCAGTACAGTGAGAAGTTATTTAAACAATTATTCTCACTATACAAAATGTTCTGAACCCCACCAGCCACATTGCCAGGTCAATATTAGGTTGGATCTTACCCAAAATATCATGCTGCCAGACAAGCCTTTAGTGTCTAAAACTAAAGGTTTATTATAAAGAAAAAAGAAAGGACAAGAAGAGAGTTACATACATACAAAGACTTCAAAGTCCATATATCAGGTCCTTAGCACCATTGGTGAGTTTGCTGGCTTGAAAGTCCCTCTGGAACACATCCACAGCTTGGATGGGTCTTTCAGTCCTTTGTTCAGAGCTTCAGTTCGTAGAAAAGTCACTAGAGGTAAGAAGCAGGATTGAAGACAAAATGGAGAAGATGCAGCTGCCTTTTATAGTTTTTTGCCATGCAACTTCTATTTACTTTGTTCCAAACACGAGCTGCCCAGCACATGGCATGGAAGCCTTAGAGTTCTGTCCATAGGCATGCCCCTGCATGTCTTGCTGAGTCATAACCCTTTCAATGGGTTCATGTACAGTTGACGTCCCTTGAAGGGTCATCAAGCAGGCCTAGTACTGATGCCAATCTGTCTGGGGGGGCATCACCCAGAAACACAGCACAACTTTGGAAATACAGATATACCACACATATCTATAACTCATAATACAAAAGTGATACAAACATTGTCATAAATATAAAGGGAAGGGAAACCACCTTTCTGTATACAGTACTATAAAATCCCTCCTGGCCAGAGGCACAAAATCCTTTTACGTGTAATGGGTTAAGAAGCTCAGGTAACCTAGCTGGCACCTGACCAAAAGGACCAATAAGAGGACAAGATGCTTTCAAATCTGAGGAGGGGGGAAAGGCTTTGTTTTGTCTGTTCTTTGTCTGTCTGTTCTTATGCTTGCCGGAGACAGATCAAGAAAGCAAGCTGTCCAACTCCATTAGTAAGTACTAGTGAAGAAATACATTAGATTACTTTTATTTTGGCTTGTGATTTTCCTTGTCTAGAGGGAGGTTTATCCCTGGATTTCTAACTTTAAGGTTTTGCCTAGAGGGGAGATCCTCTATGTTATTGAGTCTTTTGTTATTCTGTAAAGTACTTACCATCCCAATTTTACAGAGGTAATTCTTTTACCTTTTCTTTAATTAAAATTCTTCTTTTAAGAACCTGATTGATTTTTCATTGTTTTAAGATCCAAGGGTTTGGGTCTGTGTTCACCTGTACCAAGTTGTGAGGATATTATTCTCAAGCCTTCCCAGGAAAGGGGGTGTAGGGGCTTGGGGGATTATTCTCAAGCCTGCCCAAGAAAGGGGGTGTAGGGGTTGGGGGGGATATTTGAGGAAGGTAGGGCTCCAAGTGGCCCTCCCTAAATGTTTGTTTAAATCACTTGGTGGTGGCAGCGTTACTTAATCCAAGGAATAGGGGAGTTTTTAACCTAAGCTGGTAGAAATAAGCTTACGGGGTCTTTCATGCGGGTCCCCACATCTGTACCCCAGAGTTCAGAGTGGGGAGGGAACCCTGACAAACATATAAACAAGATCATCATATTTGGAAAATCATAACATTTCCACCGATATCTTACATGGCATATCTGATCAGATTCCTTGCAGTTTTACAATATTAGTATTTATAATATCCTAAAGTGTCCCCCAGATTCCATACAGCATCACAACCTCGACCAAGCAGGGGGCCAGAAACCCAGCGCTCCAACTACTAAGCCACCTGGCCCTCCAAGACCTCTGTTACAGTTTTGGTGGAGAATGTGGGCAGATGCCCTAGTCCTGGAATAAGGGAATTGGAAAAAAACACAAAAAAACCCTTAAGCAACCACCAACCTCAACCCCCTCTGGCTGAATGGAGATAGAACAGCTGCTAAAATGGTTGGCCGAACAAAACACACAAGAAGCACCCGCAGCAGCAGCAGCAACTGCTTCAGCAGATGGCTAATCAGCAGCAGCTGATCCAACACGTGGTCACAATACTATGGCCACCTGTTCCAGCAGAGCCAGCAAATCGCACCCCAGCTATGACCCCCGCCCCCATCAGACTCACCAAATTGGGGCCTGAATATGATCCCAAGGCCTTCCTTCAAACCTTTGAGCAGGTGGCAATAGTAGCCCCATGGCCCCGAGACCAATGGACTGTGGTGCTGTCCCATACTTAACCGGGGTAGTGCAAGCCATGTATCATGCTTTAGAGTCTTTAGACCCTGCCGCAGCCCAAGAATATAAGCATGTCAAGGCAACCATTCTCAACGTCTTAGGCATCTCGGAAGAGACATTCCAGCAATGCTTTCATAGGGAACAGTACCCACCGTGGGCAAGACCTCACTTGGTTGCCCAGAAACTACAAGACTCATGCTGGAAATGGCTAAAACCAGTCACAAAGACTGGAGCTCAGGTAGCCAAGCTAGTCCTTCTGGAACAGTTCACCCAGATACTACCCCTTGGGAGAAAGGAATGGGTGTTACAGCATCGTCCTGAAACCATGGCGGATGCCATTCAGCTGGTTGAAAATTACATGGCCACAAAGACCCCCATAATGGCACCCCAACAGAGACCTGTGGGGACCAAGAGCCCCCTGCCACCAAAAGAGGAAGCAGCCCATGGAAGCCAGTATCTTGAGTGGCTTAAACCAACTCCCCCCCCTCACCTGGACTCCAGAGGGCCTGAGGACTGAGAGGCCCCAGGGTCTTCCTGCCTGCAAGTCTGGAGCCAATGACTCGCACCCCAGTCTGAAAACCAGTGACCCACCAGAGGTTAAGAAAGGAACATCACTGGAGCCTGAACTTGGCAGATCTCATGGGGAAGAGAGCACCTCAGTACCCTGAGTCGGGACAGGGTAACAGCCAAGACCCAGACAAATGTTTCACATGTGACCATCCCAGGCACTGGTCCAGAGATTACCCCTACATGGAGTATAGCTTTGGGAAGATCTTGACCCTGGGGGGCATGAGCTCCACAACACAACTCAGCGCAGATAACTATCCAGGTACGAGTGAATGGGATAGAAGAGGTGGGGCTTGTGGACTCAGTGTGCCCAGACCCTCATGTGAAGCTCTATGGTTCCTAACCCATAAGAACATAAGAATGGCCCTACTGGGTCAGACCAAAGGTCCATCTAGCCCAGTATCCTGTCTTCTGACAGTGGCCAGTGCCAGGTGCCCCAGAGGGAATGAACAGAACAGGTAATAATCAAGTGAACCATCTCCTGTTGCTCATTCTCAGTTTCTGGCAAACAGAGGCTAGGGACACCATTCCTGCCCATCCTGGCTAATAGCCATTGATAGACCTATCCTCCATGAATTTATCTAGTTCTTTTTTGAACCCTGTTATGGTCTTGGCCTTCACAACATCCTCTGGCAAGGAGTTCCACAGGTTGACTGTGCGTTGTGTGAAGAAATACTTCCTTTTATTTGTTTTAAACCTGCTGCCTATTAATTTCATTTGGTGATCCCTAGTTCTTGTGTTATGAGAAGTAGTAAACAACACTTTCTTATCTACTTTCTCTACACCAGTCATGATTTTATAGACCTCAATCATATCTCCCCTTAGCCGTCTCTTTTCCAAGCTGAAAAGTCCCAGTCTTATTAATCTCTCCTCATACGGAAGCCGTTTCATACCCCTAATCATTTTTGTTGCCCCTTTACTGAACCTTTTCCAATTCCAATATATCTTTTTTGAGATGGGGCAACCCCATGTGCACACAGTATTCAAGATGTGGGCGTACCATGGATTTACATAGAGGCCCCGGGGTCGAGTTGGGGCACTATCCTGTTACAGTGTGTATATGGGGATGTGAAATTGTATCCTTGCATTTAGGTGACTCTAACAGTGCGGGAGCGTACAAAGTCCCTGATGGTGGGCCTGGCCCTGACACTTGCGTACCCTGTTATTAGCAGCTGAGACTGGAGCCATTTTGGGGAGTTGTTAAAGGAGCTTGTGGGACCCCCTTCAGACTGCAAGGCCTCCCTACTGCCAGCTATAGATCTGCCTGAGCCTGTGACCCTTGCAGGTGTGGGAGAGATCCCTGATCATAGAATAGCAGGGTTGGAAGGGACCTCAGGAGGTCATCTAGTCCAAACCTCTCAGAGCAGGACCAATTCCCAACTAAATCATCCCAGCCAGGGCTTTGTCAAGCCTGACCTTAAAAACCTCTAAGGAAGGAGATTCCACCACCTCCCTAGGTAACCCATTCCAGTGCTTCACTACCCTCCTAGTGAAAAAGTTTTTCCTAATATCCAACCTGATCCAGGTGAGGGGACATCCCACTCATCAGAACCCACCCAGCAATACAAGGCCCCGTCCCAACCTCATGTGGCGGTCCCAGATTCTGACCCAGTTCTCCAATTTTGTAGAACAACAGGCAGACAACATGCTGAGCCGAGCATACTCCCCAGTTGGGGTAGTAAATGGGGAGAATATCGAGCCCTGTCAAGTGGGTTTGTTCTCACACTTCAAATTTCAGGCTGACCACCTATACTGCATTGAGAAGGACCGGCAAACTGAGGCCGTTTGGAATCCGCTTCTGGTACCCCAACCCTACTGAAAGGATGTTATGCGACTTGCCATCCCATATCCTTCACAGGGCACCTCAGGAGGGAGAAGACACTAGCCCAAATTCTGGCCAGCTTGACTGAAATGCAGAGCCCTTGTGGGGTTCCAACCCCACCAAACTTACGGCTGCCCTGCCCGGAGGAACCTGGAACAGCAACAGGACACTACCCAAGGTTCACAAGGGGGCACTCCTCGAGACAAATCACCACAGCGACTTGGACTATAGGGGCCAAGCCCCAAACTGAAGGGACAGTGTTAGGACATAGCCCAGGGCAGTGAACATAGACTCTGTGCTGGGAGGTCCCCTACTCAGGAGTTGACTTACACAGGGTCCTGGGCTGAGACCCAGTGAATGTGAAGGGCCCAGGTTCCCCAGTTCCCCCCAGCCTTAAAGATTGAGGCACCTCAACCAACCAGGAGGCTGGAAATCAAGCACTCCAATCACTAGGCCACCCAGCCCTCCAAGCCCTCTGTTACAATGAGAAATTGGTTTCTACATGCGTGCGCGCACACACAATAGGAAATTAAGTAGATGTTACTCAGATAACATGAAGGGACTACATTTTCAGTGCTCTGCATGGGAAATGAACTGTGTGATTCCCACCAATGTGGGAGTTTGATAGCTAAATCTCAGGACACTGATATAGGTATAGATATAGATCTACCTATCTATCTATGAATCTTATTTAAACTGCTGAAAGCAAGTAAATTCAGAATTATGGCATGTTCCCTAACAGTGGCTGGTATTAGATGTCTGATGAACTAAAATACCTGTGCATATAGGGATGAGTTACAAAAAGTATTTCAGACTCTTTGAATTTCCATGTTGTTGTTCTATAATATTTCTATAGATCCATCAATTTACACTGTTCATTACAAACATGGATAAGACGTTCTCAGCTCCAAAGAGCTTCTGCTTTGAGTAAGACATGCCTCGTTACACTGCTAGAGCAATGGTGCAAACATTTCTTAAAACCCTCTATGTCACTGCAGCCCCGCAGTTGCTAGCCAAGCAATGTTAGAATCTGGTTTAGCTACAACTGGTATTAATAGAGCTGCCATTATAGTCAAGTACTGGAACAGGTTACCAAGGGAGGTTGTGGAATCCCGGTCACTGGAGGTTTTTAAGAACAGGTTAGACAAACACCTGTCAGGGATGGTCTCGGTATATTTGGTTCTGCCTCAGTGCAGTGGGATGGATTAGATGACCTTTCAAGGTCCCTTCCAACCCTACATTTCCATGATTCTGTGAGTATTATTTAAATATTTTTATTTTGTGTTAGAATAATTTCTTGATGCTCATCTTTTCTCATTTTAAAAACCATAAAGATGTATTGCCTTCTCTCAGGGCTTTGCAGTGAGAAATCATTTATGTGAAAATGTAAGATCTATTGACTTGAAGTTTTGAAAAACTTTGAAACAACATTCAATGTCTAAAAATATAGCATAAAACAGTTTGGCATTTAGTATTTCTACAATTACCCTATGTCATGTGTCAACACTGGTTATCTACAGTGTGAATTACTTATCTGTTATCAGGCCTTAAGGGTCTTTACCAAAAAGTGTATATGAACTTTTCACTCTATGAAGTCAAAACCCAGGTCAATTATATCTATCTTTGGTGAGCATTTAACTTTTCACACCAGCTCTGTCAGACAGTTGCTACAGATTGTGTTACTTGCCTGCAGTATCAATTAAACAATGAGTGCTGGGCTCCATTAATGTTGTCAGAGGTATGACTGATTCATAAACTGAATGTCTCTACCAAATAGCATTACCTCAAGTTCATTCGGTTTAGTTATTCTTAATCCTGTTATCTTGTAAGTTAGTCAATAGCTGCCTTTCACAAGAGTGTATCAATATTATGTTGTAAAAGTATGCATGAAGGTATGAAAGATGATTTTCTGGGTTAGGCAGTGGGCTGGAACTCATGAGATCTGGATTCAGTTTCTGAATTGGCCACAATATATAGCTGTCTAACCTTAGGCAAGCCAGTATTTTCTGTGCCTCAGTCCCCATCTGTCAAATGGGAACAATGTTACTTCCTTACCTCAAGGGAGTATTTTAAGGATAATTCATGAATGTCTGTGAGGCACTCAAATACCTTAATGATGAGGGCAATGTAAGTGCCTAGACAGACTGATTGATATTTAAATGAACCTGATAAATGTATCTGTACTGTGATCATTAAACTGCATCTTTTTCAGCCAGTGTTCGTTATATTTATTGTAGAAGCACCTGTTTATTTTTAATTTATTTCCTCCTCATCACACTAGAGCTATGCCCAACTCTCCCAAAAATTAATTTATATATGTTTTTGTCAAAATTAGGGAATCTGTATAAGCATGAGAAGTGCTGTTCAGATCTTCGGCACATAAAGCCATTTTTAGATACCTAAATATGAGGCCTGATGTTCAGAAGTGCTGAGAACCTACAGCGTCCATTGGCTTAAGTACCTCTAAAAATTAGGCCACTTTTATTTAGATGCCTAAATGTGGCTTTAGGTGTCTAAAATATAGGCAGACAGGTGTGAAAATGTTGGCTTGATTCAGAAGGAAAGTGAAGCAACAGTGAGTCAAAATAAAATAGATGCCTTTAAGGCAGATACACCAAATCTATGCCAAAAACACACACACACGTCTGTATGTTTTTACTTTTAAAGGGCCAAATCATGCCATTTTCACACTGAAGTCTTGTTGACTTCAGTGTGCCCAACTAAGGACTGAGGAAATATGGAGGGAATAGATGGTGATCATGAGGCATTGAATTTTATAGATAAAAATGCACAAAATTTTGCTACAACCTTGAGTACCAATTTGTACCATAGCAATACTTAATTACATTAAAGGCCAGGATTTGAGCATGCGCAGAAAGAATTGAGCAGAGTTTATTATAAATTAAAAGTCTGATGGTAATTAAGGGCTTGTCTACACACGCAAGTTGTATTGCTTTAACTATTGTGACAAAGCTCTGTCCTTGTCTCCGTGGGTCCCGTGTTTCCTGGTGGATTTCGCTAGCCTCAGAGGCTCACTGTGACCCTCCACATAGCCTTTCTCTCTCTAGAGGCAAGGGTCACAGCTTACTGAGCCATTTTCATCATAAGCAAGCAAGGGAGGTGAGGAGAAGCAACTCTCCCTCGCACAGTCTCTGTTGTCTCCCAGTCTCAGTGATTAATCGGGGAGGGGAGGGGGGAGCCCGGGCCCAGCCTCTACTCCGGGCTCCAGCCCAGGGACCCTAATAGTAGCAGCTATGGTAGCTGACTTTTTGGAAATAGGACGTGTACAATTCCGTGGCCCACTTCCCCACAGCAGCCCCCACTCAATATCTCCTTCACCGTTACCTCAGGGCCTCCTTCCTTGCACCTGATATGGATTTGTACTGCTTAGTTCCTCCAACAGCACAGCTTTCTCCTACAGCTCCTGACATGCGCACCTCACTGACTAACTGGGAGGCTTTTAACTAGTTCCAGCCAGCCCTTGATTGGCTTCAGGTGTCCCAATCAACCTAGCTATCTCCACTGCTTTCTAGAAGGATCTTAATTCATAGATTCATAGATTCTAGGACTGGAAGGGACCTCGAGAGGTCATCGAGTCCAGTCCCCTGCCCTCATGACAGGACCAAATACTGTCTAGACCATCCCTGATAGACATTTATCTAACCTACTCTTAAATATCTCCAGAGATGGAGATTCCATAACCTTCCTAGGCAATTTATTCCAGTGTTTAACCACCCTGACAGTTAGGAACTTTTTCCTAATGTCCAACCTAAACCTCCCTTGCTGCAGTTTCTTGTTCTATCTTTAGAGGCTAAGGTGAACAAGTTTTCTCCCTCCTTATGACACCCTTTTAGATACCTGAAAACTGCTATCATGTCCCCTCTCAGTCTTCACTTTTCCAAACTAAACAAACCCAATTCTTTCAGCCTTCCTTCATAGGTCATGTTCACAAGACCTTTAATCATTCTTGTTGCTCTTCTCTGGACCCTCTCCAATTTCTCCACATCTTTCTTGAAATGCGGTGCCCAGAACTGGACACAATACTCCAGTTGAGGCCTAACCAGCGCAGAGTAGAGCGGAAGAATGGCTTCTCATGTCTTGCTCACAACACACCTGATAATGCATCCCAGAATCATGTTTGCTTTTTTTGCAACAGCATCACACTGTTGACTCATATTTAGCTTGTGGTCCACTATAACCCCTAGATCCCTTTCTGCCATATTCCTTCCTAGACAGTCTCTTCCCATTCTGTATGTGTGAAACTGATTGTTCCTTCCTAAGTGGAGCACTTTGCATTTGTCTTTATTAAACTTCATCCTGTTTACCTCAGACCATTTCTCCAATTTGTCCAGATCATTTTGAATTATGACCCTATATTCCAAAGCAGTTGCAATCCCTCCCAGTTTGGTTTCATCTGCAAACTTAATAAGCGTACTTTCTACGCCAATATCTAAGTCATTGATGAAGATATTGAACAGAGCCGGTCCCAAAACAGACCCCTGCGGAACCCCACTTGTTATACCTTTCCAGCAGGATTGGGAACCATTAATAACTACTCTCTGAGTACAGTTATCCAGCCATTTATGCACCCACCTTATAGTAGCCCCATCTAAGTTGTATTTTCCTAGTTTATTGATAAGAATATCATACGAGACCGTATCAAATGCCTTACTAAAGTCTAGGTATACCGCATCCACCACTTCTCCCTTATCCACAAGACTCGTTATCCTATCAAAGAAAGCTATCAGATTGGTTTGACATGATTTGTTCTTTACAAAGGACAAATTGGCCCCAGGTGTCTTGATTAACCTGGAGCAACTTTTGGTTACCATGGTACCAGGGATTTGTTTAGCCTGGGGCTAATGTACCTGTTCCTCACTACTTTACTATAGCCATCTGGCCTTGCCTCGTCTCACTATACCATTATAGTTAAAGGGTACAGCCCTCCTAGTGTGGGCAGTTGCATTTGTATAAAGGTTCTTTGTCCGTCCATGCTGGAAGAAAGACAGAAAGCCATGAATGTGGATTAATTAGGCCGCAACTTTATTCATGTATAATACCTGGAAGTATCTGGCAATAAATTGTACAGTGCAGGGAGGAGGTGGCTGTCTCTGATCCAGATGTAGGAGCCCCAAACCCCTTTCCTCAGCTCCCTTAAAGGGGACCAGGAAAAGGAGGGGTTTGGCTCCCTGCTGACAAGACACCAGGAGCTTCCAACCCCACTTACTCAGTTCCCATAAGGGATGTATTCCTTCAAATCCTTTTCCAATCACATGTATCCAATAACATATGCCTTCCATACTAAGTACCTGCATTGAACATTTGCCACACCTATTATGTATAAATTGTGACATGATAATCTAACCTGCCTACTCCACCCCACCAGACCAGACCAGCTGTAGGGAAGATGAAAAACCCTTGGCCAATCTGGCGGGAGGGAAAAATTCCTTCAAGTCCCACCAGGGTAAAGGGGAAACTAGTGTGATGCCCACAGCAGGTCAAAAGGGAACCCAGTCCTATTCCAAATACATGTGTGGGTGGGTTCTTCCATCTTGATAATGGGAAACAGGGCCTTTCATGGCTGCATGGGTTATAAATACCTCTCCCACTCTTTCTGTTAGCAGGAAGGGCAATGCAGTGACCTTGACCTGGCCCCAACTGCATCCTGCCCTTCCTGTCCATCCCTGTAAGCTTTCTCCCTTCTGCCCCCCGTTGCAAGGGAACCCTTAAAAGGGCAATGCCCCTTTTCTTCCAGCAAGCTGGACAAAGACCCAACACACACAAATGTTTCAGTGGGCACTTTATATTGCTATAACTATTTCAATATGGGAAAAGGAATTAAACTATACTGGTATAAGGCACCTTTATGCCAGTATAACTGTGTCTACACTAGGGCTTGGACCAGTGTAAGTATTTCACTAAAAAAACATTCCCCATACCAAAAAAGGTGTGCCAATACTGTGAGTGAATCAGGTTGTAGTTAATGTAATATTGCATAAAATGGAGATGCCCGTGTATAATAAACACAAATACTTGTCCATCAGCATCTAGAAATATAGAATGTTCATACAAGTGTATTTTAGAACATCTCTTCCTTGCAAATATTTGAACAGGAGTGAACTGACAAGTTGTTGACATTTTTTCAAGAGATTGCTAATCCAAGAAGTCGAATATAGCTGATCCGCAACAAATAGTGGTTCTTCACCATGTGCTTCAGGACTCTCTACAACACACAGTTAAGCAACCAAACTGTTCAAAATAATGATTTCTGTTAATCCTGATACTTAGCAGTCAAATAAAAATGCAGTGAATTTCTGAATTTTGTATTTATTTTTACGGATACTGTTTAAGGATCTGATCCTGCTATTGGCTCTGCATAGGTGGCACTTTCAGCCCACATGGATCCCCATTGGACCCCATCCATGCAGAACTAGTTGCAGGATCAGGACTGCAATATTTTGAATCCAGGTAAGATAGATGAGCAGCAGCTATATTAAATGAAAGATATGCATTTAAGATGTGCTTTTAATTACTATCACTTGGGGTGAAAATGTTTGTTCTGATTTATAGCTGAACTTTTGATTAGGATGAGAGTTATGTAGTAATTTTGATATTTTTAAGGAGCTATATAATTTTGTTACAGTTAAACACTGAACTATCTTAAAATTTAAAACTGTAAATATAACTTAACTATTTGTAATTACAAAAGACGGGACTTAGTTTCAGATTTCTAAAACAATAATAAAAACCATGAAGAATTAATTCAATGGAGCATGAAACAACTTCACGGCATATGGAAATAAATTTACAATGTATGATTTTCATGCCAGAATTCTTGGGTTATCAGATAATGTATTTCCCTTCAATGATTATTCAGCCTTTTCTTACAATAAGAGCTTCAGTGTGTATTTCATTACAGTGTATACTGTGTGTTGTACACCCGTCTACATATTACCTTTTTCTTCTGAAAAAAGTCTGAAACTAATATTTTAAGATAGGTCAGATTTTGAATTGAGTTGGTTTATAAGAACATGTATGGATTTCCACTTCCTAAAACTGAGGATTGCATTTATAAATGGAGGTCCTAATTCCCATTTACACTAAAGCCTCTTTACATTTCTCTGACAGTGGAAAGGGGATTTTGCGTAAAGAGAGGGGGGGGGGTGTGGATAAATGTAATGTAATTTGTACTCCATTTAAAGCCCTTTACCCTGCCAGAGTGGCGTAAAGGGACATAGTGAAAATGAGAACCAGGCCCTGAATGTTATTTATTATGCAATGTCAAACTTCTATTTAAACACATACATACAGCTTTGTTAATGCCACCTTAAAGATGAGAATTTAAACATGCAGATATCAGAATGTCAGAATTATGATTCCCACAGCAACCAAACTTCAGTTGTTCATTCTCAAGTTTAGCTTGTTCTTTGCTAGAGTTCCTAGGTAGGATTGCCAGGCATCTGTTTTTTGACCGGAACACCCACTCGAAAAGGGACCCTGGCGGCTCTGGTCAGCACCACTGACCGGGCCGTTAAAAGTCCAGTTGACAGTGCAGCAGGGCTAAGGCAGGCTCCATGCCTGCCCAGGTTCTGTGCAGCTCCCCTGAAGTGGCCAGCATGTCTGGCCCCTAGGCGCAGGGGTGATCAGGGAGTGCTCCACAGCTCCCATTGGCCTGGAACAGCAGCCAATGGGAGCTGTGGGGGCGGCACCTGTGGGCACGGGCAGTGCGCACCGCACAGAGCTGCCTGGCCGAACATGCCGGCCGCTTCCAGGAGCAGCACGGAGCAGGGCAGTCATAGAGCCTGCTTTAGCCCTGCTGCGCCACCGACTGGGAGCTGCCTGAGGTAAGCGCTGCCCGGCTAGAGCCCCCACCCTCAACCCCCTACCTGAGGTCGGAACCCCCTCTCGCACCCTAACTCCCTCCCAGATCCCGCACCCCCACCCACACCCCAACCCCCTGCCCCAGGTCAGAACCCCCTCCTGCACCCTAACTCTCTCCCAGAGCCCACACCCCCTCCTGCACCCCAACCCCCTACCCCAGCCCTGAGCCCATTCCTGGAGCCTGCACCTCACACCTCAGCCCCCTGCACCAGCTCGGAGTCCCCTCCTGCACCTCAAATTCCTCATCCCCAGGCCCACTGAAAAGTTGAAAGTTCAGTTTCAATTCTGGATCTAAACTTAGAGGAAGCTCTTACAAATAGACCGAGGCAAGCAAATGCCTCTACCCGCTCAAATTGCCACTGACTTCAGTGGTGTTGTGCCAAGGTGTAGGGGTCTGCTCACATGGCTCCATTTGCAGGATCTAGCCCTTAGACATTTGGGCCAAAGCCAACAAACACAGCTAAGTTCTTATTTTCCTTGTCTGCTCTCCTGAATCCAGCCATGGTAAGCAGATGAAAGTGGGAACGCCTACATGAAAAATATTGACATGTATATGAAATTTGAGAGATAATAGTAGGGTGACCAGATGTCCCGATAAAATCGGGACTGTCCCGATATTTAACCCTTTGTCCTGCGTCCCGATCAATGTACGATCGGGACGCCATTTGTCCCAATATTCAGGTAAGGAGGCGAAGGGGAGGCGGGTGCTGACCCCATGGGTGCTCCGGGGCTGGAGCACCCACGGGGAAAAATTGCAGCCAAGCTCCCCCCTCCTCGCCTCTTTCTCCCCCCTTCCTCCTAGCGTGCCGCGTCCCCACTCCTCCCCCCCTCCGGTGCTTCCCGCCGCCTAACAGCTGTTTGGCAGCGCTTAGCGCTTTCCAGGAGGGAGCGGGGAGGAGCGGGGTTTTGGTGTGCTCAGGGGAGGAGGCGGAGAAGAGGCAGGGCAGGGGCGGGGAATTGGGGAAGGGGGTGGAATGGGGGTGGGGCGAGGGTGGTGCAGGGGCGGAAAGAGGCGGGGGTGGGCGAGCACCTACCCGGCAGAGGGGAAGTCGGCATCGTAGGGTTGAGTGGCGGGCGGTGGAGTGAAGAGGCGAGCGGGCGGGGAGGCGAGCGGTGGGTGGGGGACTGAGGAGGGACGCAGCAAGCCAGCGTCAGGCCGTGGGATGATGAAGGGCACGATGGCGGGGCCGAGTGGGGAGAGGGCGGGACCTGGGGCAGAGTGGGGGTGGAGCCTGGGAGGAGCGGGGGTGGATTGTGGGCAGGGCTGATGGCACCCCAATGTGTCCCGATATTTTAGTGTGGTGATCTGGTCACCCTAGATAATAGAGTAGTTTCCTTAAATCACTGAGATATTAGCAGTTTGGTGGAATAAACTATAAGGGAGAATTAAGAATCTGGATTATTTTTATACTCAACCAGATTACAAACTGATTCCTAATGAAGGTTTTTAAAAAAAATCAGATTATCTACATTTCTATTTTGTTTCTAAATGCCTTCCATTATATAGCACTCAGGTCAAATATTTTTCCCAAGACATGACATCCATGTGAACAGATACAAAGGGAATGATCCTGCTCCCATAAATGTCAGTGTATATTTTTCCATTAATTGCTATGGGAGCAGGATTGAGCTCAAAGAGATCTACTTGTTTGTACGGGATAACTATTTGTTGTTTAAGCTAGTTGATCAAGTTACAGTAAAATAAAATAAAAAAAGATTACTTTAAAAATACGAACCTTCCTGTTTTCCAGCTTTTTAAAATGTGTTTTGCATATTTTGCACAATGAAATATATTTGTCTGCTCATCAAAGCTACAGTACATACCTTCTTATCTAGTGTTTCTGATTGGATCCAAACTTTATCTCACAGAGTTGACTATTACATTTCTTAATATCACTGTGCTGCAAGGAATTGCTCTCCTTGGTGAAGGAGAAATTGGTCATGAAGAAGAAGAAAAAGAGACTGATCACTGCTGCTCCAGATATTACATCTCAGAAACACAGAATGAATTGTAGAGTGGTTTTCTGGCTTACCTCATTGGTTGAACACCTGATATCTGATCAGTTATAGCTTTGACAATGAAAATGGGAATGAATTCCAGTGATTACAGAGAGATAATTCTGATGCCCACATGGAAAAAGTAGTAAAAAACAAAACTGAGCTTTGGAAGATATTCTGTCCAGAAGCTTATAAAAATGATAGCCATTTCCTTATTCTCTCATGTAATTAATTTTGCTAAAGTTAAAATAAAATTGTGGTGATATTTTGCTAAAATAGAGCTCACGTTACGACTTCGGAAAAAGCCTTAGCTAATGTATAGTTAGATAAACATCACAGCAAAAATGTGTATATATATTTATATATACAGATATATCCCAACTATCTTTATATAAAAATAGGTTGGAAAATCTTCCTAGCAAAATAGTTCTTTTTCTTTCAATTTTTTAAAACAGAACTTTGCAAGCTTAAGGAGAGCTTTAAGTCAATGAAGAAATCAAACGTCAGAAAAAAATTAAGATCACAAAACTTATAAACCAGAAGCAAGAAAAGGGCATACGTAAAAGGTAACCTGCACTTGTCTTTACAAATCCTGCAAAGATTTATTTGCTTAAATTCAAGCAGATGAGTAATTTCATTTCGCTCAATGTGACATCGCATATGCTTGAAGCATGTGCGTAAGTCTTTGCAGGAGCAGAGCCTAATTGATGCAGTTAAAGAAATGTTGTAAACTTTGCACATCATTTTTAAAAAAAAAGAGTTAAGAAAATTGTGCAACAAATCAGGTAGTTAGATATTGAGATGCTATAATTTGATTGTTGTGCCTGGGTTGAGTTCCTTCAAATATGTTTCCTACCAGAGGAGAATAATTCCATAATAGTGAATATTAATGCATGGAATGTATCACATTTTATTTTAGGGACATAAGTCTTCCATTCATACAGACTGGAGTAAAATATAATTAAACAGAAGACGTCTCAGGTTAGGGGATGGTTAAAAAGTTTTTCCAGTGGACTGGTGATCACTTCACCAAAACAAGCCATCTCCACAACTGGCACTGATTGGCCTTCTCGTTGATAGTCAGGGCATAAAGGCCAAGGATAGGATGGGTCTATAAACTGAATTGCCCCTCACGCCTAGATGTGGTACCTCCAGATCAGGCCTGGATATGTTGGCAGGATCCATCTTTTACTCCTGTGAATAAACAGAGGACATCACTCCCCTGGACAGTCAATCCATCATTTTTTAGCTGAGGACTAAAATGTAATTTTGAATATGCTGCTTCAGTTTGATCATTTTCCTACACACCTTTTTTTTTTCTTTTTCTCAATAGTGGAGTGAAAATGTTTAAAAATAGGAAAAGTATCCAAAAGTTATTATTTGGTGCTGAGTGCAAAGCACCTTTCTGTCTTTTCCTCTCTGACACTCAAGGGAAAAAAACACTTGAAAGCATTCTTTTGGTGCTTAATCCGGTACTTCCCTTTTGCTCCTCTCTTCCTTTCTGTCTCTCTGATGCTCAAGGCTTGGCTCATAAACAGACTAAAACCAAAAATATAATGGTAATAATTAGATGAAAAAGCAAGAATTTTGTTCTAAGAATTACCATAACTGTTAATGTCTCTGTTGGCTCTCATACTTGGAGAAGTTTAAATCAGCTTGGGGGATACCATGTTTAGCAGATGTTTTCTACTCAGTCTTCATCATAATCCGATTGAGTGAATGGTGACTTTGAAGTTGGCAATGAAAAATGAGCTTAATTTGTGAGTGACAGTGAACCTACAAGCTTGGAAGAAGTTGATTGCCAGAATAAAAATATAAGACTAGTCAGAGAGAATACTTTAGAGACCAGACCACCAGGTTTGAAGTATGTAGATTTCTTGTAACCAAAAAAAGGAGTCTAGCAAATTTCAATGAATATTCTGCCTTCCAAGAAATAAAATGAAAGCAGCCTGAAGTCGTAAGAAGTCAAAGTATATCAGTTATACAGCTGAGGTGCTCTCCTAATAATAACGGTGAAGCAATATTGTACAGTGAGGTCCTCAATGGGTTTAAATCACAGAGTCCATTAACAAATGTCTCGTGAGAATTTTTTTTTCTCCTACTGGTATAATTGGACCTGCTATCTCAGAAAGATGGTGTTGTGCATCCTAATCTGCAGTTGCTGAGTTGCTCCACCTCTGAGCTTGGGTCACAAGACTTTAATTCTTTGTGATCTGGTGTGCCCTGTTGAAGGACAGGAGTTTTTTTGGTGCAGTCCAGAAATCAATTTACGTTGAAATACTATTCTCAGAAGTGGAAAAGATTTTCTCTATAAACAGATGGTAACACCATCTCCAGGTTCTGCGTCCATATATTAGATTATTCATTGTGCCTAAGTCTCTCAGCCTCTTTTCTTCTGTCAAGGTGCTCCTGCATGCCAGCTCAATATATCATCTGTGAGTGGCAGATTCTATTTTTTTTTTCAGTCAAACCACACTCACAAAATTTCTGAAAAAATGCGGTTAATTAATGTCTTCCTGTCAGTCAGAGAACAAATTCTATCAAGGACCTTAACCTTGTGATTCTTGAGGACTTGTTTTTCTTCCACTTGTCAGTTACATCTGTAAGAAGAACAAGAGTATTACAGAATTTAATGGCTAGCCTCCTTTCACTGTCTTCCACATGGACAGTGTTGTCCTGTGTCCTCATCCCATACTTATTCCAAAAGTGGTGCCCGAGTTCCAGCAATCTCCTGGTGTTTTTGCCAAAACCTCATTCTCGCCCAGGGGAGACTATACTCCATTCACTAGATGTCGTGTGTTTTGAACTTGTACTTGGATAGGACTAAGGGGTTTAGGAAGTCAGAAAGATTTTTTGTAGTTTTGGGGATCGGTGTAAAAGGAATGCTTTTTCTACTCAGCAGTGTTTAAGTGGATTAAGCTGTGCACTGAGATATAATATGTTAGCTAGGGTGAAAGTATCTCAGGGTATTACAGCAATCTTTATCAGGACTAAGGTGACATCCATGATGAGTCTCTAATATTTTCATCATACAACTCTCTTGATTTGACATTTATGTCAGATGCATGTTTTGGGAGGGCAGTTCCAGATAGAACTCCTCAGCCCATCTTTCTGTGGGTGTAGTACTATTTAGACTCCCACAGTGGGAAAATGAGAGCCTATCTCCAAAATGAAAAACATGGCTCTGGCCAGTACCATACGAACTACGGTTCTTCAGGACTGTTGCCTCTGCATATTCATGTTAAATGCCCTCCTTCCTCTATTCCGCAGAGTTCTACTTTGATGCAACCATTGGGCAGAGGCAGTTGGGGCACATGGCCTTGTTTGTAACCTCAGCTGGGAATATTTGGTGCCACAAGAGGTTGGTCACACAGGTCCAATGGAAACTACTTTCCAGAAGGTTCGTGATGCTCAGTGGCGTGGGATGAGAGAGGGGACAGAAGGGGACTCATTCTCACAACTGTGAATATGGAGAGACAACACTTTAAAGAAACAAAAAAACGTTAGAATTGCAATCATGTTACATAACAGTCACCTTATACATTTTATCTGATTGACACCGGTTGTCCTTGTGCGTTAGTAATAATTTAATATAATCTCCCTATGTTTCTGATCTAGGAAAGCCGTCACTTTAGGTATTTCACTTTTAATTACTAGTGCCTGCAAGGCTCTCCTGTTCAAAACTCTCTCTTGACTTCACTGAATGTTTCCTATGTGCAGGGCTTGCAGGGTCAAACCCTAAAAGTATATTCTAATATTCCGGGGTCAAACCTTAAAAAACAGCCTCTAATTTTGCTTGCACAGTTATTACTTTGACACACGCATATCTGGCAATGTTGTATGTAAACAGCTGCAAGGACAAAGATAGAGCCTGGTTGTAAATTTGGCTCTAAATATAAAGCAAAAAAAAACCCAAACAACCTTATTGTGTCAAATTCATTCTCGTGTGTCACTGACTTTGCTGTTGCTGAATATGTCAACTTTTAATGAGAGGCAATTACAATTATTCAAAATGGTATATTTCAGGCCCTTAAAGACTGTTTCTGATCCTATTATAATACCTACTTAGAATTAAAATACAATCCATATATACATATAGCAACATAGTACATTTAGTATAACAGAAAGGACTAATTTTTTGTCTCTTAGGTAGCATCATTCATAGGAGCAGAAATAAGAGCAGTACTGTATGTGTGGTTACTATATAATTCTGCTTTCAGAATATCTCCAATGGCAGGCTCTTTTACCACTAAGTTGCCAAGAGACTTTCAGTTTCACTGGTGGTAGAAGGTAATTAATTTGCACATGTTGTTTCTTTCCTTCCTTTGATAGGACTGAGTTTCCATCTGCCATCAGATGTCTTTCTGCCTGACTGAGATGCACCTGTGGTCTTTGAAGAATACCTTACATGTTGGGGGTAAATCAACTGTGACCAAATTCCAACCTTTTCCTAAAACAGAATAACAAAACCTGTCAATGAATATTCAATTGATATAAAATTCTGAATACTCATGTGAAGTTGAAGTTTATTTTTATGCTTGGGGAAAACAAATTATATAAAAGTAGTATGGTATAATGTGGTTAGCTTCTTATCTTGTCATAGATCTGGAGTATCCTTGTCAATAATGAAAAATTATTAAGATTATATATTGTCTAATTCATGTTTCCTTTTAAGAAGCCATGTGCTGCTTTACTATAGGTTTCACTATAATGACTAGTTTATTGATATTCATTCATCCATTCCAGTTGATTGCAGAAGAATTATAATATGTACTTAATATGTAACAATACTTTATTGCTCATGCTCTGAAAATGTTGAATGGAGAACTGGTATACTTAAGATACATTTGTCTTATTAAACTATCATTCCAGTTTTCGAAGTAATTTGAGATACATGACTAATTACCATCCATGTGGAAAAAACCTTTATACTTCTAGCTTTGCAAGTGCTAAAATCCAATGCTCAACAAACCACTGGTTTTGAAATGTGTGATACCAAAACCACATTTATTTGACATCTAGTCCCTATGACAGTTGTAGCAAGGTGCATTCCAGTAACACTAAAAACCATACAAAAATATGATTAATCAAATATTGACTCAATATCCCACAGTGTCCCATATCCTTATGAGAACAAGCCTGCTGTAATGACAACTAGATAAAATGTTTAATCAATAGCCAGACTGTCCATAAAAGCCTGGCAGCCTAAATAAAATAATTAATTATGATAATTGTAATTAAAAGCATGTTATGAACTGTTACATTTCAGAAACATGAACTGTTAGACTTTGTTTGTTGGGAGAAACCAGATCTTTAAATGACAGTTCATTATTTTCAGATTTCTTTGTAATGGATTCCAACCTAACATTGCTTTTGCTTATTACAAATAGTGTGTATAAAATCCCATCTCTGGAAATGATAGCTATGTGATAATTTGCAGAGCCATATGATAAATGAATATATCATGCGACTTTGACCTGTTGCCCACTAACCCATCTCCCTCCGCTCTTATTCTAACAGTCCAAACCTCTGAATAGCTTCAGGAAGCTGCTATTTTATTTTAAAGTCAGCCAGCCAAAGAAATGCCTTCCACCTTCTTCCCCAACTGAGGAATTTCCCCAAAAATCTCTCCCAAGGCCAGGATGAGATAGAGTGAGTCTTGGGCCAATTTATAGTAAAATAGTATCTCTTTAAAGTCTAATATCTTAGAGCACCACATAGCTAGAAATGGGAGCTTTTTACCATGGGAAGGGGAGCTTCCCAAAGTGCACAAGTATAAAAAAAAATAGTTGCAATTTACAGGCCAATAGCGGTAACATTGCCAGTCACCAGGAGGCATTTTTTTAAAAAGTGATTCAATTTCATTTTATGTGCTACATTTTTTCAAGTCACACACAATCACGATTTAATGATATTTCCACTCGATTATGTAGATGAAGACATTGGGATCTATCAATACTATGACAAGAAAGAACCAGGTACAGTATAAATTGTATTTAACTATAAAAAAAGCTGTTTAAAACTTTGAAATGTTTGGTCTGCTTTGGGAACAAGTTGTTTGGCTAATGGTGTTATGTATAAACTCAGCAATGAATTTCTTCTTAATATGCAAGAGTCTTTTTGTATTTCTCTAGAATCAGGAAACAGTCACAGAGACTCTCTCGAGTAATCTGAATCTATTTTTAAACTTTTTATTCCGATAGACAAAAACTATAGATAATAATTAAATGAATCATAAAAATGATTAAAGGAACTTTCAATAGATATGACTGAATGCCTCTTACATTTGGAGAGTGATAAACTAAACATCAACCAGGCCTCGGAGTGTCTATATTTTCTACCTAACAATCTTGTATGTGCTATAAAGAAAAATTAATAAAACTATTTAACACTATAATTTTAATGTAATATAGTGTTTCAGATATGGCCAATTTGATATTGAGCATTCCAGTAATTTTTTATTTGTTGGCATCCCAGCAGAGGGCATCGTAAACGCAGAGGAATGCACTAGAGTTAGCCTCCTGGATCTTTACCTGATATCTGAAATAGGCATTTCAGAGTGAATGATCAATTTTCTTTATCTGATTAATCCTGTTAATCCTCGAAGTTTCATGATGGCCCAAAAGGTCTTTTCAGCTACAGTTACTTCCTGTTTCAGGCCAGGTTAAAGCGGAGGCTTGTGTGGGCATCCCATGTACTTAGCTTGGTGGTTAATATGCTGTCTCCATGGTTCTGATGACAGACTGACTCAGCTTCTCTCCTGGATTCAGTTGCAGCTCACTTCACTATCTGATGAGATTGGAGGCTCGGTAATACTGGCCCACCTGTTGGGCTGCATAAGCCTTTCTTTCACTGCCAATTTACGATCTCTGACTGTGAGGTGAAAAAATCAGGGCTGTCTTAATTTTGTGTAAATTTCTGTGTTTTATTAAAATGTCTGAATCGTCTCTTTAATGTATTCATATTTGCTGACAGCAGTTGTGAGGGTTAACATTCGTCTTTTCATTCTCCCTCCCCCCCCCCCTTTTTTAGTATCACAAATGAACCATGGTTACTTAGAAGAGAAACAACAGCTTGTGGAATGTAAGGACATTTTCTAGGTTACTCGTTGTGATAAGATTGTGTTACTTTTTTTTAATTGCGGTTGCCCCTAGCAAAACACTAAAATAATCTCTCTTCTTCAAACTCAACTTTCTGCACATACCATATAGTAGGAGAGTGAATATCATAGACCTAAAGAGCACAAAATAATTCACAAGATGTAACTAAACCTTCCTTATGTAATTGCAATATATCTTTTCTATATATAGAAAATATTTATATTGGGGAGGAGGGATAGCTCAGTGGTTTGAGCATTGGCCTGCTAAACCCAGGGTTGTGAGTTCAATCCTTGAGGGGGCCACTTAGGGATCTGGGGCAAAACCAATACTTGGTCCTGCTAGTGAAGACAGGGGGCTGGACTTTATGACCTTTCAAGGTCCCTTCCAGTTCTAGGAGATAGGATATCTCCATTAATTTATAATTTTATTAATTTTATTTATATCATTGAGCATGGTAGTCACAATTGTTTCTCATTTCTCTTGCCAAGTAAAAACAGAAATAAATATAATCCAGGACTCTCCTTATCAAATTTAGTCTGGAGATTATCAATAAATATCTTAAATAATTGAAAGAATTTATATATTAATTGGTACAAAACTAAAAATTTTCCAAGAGGAGTAAAAGAAACCTGGCGCTAATAATCAGCTGTATTCCTAATTTGTTTGGTGAGGTTTTTTGGGGGAAATTTACATTGGATTATATGTTCCTTCTCACTGGTTAAAAGAAGTTTTAATGATACTATCACATTACTATCACAATGCTGCTAGAGGTTTATCATTTGAATAATAAAACCTTCCCTCCACCACAAATTTTATAACTACTGCATAGTTACTCCTTCTCGTACCACATTGTAGTGTTCAATCTGTATTGCATTACAGCTATGAAAAATCGAATTGATTTTTATGGGATTTTGCAAAATAAAATTTATACTGTAAGAGTTCCCTTAACACTGTATCTGATCATAACTGAATTAGTATTAGGACCAAATTCTTCCTTCAAATAGATATGCAAAATTCTCATTAATTTAAGTGGGATTGGTGTGTGTGTGTTTGGTGGCAGAATTTGGCCCATAAGGACAAATCCCCCTGGGACCCAGTCCCCAGTATGCTCGGAGGGCCCTTTGTCCAGGAGAACTAGTGAAGTTCTGCTATAAAGCGGGGCAAAATTTAAGGAGCCATATAGAGGATTTACATCCCTTGTATGCTGTGGAGTATTGTTCTGCATGGGTTCCCTATATGATGGGTCCGTCTGTTGTGGGCAGAGCAGAGCCCCAAAGCACCGAATCTCACATGACACTTTTATGGGCCATATTTTTGACAAGGCTGCACTGGCTAATTTTGTATTCAAATGGTGATTTGGACATATAATTTGGTATTTGTATGAGCAAGTTCCCATTCTGTATATGTAGATAAGAGTTCTTAATTTACACAGAGGCTTATTGAAAAAATGATCTTACATGCCTAATTAGAATTATCACAACAGTTCCATTGACACTGGCTTGGTCCAATACAAGGGAAGCTGTATGTTCATGTGCTTTTTGTTTTGTTTTGAATGATATACATAGTGCAAGACTGAAGGACTTTATAACATTTCTGTTATAAATTGGTTTTGTGGGGAGGTTTAAACTTGACTGTTAATTCATTTGGCATGAAAATTGACATACAAACTCTGACAGCTCAGAGCGCGACACTTTTCACCAAATCTCCTTTAAATAGTTTAGACCGATAAATAAAGAGAGAGAGAGAGGGTTTTCCAGTTTCACAGGCTTTTTTGTTATGTACACTTGGGGGGGAAAATTGCTCACTTTTTAAATAATGACATTTAGTACGTTATTAAAACCTGATCTTTCAGCTATGACACAGCTATTGCCATTAACTCCAAAGGGAGCTTTGCCTTCCTAAATACTGCAGGGTCAATATCTTTGGCCAAATGTTTCAAAATTGTTTGCTGAAAGTTAGGCATCTAAATAAAGTTAGTAAGATTGTTAGAGAATTGTAAGTATCCATGATTCCTATTTAAGCGAGCTAAGCACTCATATACCCTGATCCTGAACTTCCTGTCTAACCTACCCCCCAGCTTTTTTTTGTTAGCTTGCCGTGGCAGACACGTAGAACCAAATTTTCAATAATAAATGCCTAAATGGCTCATATAGTAGTAGTAGTAGTAGTGCAGGGCACAATTACCAGTTGACATCCATGCATGCATATTTTGTGGGCACAAGTTAGTGCTTGCTTTTGGAATTTTTGCCCTTAATGTTAATTCAACATAATAATATCTAAGATGAGTCAGGAGGGAGTTGATAACTTGCATCTCTGTGAGCTAGAAACACTCTGCTTGGGAGACTTTCCCATGGCAAATGCTTAGCAGCTGGGGAGGATATTCTACCCTGAGAGCTTTATCCATGATTCCCATAGTGAAATCATGGTAGGTGAGGATATTTCATGTTAACTGTTCCTATGACAGAGCCTTTCAAAAGGGTATCATTTGACAATAGAAACCATACCCACTTCCCCCCAATTATAGGCAAGTTTCTGTATAACATTATGTTTAAGATCATTCCTATAAATCTTATTATTTTGTTTCCCCACACCAAAAGAAAGAAAACCCCAACTTAAAACATAGTTTTTGACTGTTTATATATATATATATATATATATATATTTTTTTTTTATTTACCAGCTCGAGATTATCCTTGGATACTTAAAAACAAACGCCCAGAAAAACTGCGCGATGCTCTCAAGGAGCTGGAGGTACCTTTCAGAAACTTTCAAGTTTGGCAACAGATAATCCGGTTTTCAAACCTCTTTCAACAGCTTTAATTTTCATAAAGGATCAGCCCTCCTGGTGATGATAAATGTGCTTTTGTCCAGTGGGCTGGTCCAAAACAGTTGCATCTTTGTTTGTGTGGCATGCTGATCTCTCATGCTTGAAAATCAGAAGCACCTTAACCACTAGTGACAATGTGTACAGCCAACTCCACTCTTTCTGTTTTCTGTTGTTCTTCAGGAGCTGATGCAAAACAGTCAGTGTGTGCTGAGCAAATGGAAGAATAAATATGTCTGTCAGGTAAAATGTTTTGACATGCTCTTGAAATGTTCAGTCAGTGGAGCTGAACGACTGTTCAGTGATTGATGCTGAAATGTTATCATGTTAACTGGTATAGAAACTCACTGGTGTTTTAACGTGGGGGGATTTCATTATTTAGATTTTGTTTATAAGCAGAAACAGACAGGATAAAATCAAACTCTATGGTCATTTTACTAACAAGAATTACTCAGTAAGGGCTTGATCTTTTGAGGTACTGAGTGCCTGCAGCTTCCACAAAAGTAATGGGATTTGAAGGCACTAAAAGCTCGGGGGTGCTGGAATAATTTTTATAGTGGGGGTGCTGATGATAGAACCCATGTATTTAGTGTTTGTTATTACTACTTCAAGCCAGGGGGTGCAGCAGCACCCCTAGTTCCAGCACCACTGTAAACACCTTACAGGATCGGACCCACACAGTCAAAAGAGCCGTTAAAATGTATAAAGAGGCCTGGAAAATATTTTTATATTATATATTTTACGGTAGCAAACATTTACACACATGTATCAAAGCATTTACTTTGAACCTGGATACCATGGTGATGGGGGTTGTGCGAGAATCTAGATAAATAGATCACACGTCAAGTCCCAGAGCATAGGGCACTGTGGCAAGCCATGCACGTGTATCTGTCCTTGATATGTACATAAATATCGATATACTGTAAAAAGGAAACATCTGTTCACATCCTCATTAGCACAGGGCAGCAGGGTAAGTGGGAACAGTATGGCATATTGGAATGTGTGATCCAGCTTCCTAATCAACAGCTTGCTCTGAAGATGTGGTTAGTATTTTATCACTTTAAACGTTTCTGCATAGCCCTATATCTTCGATGTTTGTGAGAAAGGTGCATCATGTTTAAAACTGCTTCAGCACTGAAGTTGACATTTTAAAAAATCTTACTAATGTAGTTCTAAAAAGCAAATTTTGTACTTTGCTTTTGCAAAATGTTTTAATGTTTTTCAATGTAAATTAAATGTAAATAGTTCCAGATTTGTATGGTCCTGTTTGTTAAATATATTTAAAGTATCCAAATTCCATGTATGTTAAAGAAATTTCCAGAATTGTTTTTAACAAGAACAATTTGTCAGTGAATGCTAATCTTCTAAAGCTAATTTTAAGTATCAACTGTTCAGTTATTCAAGGCCCCAGATTTTGGGGGGGGGGGGGGGAAGGGAAGGAGTGTGTGAATCAGAGAAGCTGAGTCGTGATCAACTTTAAGTGTCACTACACAAAAAAATGGTTGTTCATCTTTTTTGTTACCCCTTTGCTATGTATCCTCACTTGTGTCTTTCTACCCAGTCTCCCCATATCTTTTTCCTTCCTGTTACATCTCCATCTTTCTAAACTCTCACTCCTTACTAAAATGGAATACTTGTCCTCTGAATGGCCTGCCTCCTCTTGCAGCCTGTGCTTTAAGGACTGGCTTCTTGAATTTTGGAGCCTCTTGCCAGGGGACTTCTTCAAGCCAGAATTATGTCACTCCTCCATTAAAACACAACATCCTAGGTTCGCCAACTATCGTATGTAAAACTCATTTCTCGGTTTCTCAGAGGAAATTCTTCACATGCATACATGTGTGTGTACACAAAACGTAATATATAAAAAGAAACAATATATACTTATCAAGTTATTTCTCATACAAGGTAGGGGGGAAATTGAGAGATTGCTATTTCTACTTTTAAATATGTGCTTTGACACTACATCAGTGGAGTCATATAAGGAGGTAGATAGATATCTGGCCTATTCCTGTAAGTTTTCTTGAGATATTTTGCTTGAAAATTAGCTAGAGGTGAAAACAACGGTATTAATATAATAGTTACTTCTCTATCTTAATCAATTTACATTTGCTTTCTCCAGTTCTTAGCCCATTTTGCATTTGAGATTATCGCAGCTCAACTCGGTTTTATACAATAAGCAGCAGGAATTGAACTTTCTCATAGTGATTTAGAACATCCAGAGACTATTCAGTCAAAAAAATTGTGTTATCCTGCTTTCCATCATCCTCATAATAAATTGTAGTTCTTCAATAAATGAAAATAAAACAGAGGAAAACGAATAATTTGGGAGAGTTCTTCTCAAGTAGGACAATTCGCAAAATGCCTACTTATCAATTCTTTTTTATGTCATACAGTATCTGCACTGTATTGCTACTTATCTTCCCCATAGCATCTTGTGAAAATGACAAGATCCCTCCCTTCATGAATTGCCTAGTAGAAGATGTGCAAAGTAAAATGTGACAGTAAAATGCCGTATTTTTGAACCAATGAATTTTAAAAAATTAACAAAAATACTTCATGTTCTTCTATTTGGTGGGAAGGAGTAAATTCTAAAAATATTTGAAGCAATAATTTGCTAATGTTTTGGAAACATCACTTCACAAAGTGAAAAAGAAGTTAGAGGTTTATTTATAAACTTCAGGTGGGTGTATAATTAACTGTTTCACTTAAACGGTCTGAGTTATGTCATGTCACTATTCTATTTATATACTTCTCTGGGTAAAATAATCTTTGACTATAATAGAGGAGAATATGTTTTACATTAACTTGCCATTATTGTGGTAAGCAATAAGCAAACAAACATCATGGATAGTGAAAAGTAAATTACTCCACCACTTAGATGTTAATAACTGTAATTGATTACTGATCTGGGCTCGATTTGAATGGGTGACTGGGAGTTCAAAGATTTGTATCCTAATGCCATTCTCCTCAACCTTCTAGCCCTTTTATCATAAACTACTGACAGATGTCATCAATAAAAATATAATAACTTAAAATATTACAAACAATCAATAGCCATACTTTTTTCTAAATTTCCCATTGTGTGTGAATCCTTCATATTTCTGACTGAACCATAATGAGGCAACACTTTTCTTTGTAATAACAATCTGCCACCGTCACAGCCTCTCTCTGTGGCCTTTGCTCCTCTGGCAAGGTAGAAGGGGTGGAAAACAACGTAAGGCAGTACAAGTGTAATAGGACAATCACATGAAGGACTGATGTGTATCAGATTTTGTGAGAAGTAGGCATAGGCCTACTGTCCATAAACTGTTGTGCCTACTGGTATGTGAAAAGCCGTAGTCCCTCAGTGTGCTGCCTCCCCAGAGCCTTCAGGTAACCCAGGGAGCAATAAATTGGGGCTAGATATTTTCAGAGAAATGCACACATACAGCTCCTAAAATTAAATGTGCAATCATGTTAATTGTGTGTGCAAATGACAGACTGCATGCACATTACTGCAGTTACATGCAGAGAGTAATTATGCATGCAAGTCATTTGCATGTACACACTTCTGAAAATCTCACTTCAAGACTCTAAATTAAATCCAGCTCTTTTGCATGCCATTACCTAGAACAGGAGCGGGCAAACTTTTTGGCCTGAGGACCGAATCGGGTTTCGTAAATTGTATGGAGGGCCAGTTAGGGGAGGGGGTCGTGGCTTGGCCCCCACCTCCTATCTGCCCCCCCCCCGGGACTCCTGCCCCATCCACACACACCCCGCTCCCTGACCCCTGACCGCCCCCAGAACCCCGCCGCCCCATCCAACCCCTCCTTTAATTCCTGACAGCCCACCCAGGACCCCTGCCACATCCAACCACCCCTTCTCCCTGTCCCCTGACTGCCCCCGGAACCCTACCCCTGACTGCCCCCTGCCACCCCATCCAACCCCCCTCCTTCCTGACTGCCCCCCAAGGACCCTGTCCCCATTCAACCCCCTGTTCCTCCCCCAACCACCCCGACCCCTATCCACACCCCCGCCCCCTGACCACCACCCCGAACTCAACTGCCCTCTATCCAACCCCCCCTGCTCCCTGCCCCCTTACCGCACTGCCTGGAGCACTGGTGGTTGGCGGCGCTACAGCCGCGCCGCTCGGCTAGAGCCGGGCCACGCAGCCACCACACAGCACAGAGACCGGGTCAGGCCGGGCTCTGCAGCTGCGCTGCCCCAGGAGCTCACAGCCCTGCCGCCCAGAGCATTGTGCTGGCGGTGAGCGAGCGAGCTGAGGCTACAGGGGAGGGGGGACAGCAGGGGAGGGTCCAGGGGCTAGCTTCCTGGGCCAGGAACTCAGGGGCCGGGCAGGACGGTTCTGTGGGCCGGATGTGGCCCGCGGGCCATAGTTTGCCCACCTCTGACCTAGAACTACCACTAAACCTTAATGTTGCCCCAGTTCTGTCTTTTTTTAAAGTTTAGTTTTGTGTCTAAAGTCTGCTCTCATCACTTTTTCCTATATGACAAACATCAAGGGCACCGGAATCTTTGTAGAAGTGAGGAGAGCCACCGGTGCCGGAACCGGGGGGGACCAGGGAGCCGTGCCCCCCCCACTTTTTAACATGGGCGTAGTTTGGGGATGGGGGTGGTGTTGCCCTCCAAACTGCAAGCCTTGGGCAGGCGCAAAGCAGCCCTGGCAGGGGCTACGCTTTGCAGCGGGGGAGCTGATCACCATTATCAGCTCCCCCTCCTCAAAGTGCAACCCCTGCTGGTGCTGCTCCGTGCCTGCTTGAAGCATGCAGTTGGGAGGGGTTAGCGCCACTCCCTGCCCCCCAAACTACACCCTTGTTAAAAAGTGGGGGGCATGGCCCGCCCACTTTTAAAAGTGGGGAGGTCATGGCCCCTGGGAGCCTCTCCCCCCCCCTCCCCTGGTTCAGGTGCTGTTGACAAACATGGCACCAGAAGTTTTATATTTACATGTTTTTCATTGCCAAAAAAATCTGTTGACTGTGTTCTTTATTCTTGCAACCCTGTATATACACTTGAATATTTTTTATATCATATAGAAACAGAAAATGTGCTAGTTCATGCAAACATACCTAGACTGTATTGTGATTTTTTTAAAAGGATTGTAGTATTCCATTTAAGAGAGCTTAGTAGAGCCCTAAAGGACTGAGCTCTATTCTTTAGCTCTGTACCTACTAGTTCCAATAGCATGCCATGTTAGTACTGTAGTTCTAAACCCAAAGTTTGATGACCTATGATGAGCTGCTGAAATAATCCTGTAATCTTCTGTTAGTTGTTGTCAAAAGAAGAAAATAAATAGACCATAAAAGATGCTTTGACAGAAAAGAAAGGCAAGAGATCTTTCCAGTAAAATGTCACTGTATTATTTATAAATAAATTGTTCCTTCCTTCCTGTTCTGGTCAGGGATAACAATTTAATGTAGTTAATTAATTTCACTAATATTTTAATTAGAATTTTGCTATGAAGAAACTGCAGCTACTTTTCACCCATGGTATCATTCCTTAACACTCTGGAATGCTTCGAAGTCTTTTGCTACAAAAATGTGAATTCAGTACTGTGAAGTGAGACCATGTTTTCAGTTTTGGTGTACAGTGTATATTTGCAAAACTAATGAGAGCTAGCTGAATAATCTAGTTCCTAACTTCTTGATTTTTACATGCACGTTTCAATGTAGGATTAACACATGCCAGTATTTACATATTTCATTGTATGAATGCAAGGTAGCAGAAGTGAATATTGGCAGCTAATAATAAGAATTTTGCATTTGTATTTAATTACTTTTATTTTATTTAAGTTGCAGTTTGCATATGTACATAAATACTTTTTATGTTACTGTCATTTTCACATTTAGAGCTTAATTGTGAGCTGAGATACACAGCAATATGTGCTGACATGGCTTGTGCAATTAGCTGCTGTGCGTGTGCACGCAAGTAAGCTGATTTAGCAAGATATATGGTGACACATGCCAGGGTATCTGATGTCAGAATCAAGACACTATGTGAATAAAACATATGAGAAGTTAGTACTTTTTGCCAGCTAGTAATAGGAACACTGTCCATCATATTAAATTATTTGCTTTTAATCATAGCAGTTAGTTCATAACATGTTGGTAGAGATCCAGGGCTAAAATCACAAATGCATTGGTTGTTGTGAAATATTAACATGTAACAACAGTAAGCTCAGCTGTATTGAGGAAAGTGACAGAATAATCACAATGGGGTGGGGGGTGGGGGAAAGCAACCTGAAATGAAGAGGTGGGTGAAAACACTGTGATCCTGCTTGAACAAGAATTGCTTTGCAGTTCCATGCCTCTCTTTGCATATTCCCTGATCTTGGTTGGACTTTGTGACTTGACTTCAGTGGAACTTAAGCATGTACTTAAGTGCCTTGCTGAATAGAGAGGGATTTAAATACATGCTTAAAGTTAAACATGAGCTTGAGTACTTTGTTGCATTGGGGCCTAAATTCCCCTTGAGCAAGCTGTGTTCCACCAACATTCATCTGTGCATTGCAGAGGGGCATTTTGGCAAGTATTAACGAGTGTGTCAAGGATGATATGGGTCTACTCCTGGACTGCTCACAAACAGCTTCCGGCATGCAAGTCACTCTCAGCGATGTTTGTGTGTACTTGCAGCCTGCCAGTCACGCACAGGCTTTTACCAGCCTGAATTATACTGCAGGGTGACCCCAGCACACTCCCAGTCCCAGACTTTTCCCCAGAAATGTTCCTCTTGTACTGCCCAGCTCTCATCTGGACAATACAAGCTCATAGAAAGTCCTTCATTTTATTAAGTGAAATGATATGCACATGCCTGCCTGCGTAGCCAGTGGGATGGCTTAAAGTTAACGGCTAAAACAACACGAGTAAATGGGTCTTACGCCTGGTCTACACTAGGAGTTTGTCGAATTTAGCACCGTTACATCGAATTAACTCTGCACCCGTCCACACCACGAAGCTATTTAGTTCGACATAGAGGTCTCTTAAATTCGACTTCTGTACTCCTCCCCAACGAGGGGAGTAGCGCTAAATTTGACATGGCCATGTCGAATTAGGCTAGGTGTGGATGGAAATCGACGGTAATAGCTCCGGGAGCTATCCCACAGTGCACCACTCTGTTGACGCTCTGGACAGCAGTCCGAGCTCGGATGCTCTGACCAGCCACACAGGAAAAGCCCCGGGAAAATTTGAATTCCTTTTCCTGTCTGGGCAGTTTGAATCTCATTTCCTGTTTGGACATCGTGGCGAGCTCAGCAGCACTGGCAACGATGCAGAGCTCTCCAGCAGAGATGGCCATGCAATCTCAGAATAGAAAGAGGGCCCCAGCATGGACAGATCGGGAAGTCTTGGATCTGATCGCTGTGTGGGGCGATGAGTCCGTGCTTTCCGAGCTGCGATCGAAAAGACAGAATGCAAAGATCTACGAGAAGATCTCTAAAGCCATGGCAAAGAGAGGATACAGCCGGGATGCAATGCAGTGCTGCGTGAAAATCAAGGAGCTGAGACAAGGCTACCAGAAGACCAAAGAGGCAAACGGACGCTCCGGATCCCAGCCCCAGACATCCCGTTTCTACGAGGCACTGCATTCCATCCTAGGTGCGGCCGCCACCACTACCCCACCACTGACCGTGGACTCTGAGGATGGGATATTGTCGACGGCCGCTTCCTCGGACATGTTAGCGGACGGGGAAGATGAGGAACGAGATGAGAAGGACGAGGCAGTCGACAGCGCTTACAACGCTGATTTCCCTGACAGCCAGGATCTCTTCATCACCCTTACAGAGATCCCCTACCAACCGTCCCCGGGCGTTAACCCGGACACAGAATCAGGGGAAGGATCAGTCAGTAAGTGTTTTAAACATGTAAACATTTATTTTTAACAGAACAGGAATATTAACAATATTAACAATGGGTTTTTCATGATTAGTTTGCCCTAGACGCTTCACGTTTCAGTCCTTGGCAGTGCAACTACTGAAAAAAAATCTAACAATGTCCGGTTTAGCATGATTGTTCTGCCCTAGGCGCTCTACTGTTTAGTCCCTGCCAGTGCAGCTACAGTAAAATGCGGTCTATATGTCCGGGGATAGAGCAGAAATCCTCCTGGGACATCTCCACGAAGCTCTCCTGGAGGTAATTGGAAAGCCTTTGCATGAGGTTCCAGGGGAGAGCGGCCTTATTGGGTCCTCCGTGGTACGAAACGTTTCCGCGCCAGGAGACAAGCAAGTACTCCGGGATCATTGCCTTGCAGAGCATGGCGGCATACGGCCCTGGTCTTTGCATGCTTTCCCGAAGCATCCTTTCTTTCTCCGTCTCTGAAATCCTCATCAGAGTGATGTCGCTCATGGTGACCTGCTTTGAATTAGGTAGGGGAATGTTAGTATTGGGACTGCTTGCCTGTTCCTTTACAGAACTGTAACCGACGGTTTACAGCCACGCGGTGGAGGCGGGAGAGGGCAATCGATCTTTCCCTGGGACAGCCACGAGGGGGTGGGACGGGGCAGAGTTCATGCTTGCCGGATTGCTGGCAGCAGGAACTGGCCAACGCTAGGAGCATTGCTTTGAACGTGAAAGGAGGCCAGTGCTATTATTAAAGTTTTAAGCAGCCACAAGTCTACGGCTTACCATGTTGGCCTGCTACACAAATTCCGCTGTCCTGCCCCGCTTCTCTGATCTGCACTGCAAGACCCCAGGCACTGAATGCGAAGGCCGAAAATTCGACCTTGTCCTGAGTGCGCATGTGATAGGTGCTGTGCATGGTCTTGTTCACAGAGAAAGACTATGTTCTTTGTTCACAACTAAATTTATCTTTCTGAGGAATTCACTCCCTTTTTCCCATCCCACAGCTGCGACTGTCTCCCGACCTAGCCTGGCATCACACTCCCAGAGGCTAGCGCAGATTAGGCGTAGGAAGAAGAGGACACGGGAGGACATGTTCTCGGAACTTATGGGCTGCTCCCGAGCCCAGGCAGCCCAGCAAACCCAGTGGAGGGAGAACTTGTCCCAAATGCACTGATCACACATGGAACGGGAAAAGAGGTGGCGGCAGGAAGACCAGCAGGCGACTCAAACGCTGCTTGGACTAATGAGGGAGCAAACGGACACGCTCCGGCGCCTTGTGGATGTTCTGCAGGACCAGAGGCAGGAGGACAGAGCCCCGCTGCAGTCTATCTCTAACCGCCCTCCCCTGCCACAAAGTCCCATACCCCCCTCACCCAAAGTCCCAAGAAGGAGGGGCGGCAGAGTCCGTAAAAACTCTCACTCCACCCCTGCAGACTGCTCAACTACCAGAAGGCTCTCATTCCCCAAAATTTGATAAGTCCTTTCCTTCCCGCCTCACCCAAGCCCCCGTCCCAGTTTCATCCCCCAGTTTCATGTGTAGTTGCTAATAAAAAATACGTTTCTGTTCATTACTGTTTCAGTCAGGCTGTTTTGAGGGAGAGTCTGTCTGAAGGGGGGCAAGGGGGTTGGTAATTGGACAGGACAGTCACCTTTACCAGGGTACAGAGGCGGGGGCAGGTTCAGCAGCAGGGCACACACACATTGCAGTCACTAGTTACCCTGGTCAGTCTGGGAGGTGGTTTTCATGTTCTGTGGGGGGGAGCTATGTGACTTTGTGGCGGGGGAGGGCGGTTAGAGATCTTATGCAGTGGTCCTTATCCTGGATCGCAGAGCCACGCAGCAGGGGATCTGTAACCGTCCTCCCCCTGCCACAAAGTCACATAGCCCCCACACACAGAGTCCCGAACAGGAGGGGTGGCAGGCTCCGTTGAAACAACCAGTCCACCACTGCGGAGCCTGTCATTCCTGGAGTTTAGAAGCGTCCTTTGCATCACTACATTACACCCGCTCCCCACTACAGTCTGCGTCCCAGGTTCAACACTTTCCCGCGAAAACAGTAATAAAGAAAACGGTGTTCATTAACAAATTTCAAGTGATTTTATTTTTAAACGTGTGTTGGAAGGGGGGGAACGGGGTGAACGGGGTATGTAACTGGAGAGGATAGTGAACATTTACTGGGTAAAGAAACAGGGGCAGGTTCAGCTTCTCTGTAAACAAACTTAATAGTCACAGGTTACCCTGCTCACTCAGGAACCTAGCTTTCAAAGCCTCCCGGATGCACAGCGCGTCCCGCTGGGCTCTTCTAATCGCACGGCTGTCTGGCTGGGTGTAATCAGCAGCCAGGCTATTTGCCTCAACCTCCCACCCCGCCATAAAGGTCTCCCCCTTGCTCTCACACAGATTGTGGAGCACACAGCAAGCTGCAATAACAATGGGGATATTGGTTTCACTGAGATCACAGCAAGTCAGTAAGGTTCTCCATCTCCCCTTGAGACGTCCAAAAGCACACTCCACCACCATTCTGCACTTGCTCAGCCGGTAGTTGAAGAGTTCTTTTTCAGTGTCCAGGGCGCCAGTATAGGGCTTCATGAGCCAGGGCATTAGCGGGTAGGCTGGGTCCCCGAGGATGACTATAGGCATCTCCACATCCCCAAGAGTTATTTTGTGGTCCGGGAAGTAAATACCTTCCTGCAGCCGTCTAAACAGACCAGAGTTCCTGAAAACACGAGCGTCATGAACCTTGCCCGGCCATCCGACGTTGATGTTTGTAAAACGTCCCCTATGGTCCACCAGTGCTTGCAGCACCATTGAAAAGTAGCCCTTTCGGTTAATGTACTGGCTGGCCTGGTGGTCCGGTCCCAGGATAGGGATGTGAGTTCCATCTATAGCCCCACCGCAGTTTGGGAATCCCATCACGGCGAAGCCATCTATGATGACCTGCACGTTTCCCAGGGTCACTACCTTTGAGAGCAGTAGCTCAACGATTGCGTTGGCTACTTGCATGACAACAACCCCCACGGTAGATTTGCCCACGCCAAAGTGGTTCGCGACTGACCGGTAGCTGTCCGGCGTTGCAAGCTTCCAGAGGGCTATGGCCACTCGCTTCTGGACACTCAGGGCTGCTCGCATCCGGGTGTCATTGCGCTTCAGGGCAGGGGACAGCAACTCACAAAGTTCCATGAAAGTCCCCTTCCGCATGCGAAAGTTTCGCAGCCACTGTGATTCATCCCAGACCTGCAGCACTATGCGGTCCCACCAGTCCGTGCTTGTTTCCCGGGCCCAGAATCGCCGTTCCACAACATCAACATGACCCACTGCCACCATGATGTCCTCGGCGCGGGGTCCCGTGCTTTGTGACAGGTCTGTGCCACTCTCAGACTTCAGGTCCTCACCGCGCTGCCATAGCCTCCTCGCCCGATTTCTCAGCATCTGCCTCTGGGAAAGGTGGATGATAAGCTGCGAGGTGTTGACAACGGCCATAACTGCAGCGATGGTCGCAGCGGGCTCCATGCTCGCAGTGCTGTGGCATCCAAGCTGTCACTGACCAGAAAAGTGCGCGAACTGATTTCCCGCCGGCGCTTTCAGGGAGGGAGGGCGGGAGTGACGGTTGGATGACGACAGTTACCCAAAAGCACCCTCGACACATTTTTTTCCCCAGAAGGCATTGGGGGCTCGACCCAGAATTCCAATGGGCAGCGGGGACTGCGGGAACTGTGGGATAGCTGCCCACAGTGCACCGCTTCCAATGTCGACGCTTGCCCCGTTAGTGTGGACTCACAAAGTCGAATTACTGTCCTTAGTGTGGACACACACGTTCGACTTTGTAATATCGATTCCACATATTCGATTTAAGTAAAATCGAACTACTCTCATAGTGTAGACATACTCTTAGTTCCCTGCGTGTCATCAAACCATTCTTCGGTGGTGGAGTGGAAAGTGAGCGACGAGAGGGTGCTAAAAATGTCAGGTGCTAGGCCAACATGGAAAAGGACAAGCCTCGCTGTGTGTACTTACAATTGTAGGTCGCTGGCGAGGGAGGAAACATTAAACCATCTGATGGAGGAGAAGAAAAGGATAAGATGCAATATCCTCGGTATCTGCGAAACCCGATGAAAGAAGGAGTTGGAAGTCAACTGGAAAGATGGAAGCGCTGTGAGGCTCAGAAAGGGAGATGGCGCTAGAAACGTTGGAGGAGTTGGATTTATCGTCAGTAAGGATTGGGTTTCGAAAGTCATATCATGCCAGCTAATATCATCACGTATTGGTGTGCTGCATCTTCAGATGGAGTCAAAAGCTATCCTCAAGGTCATCCAGGCCTACGCTCCTACAAGTGCAAGTGAGGATGAAGAAGGAGAAGAATTCTACCAAGAGCTCGAAAGAGCCCTCGCGCAAAAGTCCACTTACACTATCACAATGGGAGATTTCAACGCTAAGGTTGGGCGAGGGAAAGCTGGCGAAAAGTTCATAGGGAGATACGGCAGCGGCGAAAGAAATGAAAGAGGAGAAAGGCTGGTAACTATGCAGAAACTAAAGAACTGTACGTGGCAAACACCTGGTACAAAAAGAAGATTGCAAAAAGGTGGACTTGGATCACGCCAAACGCGAAGAGTAAGAATG
This sequence comes from Emys orbicularis, assembly GCF_028017835.1. Lineage (NCBI taxonomy): Eukaryota > Metazoa > Chordata > Testudines > Emydidae > Emys > Emys orbicularis. Next base: position 201,387,485 of record NC_088685.1, read on the forward strand.
AAATCGACTATATTTTAGTTAATAAAAGGCGCATCGATCAAGATGTCTCTGTAGTGTAGCGCTTCAACACCGGCAGTGACCATTGCCTGCTTAGAGCGAAGCTGATTTTCGACAGAGTAGTGGAAAAGAAAGCTTTACAGATGGCAAACAGGAAACAGCGCCCGAAGACATTCGATGAAGCAAAGCTGAAGAAAGCGATTTCTGGGTTTGACTGGAGCCAGACGGAAAAGTGTGATGAGGACTATAGTATCTTTGCTAACAAGCTGAGACATTGCATAAAAGCAGCTGAAATTGAAAAGATGAAGAAGGCAAAGGGAAGAATCTCGAACGAAATGAAAAGCTTGTTAGAGAAGCGGAGAAATATGAAAAGGAGCCCCGATAACAACCTTGAGTACTCCATTCTGTGCAAGCTTATACGGCAAAAACTGAAGGGCGACTTTGAGAACTTCCGGAAAGAAAAGCTCCTTAAAACAGCTGAATCACGCAAGAGCCTCAGGACATGCAAGCGGGAATTGGCACAGTATAGATTGAGCGTAACAGCATTGAAGAACAAGGACGGAGAGACAGTAATTGACAGAGCAGGGATGGAGGAGGTCTGCAAGGACTTCTATACAGAACTGTTCAAATCAAGAATCAACGTCCCTCTCCCAACGCTCCAAGAGTCAGAAGAATGCGTCCCCCCAATAATCGTCAGTGAAGTCCAAAGCTCACTACACCAGATGAAGAAGGGAAAAGCTCCAGGCAAAGATGGAATAACGTCAGAAATTATTTCTGCAGGAGGTGAAAAACTTTGGAAGGCCCTTGCTTTAAGATTCAGTCGATATCTCAAAGAGGGAAAAATACCATCAAGCTGGAAGGAGTCGAATACCATCTTGCTGTACAAGAAGGGGGATCAAGAAAATCTTAAGAACTATCGAGCTATATGCCTTCTCTCTCATATCTATAAACTCGTTACAAAGGTGATAACAAACCGACTCTCGCAGAGTTTGGATGAACAACAGCCGAGAGAGCAGGCAGGGTTTCAAAGAAATTTCAGCACGATCGACCTTATATTTACCCTTAGCCAGCTCCTAGGAAGAGCGAGGGAATACAAACTCCTGCTGTGCATTGCTTTCGTCGAGTATGAAAAGGCCTTCGATAGCGTCGAGTTCAACGCAATATTAAAGGCGCTCTCAGAGCAGGGCATTAACACGCAGTATATCAGTTTGTTGAAGGAAGCGAATACTGGATGTACTACAGACATTACTCTCCTCGAAACTCCCCTCCCCATCCCAATCGAGAAAGGCGTAAAGCAAGGAGATACGATTTCACCAAAACTATTTACCGCCTGCCTTGAAATGGTTATGAGCAAGATCAATTGGAGGAGTGGTGTTAATATAAATGGAAAACGATTATCTCATCTCAGATTCACCGACAACATCATACTAATTGCCGAAAGCACCAACCAACTGCAGAGCATGCTACGAACACTCGACAAGAAAAGCAGTCAGGTCAGTCTGAAAATGAACCGTTGCAAAACGAAATACATGTGATCAGACATCTTACAAAAAGCCCGAATAACAGTAACAGGAGAAGAAATTGAAGAAGTGGAACAGTACATATATTTGGGTCAAGAAGTGAATATGTGCCAAGATATGAACGGAGAACTCTCGTGAAGGATTCGGGCAGGATGGTGTGCGTTTAATTCCATCAAGGACATCCTCTAAGGAAAAACCGACAAGACCACACGTACAAATATCTTCAATTCAACAGTGCTGCCAGCCATGCTGTATGGCAGTGAAACGTGGGTACTGACGAAGAGAGAACAGTGGCTGTCGGTAGCTGAAAGGGCAATGGAACGAGCTATGTTGGGAATTTCCCTTCTGGATCGTATCCCAAATGAAATTATTAGAGAACGCAGCAGTGTGAAAGATATTGTCGTGGAAAGCAGATATAATAAGGTACGATGGGCGGGCCACATAGCACGGTTCACGGACAATAGGTGGACCGCAATCATTACTGAGTGGTACCCATGAGAACAGAAAAGACCACCTGGTCGGCCTCCAAGAAGATGGGAAGATGACATTGTTAAATGTTTCGGACGAACATGGAGAAGAAAGGCAAGAATGCGAGAAGAATGGCGGACATGTTGTGATTGGAGCAGTCTTAACGACAGCTGAAGACCGATCGATCCAGGTGATCCAGGTGATATGCACAAATCTTGTTACTCCAATTAGAGTCTCCCAAACACTTCAGTTCAAACACACTGGTTTAGATAAAACAATAAAACAAGTGTATTAACTATAAAGAGAGAGCTTTTAAGCGAACATAAGTAATGAGGCATAAAAGTCAGAAATGGTTACAAGAAAAAGAAAGATAAAATGCAACTAATGCCTAACTTAACAAACTATATTAAATTCAAAGCAAGGTTTTTCTCACCACATGCTCTTAAGAGTCTTACTGGCTGAACTTTTTAGGCCAAGACCCCTGTAATGACTGTTTCCTTTGTTCTGCACCCGTAGCTTGAAGTAGCAATAACAACCCAAATACATGGTTTCCGCCGTCAGCACCCCCATTATAAAAATTGTTCCAGCACCACTGCATTGGGGTGTCTGCCCTAGGGTGACCAGACAGCAAGTGTGAAAAATCGGGACGGGGGTGGGGGGTAATAGGAGCCTATATAAGAAAAAGATCCAAAAATTGGGACTGTCCCTATAAAATCGGGACATCTGGTCACCCTAGTTTGCCCCTTCTTTTTATTGTCCTGTCCTCTCTTTAAGAAGCATTTCCAGCTGAGAGCATGGCACCAGGCAGACTGTGTGGTCAGGAACCCCATGCTGCTTCTTTGCTAAAATGTAGATTTTCTGCTCATTCCCCTTTTCTTGCCAATGAATAGCCATTTAGAAGGCAATGGCCCATTGACCTTGTTGTCACCTGGCAGAGGGGTCAGCTTGCCCGTTGTCTCTAAGGAACAGGTTTGGCCTCTCCCCAGACTTGGAACATGTTTTAGTAACACCATACAGTGGAATCTTATAATTTTACACACAATGTTGCTACACATATTTTACCAGGACAATAATGACCAGCAAATTATGAGTTTTTCACATGATACCTCACAAGGCATACTTTGTACAAAGATTATTACAGTAGTGTACTAGGAATGAAGACAGAGGTACAGTCTGTCACATCCCTCCTCCCTGCCTCATGTAATTATGCCTGCATGCATACCTTTTACTCAGGCTATGTTCGAAGTCTATGTTTGAAGTCACGCCTATATTGTTTTTTATGCATTGTTCCGGAACACACTGAAACTGATGCAGATATATATCTACAGACTTTTATCTTATAACTATTTCATACATTGAAACACTTGTTTGGTGAGTTTTGTGATGTATTTCATTATGTGTTTGTTTCCCTTGTTTAATATTAGTTCTATTTGATAGCATGTTTGAGTGAGTGAGTTTTAATTCCGTTAGTAACAATGGACAGCTCCTTTCAACAGCAATTTTTGGTGTTGGATCATCATATGTGTGTGTTCAAACAAAGTTTACACCCTTCCCCATTAGATCTATGTTTGTTCCCATCCACCTCTCCATTTGAGTTTGAGTATGTAAGTTTACATACATTGCACTTAAATCTTACCACAATGGCACAATAATCTTAAACATCTGAAGTCCAATATATACATTTTCTAAGTTTCAGGTTAATTTTGAATGAAAACATAAACTGTTCTGTGTTATTTAAACACCTGCTTGTGCTTCATGGCAAACTTTTTTTTAAAATTCTTTTTGGAAGCAAATGGTTATAGATCTATTCTGTATTTCTACTTTGATCTTTATATAATGTTTTTTCTTAAAAGTTCATTTTCACTTGCTACTTATCCTCTAACTGAAATCATAGAGCTCTTTTGTGACATCACATTTAGTTACTGTGGAAATTTTGTCACATTATTAAGGTTATAATGTCACAATGTAGTTATGGCTTTATATGAGGAATAAGAAGCAGGAGCGGATGAGATCTTGCATCTAAATGTTCCCTTTGCATTCCCTTTTATTCTTGTCTGTGTGCCTTGTTCCATGCTCCCACCTATACTTGAAATGGTCCTTCTCTTCAAAAAGAACAGGAGTACTTGTGGCAGCTTAGAGGAGGGAGGGATAGCTCAGGGGTTTGAGTATTGGCCTGCTAAACCCAGGGTTGTGAGTTCAATCCTTGAACTTAGGGATCTGGGGCAAAAATCAGTACTTGGTCCTGCTAGTGAAGGCAGCGGGCTGGACTCGATGACCTTTCAAGGTCCCTTCCAGCGCTATGAGATAGGTATATCTCCTTATTTATTTATTTATAGAGACTAACAAATTTATTTGAGCATAAGCTTTCGTGGGCTACAGCCCACTTCTTCGGATGCATAGAATGGAACCTATATTGAGGAGATATATATATACACATACAGAGAGCATGAAAAGGTGGGAGTTGTCTTACCAACTCTGAGAGGCCAATTAAGTAAGAGAAAAAAAAACTTTTGAAGTGATAATCAAGATAGCCCAGTACAGACAGTATTCTCACACTTCTTATCAAACTGTCTGTACTGGGCTATCTTGATTATCACTTCAAAAGTTTTTTTTCTCTTACTTAATTGGCCTCTCAGAGTTGGTAAGACAACTCCCACCTTTTCATGCTCTCTGTATGTGTATATATATCTCCTCAATATAGGTTCCATTCTATGCATCCGAAGAAGTGGGCTGTAGCCCACGAAAGCTTATGCTCAAATAAATTTGTTAGTCTCTAAGGTGCCACAAGTACTCCTGTTCTTTTTGCGAATACAAACTAACACGGCTGCTACTCTGAAACCTTCTCTTCAAACTCCATCAGTCACCTTTTCTTTCTTCAAATTCATTCTAAAAATAAAATCACTTGCCCTACAAAGCTTTTGAATCATGACCCATCAAAACATGGGTGCAAAGATAGGAGGCATGAGGTGTGTGTGTGTTGTTTTTTTTAATGGAAAACATACCGATATCTATCTATACATAAGTAATGCTAGTGGAAGAATGAAGGAGCTTCTGAGTGATTCTGTGGCTGCAGCAAGGGTTGGGGCAAGAAGCAAGCAGCCAGGAAGTTTCTCTGTGATTTCCTGAAGCTCTCGTGGCAGAGAGAGTTGCCTAGTGGCATCCTGCATCTACTTTGTATAGGGAGGTGCAAAAGATTCGTGCTCTCCCTGAAGAAACATTACTATTGAAGGTCTGTTGGTAAACCGCAACAAGAGGGATCCAGACTTAGCTACGGAGCTTGGAGGAAAGCAGGAGAGAGAACTGGAGGACACATGGTGCACATGTACTTTTGAGCGGAGGGCCAGGAAGGTTTTGGCACTATGCCTTTAAAAGCACATAGGCTTCCAAATAGTGTGTGAGCATGATGACATCCGGTATCTGAATTGCACAGCAATGGATGTATCTAATGTACCTTGGTGCCTCTTAATAGCAGGGTAATGGCCACATTAGAAATGTCTAGATCAGTGCTTTTCAACCTGTGGTCCGGGGACCCCTGGGGGTCTGCAGACTATGTCTAAGGGGTCCGTGAAAGGTTGTTGTTACCATAGCACAGTGGTTTTCAACAAGTCTGCAAATGAAAAAAGGTTGAAAACCACTGGTCTAGATCCATAAGTATAGAAGATCGACAATTTAGATGCAACAAAATAACAATCATGTAGCTTTGATACCGTAATATAGTCATCTGAGAGGTGGGAGGGACCTTTCTTGCTGACTGAATGGGGTCACAAACCAAAAAGCATTCTTCACAGCTGTTATCTAGAGAGACGTGGTGGATATCCCTACCCTGTAAAATAGGGAGAAGCTGCCAACAGACCTCTGATTCACCTGGTTTATCCCACTGCTGCCCTCTTCTCTCAGGTAAATGCAGAGCACCACAGCATCTCACCTTTGGAGAAGGGGAAATTTCTTATGCCCTAAGGTTGTAGGAACTTTTCCTGGATGAAAAGACAGATTGACTCCCAAGCATAGGAAGTTGTAGAGCACAAGTGATAGGGAATTTATTTACACAACCCCCCTTATTCAAATCTCCCTCCAGTTTGGAACTGAAGGATTTGGGGTGTTTTGCTCTTCTGTTGCAGACTAACATTTTTGCTTACTAGATAATCCCTGGCTTTTTAGAGTTTGCACAATTCAGAAGATTATGGAGAATTTCTCGTGGTAAATGTATTCCTTTTTGTTCTTGTCATTTAATTTGGTCAATTTTTCCCCTCTACTTTTTTAGCTTTATTCATTAGACAGTTATAACTAACTGTAGTCAGACCTTGCTGGACTCACGTTAGCAAGTTGGAAATAAATTGTGATTTTATCTAGTCTAACTGCAACATAAGGATAAATTGAAGTTTTGAAAAGTTGTAATAAAAGCTACAGGCGTGTGACTGTGTCTAACATTTTTACTAGGACAGAACCTTAAAGGACATCTTTCATGACTGGGACTCTCTTGAAATATTGTATGTGCTTTCAGACTAACACAATATTCATCTTTGTCAGGATAGGAGGTTACAAAAAAAAATTTCTTCTGCTTTTAATGTATTTGTTTTGCATGTCAGGTATGTTTAGTTTGTATTTGAAATGTCATGCCAATTAGTTTTTAAAACCTAATATAAATTAGCAGGAAAGAGATGGAGTGGAGAGTTTTCGGTTAAAAATATTAATAAAGAAAAGAGGGAAATAGTTCATTTGTTTATATGTTGTTCTGTTCACTGCTGCAGGGTGCATAACATTTATACTCATTCATTAAGATGTGTATAACTGCCATTTTGCAAAGGTAGGGGCATAGATGAGAAAGAAAGCCAACAGAGATAGGCAGGTGAGATAATCAAATTCCTATCCCTGTTGCTTCCTATACTTCAGCACAGTCAAATGAAATCTTTCATTCTCTTCCCTTTCAATCAAAATGTGGAAAATACAAAACTCAGAAAGAAAATTCATAAATGAAAATATCTGCTGTATCTGACAACATAATATGTTCATATGAATTAGAGATGGTCTGAGGTCATCTAATCCATGCCACTTACAATCCAGGTTTGCTCCCAACTGTATACTTCCTACTGCTTTTGCAGTTCATTTTTAAAAGTCTAAAGTAATGGTGCTCCTGCTGCTTCCTTTGGAAACTATTATACAATTTAATAGATCTCACTGCAAGGAAGTTTTGCCTGGTATTCCATCTAACAGCATGCTGTACATCAATGTTTGTTTCACACCTGTGACATAGAGTAGACGTGGGTTATTATGATAACATCTATTAGAAAAGCAAGCATTTGCCTGGCATCACATTTTTAAAATATAGAATTCTAAAAATATAAATATTTAAATTAGAAATATAAATACAATCCTGGATCCTTGGCCCCTGGTAAGTCCTCTTTGTGCTTCTCCAGTGATGCAAAGAGGACTTAAGGCTGCCTTAATGCAACAGCTGAAGACCCCTCTGATATAGAGGAAATCTCAGCAGGTTTCAGGCTGGCATAACCAGCTACTTCCGTCTCTGGAAGAGGTGGCATAAGGGGTGGGACCAGAGCACAATGTGGTCCAGCGATCCATGCTGGCAGAAGAGATCCTACAGAGTTGATCGGGACACACATTTGAATGAAGACAGACACAGCGCTAAATTTAAGCAGCAGGCTGTAACTTTATCAGCTTAGCACTGGGGAGGAGGACCTCCGCATCCCCCTACTCTTCTGCACCAGGCATTTAAGTGGGTCTAGTGCGATAATCAGAGGGATATTGTGAGCCAAACCGTGGGAAAGTAGGTAAAAGTTTATAATGTGTTACAATAATCTATAACAATGAATGTTGATGGGGAAAGGTGTAAAAGGGAGACAAATGAACTGAATTGGTCTACACAAAAAGGCTTACTGATCTAATTCAAGGACTGTTCAGAGATCACGCTTGGTAAACATATAAAATGTGGGGCCGGAAATCAGTGAACCAAAATTGGTGTGTTGGAAATTAGTTCTAATTGGTGGACAAAATAATGAGGGATGGGCTATTTCACTCATCACTCCCTTCTGGGGTCCTCAGAAAGAGACTTTGAGGGGGAAATTAGCGGCTGTGGATCCCGGCTGACTGAAAGATGGGAGAACAGGAAGGAGCAAGCCTCACCATTATGGCTGCCAACCCCATCATCTCCGGGATGCCAGGATCCACTCTGACACCGTTGGGCCTTCGTTGTCCTAGTCCCGAAAGATGTTCTTTTCCTTCCCCATCTTATTTCTTCTCTTTCCTAGTCCTCTGCTTTTGCCTTCTGTCTAATAAGACTCTGGGTTAGCTGGCCAAGACTGTATTTTGCAACATTTTGTTAGTCTGTGACCAGAAAGACAGCCAAAAGCAAGGTCCTAAGCACCCAGTGTTGGTACACATTTGCCTTGTCTCTTGGGTGGTTAATAAGACAGAGTGCTGTGTCTGTGTTTTCCAGCAATGAGGTTGCAAGTGAGAGACAGCACCAGAGACAAAAACTACATTTTTTAAATTTGTTCTGTTCTTTTCTTTCCCCTTTTGGGCGTGTTTGTCTTGTTTTGTCTTCAAGAAAACAGGATTGGACTTTAAGAACAGCCACAAAAAGAATGGCTCCAGACTATCTCAACTAACTTCTTGTCTTTTCCCCAAAAAGGAGAGTTGTTGCTGCCTATAATGCTGTCTAAAAGACTGTCAGCTAGGGAGGGTTTCCTTCTAAAACCTCTCCAGCTCACGGGAAGGGGAACAAGAAATGTTGTTAAAATGAGAGCCTTCCTTAATAGTTTACATTTCCAAGGCTTTAACTGTTTTGTCTTCTTTTCTGTGTCTTTAATAAAAGGTTAAAAAGATTTTTAATGCTGTGTTTGCCATGGTACTAATCTGCTGAGGTCTCTGTATAGCAGACCCCAAAACTGATTACAACTGTTTAATGTTTGACAGTGACAGAGTCATATTAACACCTCTGAATCTTTGGGCCCATATATGCCAATACAGTGGGAGAAGGGAAGGTGGCATAATGCCAGTTAAATACCCTCCCCCCAGATGCACTGAGCAGTGCTGTGGTACACAAGGGGATCAAACTCACATTGCTGATTTTCTTCAATGCTTTTTCACAGACTTATACACAGTAAGGGTACTGTAAAAAATACAAACACCTAAATTTTTTTAAATAGAATATCAGGGCTGGGAGGGACCTCAGGAGGTCATCTAGTCTAACCCCCTGCTCAAAGCAGGACCAATCCCCAGACAGATTTTTGCCCTAGATCACTAAATGGCCCCCTTAAGGATTGAACTCACAACCCTGGGAGTAGCAGGCCACTGCTCAAACCACTGAACTATCCCTCCCCCCAAATTTTGGTAGCCAGTTAGTCCATATATGGGCAAAGAGACCCAAATTACACTTAGCTCAGCCCCTTTTTATCAAGATACTTCCAAAAATATTTTTTTAGCATAATAGTGATTTTACCTACTGCTTATGCTGCAGTACCCTGGCACAGTAGCGTCAGCTGACAGTGGCGCTGAGGTCTTCGATCTTTATTCTGCATTACTTTGCAATGGTGGATTTAATTCAAACTCTTACTGCTTTTTGTGATTTAATTAGGCAAAAACAAAGCTTCGCTTGTCCCTCTCACCAAGCAGCACCCCTTATCCAAGCTATGGTATCAGAAAGGACTGCTGTTCCTTGTGACTCAGTTTGCAGTACAGTCTGTGCCGCTTAATAGAGGTGACTTTAATAGGGATGTTTGATTAACTTTGAAATGTGCCTGAGACACTCTCCTGCCTGTATTTAGGCTTTAAGTTCCTTCTTTATTGGGAGGCCTCTGAGACCTCATGCCAGACAACATCATTAATGTATGAATTCATTAGGTACCCATCACTGGGGTATCTAGACACCATTATATGCATTTAAAAGCACATGAATGATTAAAGATAATAGGGATGGAAGAAATCTGATGTTTTAAATGTCTGTGTGCAACTGAGGTGAAATTAAAGTTCAAGTGCAACTTTTAGAGCATCTGATGACTGAGGATATGACGTTATTCTTTATAATTATTAAATATTTATATAGCGGTAGCACCCAAAGACCCAAATTTGCTCAGTGCAGTACAAACACATAAGAAAAGATAGTACACTAATGTCCTGTGCACCCATCTCTGAATATCAGATCCCTTTTATGTGTGTCAAGTTGAGCACCCAAGAATTGAGGCATCCAAAATCACTAAACACTTCTGAAAATCTTGGCTTTAGTTTTTAAAATGTCTATTGACATGAAAATGTTACATAAAGCATACTACAGCGTTAATTATGTTTTTTCTAAGGAATGAAATGCAGCAGGGAAAAAATGCAACATTATGTGTCTTTGGTACTTAAAAATACACTTGCTGATAAAACTGGCCTCTTTATCCGTACAGGGCAAGATTTCAATCACAATTTTCAGCATCTGAATTCTGTATAATCCATGCAACATATGGAGATTTTGGGCCCATAGTTTTGAAGTGATCAGCATAAATAGTTATTGTACACATGTTGCAGTACATTTCTCTTTTGCTTTTTCATCCTGTTTCTCTTTTTCGTTGATAAAGCTTTCATCGTGCGTATAATATATTTTGTTGGCCAAGATAAAAGACTTCTTGTTATTTTGTAAATTAGATTACCATATATCAGAGAGGGATGTTAGTATGTACTTTGGAACATTCGAGTTTCTTGATTATTGTTTCCTGATGTCTTATTTTCTGGCTTCTTGGATTTAGCTCCTCTTTCATTCAGGTGTACTGGTGTCCCTAAGCCTTTCTGGGCCACAGCTGGAGAAAGTGGTGATTGACAGGACCCTGGCAGGGAAGCTCATCTCCGACACCATCAGTGATGGTAATTACACCCATGTGCAAATCAATTGCCTACATTAACAATAGAGCAGGAGAAATAGTATGTCAACAGGTAGACTAATTATTGCCACTGGGGACTTGCAAACACAACAAGTAATTGCATGTAATGCCATAGTTAGAACCCTCAGGACCAAGAACAGTTTGGGAATAATACTTAACATCAAAGTTTTCAGTCTTGTCAAATATTGAATGGATTTTCTAAAATTCATTTTCTTACACATTTTAAACACTAGCACATGCAATTGTTGGCATGCTTACTTCATATACAGGGAAAAGTGACAGAAGCAGATAATAATGAAATAATTACACAGGATTTTTACATATACAAAATGCTCAGTTATCAAAAATGGCAGGATAGCAATGCACATATTGAGCTGTACTGGCTGCATTTCTAGATTGCCAGCTCCCAGGAAATCAATATTTCTAATTATTAATGACTGCTATTGCAATGAGACGTGTTTATTTAAAAATCCACTGTATATGAAATACGTCGGTTTTCAAGAGCATTGTAATATGAAAGTCTTTATTTTTATTTTGTTAATGTTCCGCTGCAAACCTCCACTGAGAACTGTAATCAAACATTAGTATCCTGGCATCTGAATGACCAAGAATATGCAATTTCAGTTTGAGCCTGAGCAGATGTGAATTTTACTCTGAATACTCAAAGAAAGCTTAAGTCCAAGCTTATATATGAGTGCATGAGAGCTCCTTTTGATGTTTGGGGTTATAGGCCCAGATTCACAAAGGGACTTAGGTGCTCTGACTGTCATTTAGAATTCCCTGGCTTATATACTTTTTTCAGAGCTTTTTTAAAATTAAAAATTACTTAAGTCTAATCATTCTTTCAAATTAATAAATCTTAACAGTCATACCTCTCAAGAAAATTGTAACAATCAAAACTGTACTGCCATATCTAGGGTTACATAACAGTCTCCATTCCATCTTTTGTTTTCACTTGCTCATCACTTTCTGAAAATTTCAACTTTCAGTTTAAAAATGCCCAGGTCTGAAAGTGAAATATTTGTTAAAGTTTGTATTAAAAAATGTCTGAAATATTTTTGCTCAAAGAGAGAGAGAAAAAAAGTTTTTTCTATTTTAAAAAGTAAATTCTTGTGAACTTTTTGGAGCTCTCTATTGCCCAGGCAACAGGAGTTGAAATTTTGCAAAACAATGTACAGAAGAAATTTCTCCGGAAGACATTGGGTTGAATTTGCCCTAATTGTGAGGCTTTTAGAGTCTGTTTTATATTTGGTTTGGTTTGGAGGGTTTTTTTCTTTTTGCTATCATAAAATGTGCAGCAAAGAATGAATACGCTGCACATACATGTGGAGCTAACTTATTTACAACAGAAATGTCCAATCATACATTCTGAGGACTGACAAGAATACCTGGGGGTGAGAAAAGATCTGTTGCCAAATTTGAATCAGCTCAATGTCAGATTAAAGCCCAAGAAATTCACTTAACACGCTATAGATTTAGGCCCCGATCCTCCAAACTGACCCAAAGTGACAGACACGCCCAGGCAGAACCCCATTGAAGTCAGTGGAGGTTTGCCTGGGCACTGGGGTCCATCTACATGAATCAGAGTGCAGGATCAGGGCCTAAATATACAACAAAGAGTATGGAAATCTGCTGCCATACAAAGCCACCTAAATTCACAAATAAATAGCTTCATAGTTAACTTCCTTCTCTTGTGAACTGCACTTAAGGAAGCCTCTGCTGATGATTGAAAATAAACTAGTATGTGGGTTCTAACAAACTCATTAAAATAATTTCTCATTGTTCAATGATATTTAATATATAAGGAGCCTAAATCCAAAGATATCAGTCCATTTTAACAATGATATATGTAGAAAAATGGGAAATATTACAATATGCCACAAATGTGTATAACTTTTATGATTATATTATATGACTTGAGAAGTAGTATGCCATCCTAAAATAATAGATTGTAACATAATGCATCCACAAGGTGCAGAACTAAGGTTGCATATATAACCTTATCTTTAATATTTCCTGACTTTTGAGTGTTTAGCAATTTAACCGTAATATTTTATTAAATATAATTTTGATCTATGGAATATGTAAAAGTTTGTGGCTGCAACTCTGAAGGAGAGACAGACTTATTTGTTGTAAGTTTAGTTTATTATATTGTGTTATAACGTAGAATAGAATTAGCTAAATAAAGAAAAGTTTGGTATGGAAAAAGACGCCATTTACATAAATCAAAGCCACACAACTCTCAGAACAGGTAGTATTGTCATAACTACCGTCCATGTCTCTTGACATTTCAAAATGCCTAAATTCTGTTGAGACATTGTGGTCTCATGACAGGCATGTGCTGGATTCATAGCCCGATACCCTACCTAATATTCAAAAGCTTGCTGGGGTATTATGACCCTGTACAACAGCATTCCAATTCTCTTTAAGGGGCTCTATGAGCAATGGTATAACCAGGGTTGACCATTGTTTTAGGCCTAATCTGGTGCCGGAAGTAGGCCTTTTCCTGGGTGTGCTCATCTAAGCAGATACTCCAGATTTACAGGTATTGATGGCAACTGAATGTCCTGAATGTATGCCTGATTCAGGAAAGAAGAATTATGAATGGACGGCAATCCCTTTGATAATATCTTATACCCCTCCTTTTCCACCCAACCCTCTCTTGAAATCTTTTCCCACACCCAATCCTATAATTTAGCTTTGCACCCTAGCTATCACCAGGTGTCTCTGAATGACCCAGCTGTGCTGCCAGTCTAAACAATAAGAGTCACCTTTCCTGTTCCCCGCCCCTTCAGCCAATACCCAGGCAACCAGAGCTTTGCTGAGACTGAAGAACCAACTTTCTCTATTCACCACTCCCACCTGCTCATGGGTCCCCGACCCCTAGTCTGTCTTTAGACCAAAATTTCAGGAGTGTTCTGAGGTTTGATGTAGACCTATCTCTAGTGTAGCATAAATATATGTTAAAGTTTATTTCTAGTAATACAGTGTATGCAATTGCATATATACAAAGAGGCCGTGTCTATAACTTTGAATTTTCTTGTGTGTGTTAAAATCTCAACTGTTGCATCAAAGGGGCAATGTCAGGTAGTTTAGGCCCAAAGTTTTGTTTCAAAACTTAGTATTAACAGAGTTGCTTTTATGAAATTTTTAAATATCAGTGACCACAGTTTGTTTAAATCCAAACATTTTCCTTTGGCATTTGCATACCAAATGTTGTAGCATTGTGCTAATACCTGACAATCTGAAAGTGCAGCTGGCTGTAAAACAGACTGCAAACAAAAGCAAAGCTGACTAGTTTATTTTCTTTGTTCAAGTGGAGTATAATGCAAGAATAAGCTATCAATATCAATTATTAAAAGTATGTTATAAAAATTCTTATATATTTAAGAATCTAGGGTCTTAGTCACAAATGCAAGGCATTTTAAAATTGAATTTTTTAACCAGGTAATTTATTTAATTTTTTTTTACCTGATGGTGTCCCTTTCGTATAGGTTTCTGCATTTAATTCTTGAAAATAAATCTCACCATTTTGACTATAGTCATGGTTCTGTCCAAAGAGGAATTTTCAGCCATCTGGTACTAACCATCCATTGGCTGTCTGAACACTCAGACATTCTTTTACAGGTGTTCACAGTTCAGAGAGCAGTGCAATGTTTGGGGGATACCCTAAATTGTTGGCAGTGTTGTATCGCTCATTTTCTTTGTTCACCTGTGTTTTCTCTGTTTGTAGTGCTAGTTAATTTATTTTACATTTAAATATTTCTATTTATACTATATGGTAACACAATTGTGATTCCATAGACATTTTCCAGACTTCAAGGGAGTACATCCGCTCTTAGACATGCATGTGGTTTAGATCAAGAGCACAGAGGCAGAATGTCATGTGTTAAGCTTTCAACGGGTTCATTTTTGCCCATAGCAAAAGTATTATAAGGAACAACATTCTTGACTGCTGTGGTAGCATCTGGAATCTTACTGCTGTTACATCACTTATTGTTTATTCTTGAAATTACCAAATCCAATTCAAATAATGATTTGCATTTGACCAGCCCAAATGCAAACAATGTTGTACAAAGCCACAATCCCAAAATATCAATGGGAGTTGCTTTGGGCAAGGGACTGAGGAAGGTACCAAGTTGCAGATGGGGGGTGAGAATAAAACATACGTCTGATTAGAGTGATAACTTGGTATAAGATAATTTATTCAGTTTTATTTAATCTGAGTACTCCCTAAGCTTTATTTCTCATTTCCAAGAAGGTCCTGGCAAGATGACACATTGATGTCTTTTAGGAGATTACACAGGCTTCAATGTAATATTTAAGACATGGTCTTGAAAAAATTGCTTTTTGCAGTGTCTCAGTGGAGAACTCAGTAATTTGTTTTGTTATTGGTAGCAGGTATTACAGTGGTGACAATTTTTATTTGTTTTTCAGCTGTTCTTACAGACAGTTTCATCATCTTGTCATTTTGGGAGCAAAACAAACTCTGCTTCATTCAGTTTACAAAGAAGACAGGTTCTCCTGATGTAAACAAAAGACTGGAAAAACTCTCATCCTTGGATTTTAAGGTATAGCTGTCAATGATGTCTGTAAATACCGTAGTAACTTTATGTTATGGACCACTAGCACTGACGGATAGAGTATTGCACAGTAAAATGCTGGTCTTTGACATAGCTCTTTACCTGCCATTCTAATCAAAATACTTTACATTCTAAAAATGAACTGTTATTGCAACGTCAGAAAATATCTAAATGCCAATAAGGGTCCAATTTTTCATACATTTAGTGTAAGATTGTTACAGTTATTTAGTTTAAAGATTGCTACAAAGCTGACTGAGGCCAAAGTAGGAGGTGTGAAATTTAATTATTCATCTGTAGAAGCTCTTGAGTATGTGGATGATATTGGAGAGACTACGGACCAACTACAGCTAATGCTGGAAGAGCTGCAAAAAATGGCAGGGTGATAAAACCAAAGCTATCCATGCCTCCTATAAAATGGAAGCTAATGACCTGCTGGCATGATATGTAGAGGACAATGACATTGAATGGGTGAATAGTTTTATCTATCTGAGTAGTCGGTTGACAGCAGACACTTCTGTAACTGGAGGAGTCGCACATTGGATCACATTGGACACATTTCAGCATCTTCAGAGGCCTCTGATTGGGTGGCGGGATGTCTGTGTTACAACTAAGGTATGAATATTCAGTGCAGTAGTGATGGCAACCCGGGTTGTATGGAGCAGAACCTTGGCCGTTAAAAACAGCTGAGGAGAGGAAACAAAACAGTTGTCAGTGCCAAAAGTTAGGTTGATTTGATTTTTGTCACAAATGAGGAAACACTTAGATGATCCCGGCAAGTTGACTGCAATGGTGGGGTCATGTCCAACATGCAGAAGGAGGTATGCTCTACCTCCATGCAGAAGGTTTGTAGAGCTGAGGTTGAAGGAAGCAGAGCATGAGGCCAACCATGAATGAGGTTTGAAGATGCAATTCTGAGGGATTTAAGAACTGTAAAAGACTTGCAAGAGTCCGTTCAAGATGGAAGTCCCTTCTACACACCACCATGGATACATCATAGCCATGTGAATCTGCTGCTGCTGTGTTACAATTGTTTGTAGAAGCCATAATTTTCCCTCTAGTTACAATGCTCATTCCCTAGGCGTATGGGAGAGAGGGTGGCTTTATGGGTAAAGCACTGGACTAGGACTTGAGAGACATGAGTACAATTCCCTTGGCCACGTGGCTTAATCTCTCTGTAGCTCAGTTCCCCAGCTGTAAAATGAGGATTGTAATACTCCCTTGCTCCTGGCGTTTGTCTATTTGGATTGTAACCTCTTTGGCTTTTAGTACAATGGGGCCTTGACCTCAGCTGGGACCTGTAGGCGCTAGTGCAATATAAACAATGATAATAATCCTCCAGGTTCTCTTTGAAGGCCATTAGCTTCAAACAGAAAGGTTGAAGTTTCTAATTCACTGCAAGAATAGAGGACAGAGAACCATCTTCCCCAAAAGGCTAGAAAGATATGTAGTAAGCAAGAGGAGGGAGTTTGCACTTATTACAATCTGGATAAATATTAAGAGAAACAACCTTGTGCTAGCTAGTATTTTCCTCCTGATCACCTCCAGGTAATTTGTTTCTTTGTATATGAGCATTTGCATCTATATAGCAGGCTTTTTCAAGGATGTGTTTAATTTAAGTTTTGTCATAGCACATTTTAACTTTCAAGGTAGGAATACTTTCTGCTAGGGTGAGTAATACATTTTCCAGGCTGTTTCAGCTCAAGGCCTCTTTTCAGCAGTGACTTGTGTTTGCGAGATTGAGCCAACCTCTGTAACGTGGATTTGAGACAGTTCACTGTTCACTAGGAACTGAGCTGATACGTACTTTACTTTAAAATGATGCACACTTGTGCCTTGCCTATAGGTATTTGTTAAGGTTGCTACTTTAGAAGCAAGATTGATGATCTCTATGCCCCTAAACTTTAACTGAGAAACTGTAATGAGCTGATGCTTACCATGATCATTTCCTGGTACGGGCTACGTCTCCGATGTAGCTTTATCCTTATATATCACAGTTTTTTTCTGGATACTATTAAGCGTGTTTCTGGACCTAACTGTGGTGACTTTTTTCTTGGGGAAGAATGAAAACCTAATCCATAGAAACATCTCACTGTGCTAGGAAACCAGACATACCCTCTGTGTTCCTTAATAGGGTTGTTTTGTTTAGTGGTTTACTGACACAGCTGAGCTTCTGGAAGACTTCTATCTACGATACTAACATTGCTTTCTGTAGATCAGTGGTTCTCAACCAGGGATACACGTACCCCTGGGGGTACACAGAGGTCTACCAGGGGGTACATCAACCATCTAGATATTTGCCTAGTTTTACAACAGGTTACATAAAAAGCACTAGTGAAGTCAGTACAAACTAAAATTTCACATAGAATGAGAAAGTAAGCAATTTTTCAGTAACGGTGTGCTGTGACATTTGTATTTTTATGTCTGATTTTGTAAGCAAGTAGTTTTTAATTGGAGGTGAAACCTGGGGTATGCAAGACAAATCAGACTCCCGAAAGGGGTACAGTAATCTGGAAAGGTTGAGAGTCACTGCTCTAGAAAGCAGTGGGAATGACTATGGATTATGTTTTGGCCAGACAGAAAAAAAGGCATTAGCATTTTTACTGGCATGCTCTTTTGTGTCAGGCTTACTAGTTAGGCAGCAAAATATAATTTTAATTATCTTTAAACTGCAGCAGTGTGAGCCACCACAAAGTATTATTCACTAATGTAAGACTGTTATGTCAGCTTTCTGTAGTAAAGTACCCAGGGCGGCGAGTTATATGAGCCCATGGTGCCCGGGCTCCAGCAAATTCAGGGCCCGGGGGGCCCGGCTCCACCAATGTTCGGGGCCGGGTGTCTCCCCCGGCCCTGCCTGCCGCCCCTGCGCGCCTCCCTCGAGCATCCCTGCCTGCCCTGGGCAGCGGGCAGCTACCCCCTGCAGCTCCGCGCTGCGCTCCCTCACTGGCTGCTGCTGCTGCCAGCTATAATTTAGGGAGTGGCACCGGGGGCAGGCTGAGGTGGCTGCTGCACCTGCGGGGGGAGGAGGTGCATGGCAGTTTCCCCCTCCCCCCCCGGCAGGCGATGCCAAGTCGACTCCGGGGGGGGGGGGGGAGTTATCCTGGCGGGACCTCCTGAGCAGCAGCCTAGGGGGGCTTGGGTGAGTGTCGTGCCGGGGGGGGCCGGGGAGGGTCCCTCCCGGGTCCCTCCCTCCCCCGGAGCTCATTTCTGCCAGCAGGGAGAGGGCTGGGGGAGTCCTCCTCTCTGGCCCCCCGTCCCAGCCCCAGAGCCGCCTGCCTGCTGCACCCCAAACTCCTCATCCCCGGCCCTGCACCCCCTGTCGCACCCCAACCCACTGTCCCAGCCCAGAGCCTGCACCCAGCACCCAAACCCCCTCATGCAGCCAGCACCCCAAACCTCCTCCCGCACCCGCTCCTGCACCCTAACCCCCTGTCCCAGCCCAGAGCCTGCACCAGCACCCAAACTCCATCCCAGAGCCTGCACCCCTCCCGCACCCAAATTCTCTCCCAGAGCCTGCACCGCAAACCCCCTGCCACACCCAAACTCCGTCCCAGAGCCTTAGGCAGGTGTGGCGGAGGGGACTTCGACCCATTCTGGGCACCACCAAAAATTATACAAACCTGCCGCCCCTATAAAGTACAGATATTCAGAACTGCACTACCTTGGTCAAACCAATGTACAATGACTAGATCACAGACACGGTAAGCAGTAGAGTTGCAATCAACAATGATAAGAATCAAAGATGCTCCTCAATGGGAAGCCTGGGGCACTATAACAGTGTTGCCTTCTTTTCTAAACCAGTTCCTGGTCATTTACCTTATTCACAGGAGCTGGGCGCTTTGTCAAAAGGGCAGAGGAAACCAATGTAACAAGGTTTGGTTAAAGCATAGGACTAGGACTCAAGTTCTCGGTTCAGTCCTTGTCTATGTCACAGACTCCCTGTGTGACCTTGGGCAATTCACTTAATCTTTCTGTGTCTCTCTGTTGCACCATCTCAAAAGAGATATATTAGAATTGGAAAAGATACAGAGAAGGGCAATAAAAATGATTAAGGGTAATAGAACAGAAGAGATTAAAAAGACTGGGACTGTTCAGCTTGCAAAAGAGATGACTGGGGTGGGATATGATAGAGGTCTGTAAAATCATGAATGGTGTGGAGAAAGTGAATAAAGAAGTGTTATTTAGCCCTTCATGTAACACAAGAACCAGGGCTTACCCAATGAAATTAATAGGCAGCAAGTTTAAAACAAACAAAAGGAAGTACTTCTTCACACAATGCACAGTCAATCTGTGGAATTTGTTGCCAGGGGATGTTGCAAAGGCCAAAACTATAACTGGGTTCAAAAAAAGAATTAGATAAGTTTGTGAAGGTTAGGTCCATCAATGGCTATTAACTAAGATGGTCAGGGATGCAACCCCATGCTCTGGGTGTCCCTAAGCCTCTGACTGCCAGATGCTGGTACTGAACGACAGAGAATGGATCACTTGATTTTCCTGTTCTGTTCATTCCCTTTGAAGAATCTGGCATTGGCCATTGTCAGAAGACAGGATACTGGGGTAGATGGACCATTGATTTTATCCAGTGTGGCCATTCTTACATTCTCATGTTCTTATTTGTAAAAGGATATCCTCCTGGTCTCTTTTTAAATTGTAAGCTCTTTGGTACGGGGACCATATCGTACTATGTCTTTGTTCAGTGCCTGACATAATAGTGTCCAGTCTTGGTTGGCATTTCTAGGCAGTATTGTAGTAATAATGAGTCAGTCAGGCTTATTTTCTTCTCAGTTTTATGGATAGTTTTTTATTTTTAGCCTCAATGCTTGGAGGCAGAAAAATAGTTTTGTTTTTCTTCAGAATGTCTCTGACTAGGAGGATGGGAAGACTTGGCTTTGGAGTTTACTGTTTATCTTTGGAATGTACTCAAACTTTCTGATGAAGTATTAACTGTACAGATGTTTCATAGTTAGCTGGAAATTTGATTTGTGTACAATATATACCCAAGTGAAACCATCATTGTCTGCATCTTTTTCCTTTCTGAGAAGTACCATCTTTGGTCCCATCGAGACAGTGACACTTTGAATAAAGATAATTGGAGCTATTATGTGAATCAACAGCACTATGTAGTCTTGGAGACTGGCAAAACATAAGACCAACTACTACCAATTCCCTATTCTCAAGAGGACTGTCAGTGTTGAAGGTGTCATCTAATATATATAAGATTTTTTAAAAAAAACTAATAATATTGTTTTTAACTGATACATGATTGGTAAAATTACAGTACAGCACTGTACTTAATATCTGGGACTGCATTTGTGCTTGTTAGCCATAAAGTATTTTTATTTTTCATCTAAGTATGCTTTCAGCATGTTTTTGAATAATAAAATAAAAGCTAAGTGGTTAAGTTAGCATTTCTTGGATAAACTTTACATGGATGTCATATATTTCTACTTTTAAATTGACAGAATTTGAGCAAATAAAAGTGCAGGATAAATTTCCTGAAAACATTGACCCTTTATAAGTTTTCCCTTCTGTGGTTTTTTAGTCAATTTCAATTTACTCAACATTGAGGAGAGAGTACAAGGTGATAAATGTTTACTATGAGAGAACAACATTGGTAATTACTTTGATTTCAGTTCCTTTTGATGTGTATTCAGGGGATGAAGAGGTCAATAATATTATGACCATGCAAATAGAAAAGGGTTCTTTTTGACCATATAAAAAACAGCAAAGGATTATTAAAGCATTAACCTTGATTTTAATGGCCTTGGTTGAGTGGTGAGATCACAATTTGGATGAGCCTGATTATTTACTAAATACAATACATAAATGCAACGGGTTCTTAACACCCATTGCACTCTGGCATTATCGCATTACTGCCATCCTTTGTTGCCTTGCAGACAGGAATATGAAAGCAATCTGTCATGTAGTGAGACTGGCTCCAGAAGCATTTCTCTGATAAGAAGACCCCCTGCCCTTTGCTAGTGTCTGGTCCAGTAGGCTTAGCCATGCGCTTAATCCCCAGAAAGTGGTTCGATTATTGCTGACCAGCAATGGCAAGATAGTTTTTTTTTTCCCCTAGCTATCAACCTTCCATTAATTCCTTAAGCAGAAATGCGGTGCAATCTATATTTCCTTGGCATGTGTCACCCAGATGGTGCACTGCTCATGTTTTCAAATAACCATGCTCCAAAATAACATAGTTTGAATAATAAATTCCACAAATCCTTCCTGAGAAATAGAGGCACAATTCTCAAGAGCTGCATAAACTTTACGCATGATGCTGTAGCTCATCCACATTATGCAGAAAAGTATATAGTCTGTTACAAAGTGGGTATTTGTGGCTGGATTCCTTAATTTAGGGGGAAAATAAACATTCTCTTTTCAACATTGTGAGCTGTCTTTAATGTTTGATGATGTGTGTCTTAAACAGTAGCCTTAGCTCCTTGGTCAGCATCACAGAACTTGTCATTTAATATGGCTGGGTTTAAATCCTGTGTAGGTCGATGCTGTCAAGTAACCATGACTGTACATTTTGGTATTGATTGGAGTCATTGCAGTAAATTCCTGCTTAACTCACATCCTTCTCCTTCCCAATCCCTTCCCCATAGATAAAATTGTGGGCGAGCATGTGTCTTTCTGTCTGGAGAGAGATTTCTTACATTTAGATGTAGCGTATATGAATATATGTACACGCATTGTCCTCTGTGGTATATTTTTACTTGCAGTAAATGCTCCCAATATGTTGTTTTTATAACTTTAAATATTTCCTGCATTCTTTTCTCCATCAGATTTCTTATATTGATATACCTGGACCAGCAAGTAGAAGGATAAAACGTCACCTGTCAATAAATTGTATCCAAGATATGGTCATTTGCTGGTGGTCACTGACTAATGACGGAGCGTGGCCTTGGTCTCCTATTTCCAGTGAGAGGGACAGAGCCAACTTGTTGTTATTAGGCTGTGCGCGTGGCAGACTAGAGGTAAAGTTCTGAACTGTATCTTATTACTTAATTTTCAGCTTTGCTAACAAATAAGAACAATCAACTCAAGTTTATACCTGGGGTTTAAAAATAACAGCAGAGAAAAATGCCAGTCGTTCTAAAAACAGCAGTTCTCTAATTCATGACAAATAACTTAATATTATTAATGTCTGAACATGATTTATTTTTATTTGCACTTCAAAATTGGAATCCATCTGCAATAAGGAAATTAAATGTATATAAGAGCATGTTATAGCATTACCACTTTATAGAAAATATAGTGTAGGACAGCTGGCCTATAGAAAAAACTTGTAAATGGGCTAGCAGATGTGGGGCTGCCTGAATGCTCAAAAGTCAGAGTTTTACGTTGTTTTGAGATGCTATTATTTATATTACATTTTAAAATAACATTAAACGCACAGAAATGCACTCAAAAATAATAACAAACACTAATGTATCTGCTTTGTAAACTGGTTGTGTTAAAATCATGCAGCCAACCTTTTTTACTTCTGGTGAGAGAAACAGAGGTACAAAATTCCTAATAATAAAATCTGAATATGGTCTTCCAATTAGTCCAATAATTTAGGAGTTCAATCGGGGGGAGGAGGGGGTAGCACAAGGATAGAAGAATGTTTGAAAAAGTTTAAGCCAACGCAGTGATGGGAGGTGCAAGTCAGGAGATGCTAGGTAATGATTATAATGCTTATTTAGTACTATAGGATCTGTCTTCTTAATCTTATCTAAAGTATAATATGAGACTAAAGCATAGTCCATCCAGAATGCAGTTTCACAAATGATCTAAATGCCTGTTGATCAGATGACATCATTCTTCTTTTTGAATCTC